>NC_083868.1:85205786-85553702 GCF_032452875.1 Bos javanicus
ATTATGTTTGATTACAACTCACTGTGGGGCTTCCCAGGTGATGCCAGTGGTAAAGAATCTGCCTGCCAATGCAGGAGACACAAGAGACATGGATTTGATTCTTAGCTAGGGAAGATTGCCTGGAAGAGGAAATGGCAATCCATTCCAGTATTCTTAACTAGAGAATCCCATGGACAGAGGAGCCTGGAGGGCTACAGTGCATGGGGTTGCAAAGTACAGACGAATGAGTAAACCATAATTCCTTATCTTAGAGATTATCACTCCATTCATATTAACCTTTTTGTTGCATTTCCTTCTGGTCCATCTATATGCACATAAAATATATATATGTGTGTATATATATATATATTTGTATCCTATACTCTCTCTGCTACTTCTTAAAACTTTACATTATGTAAAATAGCATTTCTCAAACTTACCTATTGACTAAAATAACCTGAAGAACTTATTTTAAATACAGATCTTTCAGAATTCTCCACATAAGAACCAATTCATTCAGTCTGAGTTGGGGCCTTGAGTTGGTATTTTTAACAGCTACTTCCTGCTACATGATTTTTATGTTCAAACGGTAAATCAGTAATCAGAAATACTGATTTAGTACGTACATTCCCCAGGTATTCAGGTGATTTCTGAACAGAAGAATACTGTTCAACCTAATTCTCCCAACCCTTTAAGCCAAGGACAGTAAGTGCTAAGGAAAATTGAGTGCACCGAGCAAATAATAAAGTGACTCTGATGACCCAACTCTTCTTAACATCCCAGCCCTGGCCTCAAAGGGAGTGAAATCCAGACAATCCCCATGAGGTAGGATGGGCTACAGATAATGTTGGTCATTTATATCCCTGGAAACCAGATTCCAGAGACCTTCCATGAAATCTCTTGGAAAATGTCTCTTAGGTCAGAAGGAAGCCATATGCGGTAGTCTGCCTGTTTACTCCCAACCAATACCTGTTGTTCTGGCACATGTTATTAACAATATAATGCCTTCTCTCACTCACTAATAGTGTTCCAATTTGGGCAATAATTTATATGAACACTAACTTGTAGAGTTACCGCCACCCTCCTCTCTAATCCATATATTAGAAATGAGGTTTACTCTGTATTGGCTCCTTCATATCTAAGATTTTTTTCTTCCAAGTTGAGATCTTATTAATGAATCAACTGCTCTCTTGTATGAAAGGACAACATTTAATAAGACTGAGAATCAAACCATTCTCATGATTAGATCTTCCTGGCCAGTGAAAGTTATTATTTTTACTTTTTTTTTTAAGACACTTGCAGTTCATAAACCAGTTAAGATGTGCTCTCTTTTCCTTATTACTCCCAGGAAGATAAAACAAATTTCAAGAGATCTTCTAAACACTCTGTCACAAAAAGTTCTGCAAAAATTGCATTTTCATTGCTATAAAAGCTTCCACTTAACATTCACCTATTATAAACAATTAGCTTTTTTATTTTCAGTATGATAACTATAATTGTGATTAGTATCTCCATTCATGGATCTTCAGTCATTATTTCTTTAGGGCAGAGTCCTAAAAGATAACTATGATATTTTAAAGCAACTTTACTTCCTCAAGAGAACCCTCCCCTTTTCTTCAAATGTTACAATGTTAATGTTACAAAGAATTCTGGACAAAATTAATGGAATAACCTGCAAAACTCTCATGGCTATGCCTAAGAATGTATGACTGATAAAGAGGAGATGCAAGCATTTCGGCTAAAATCTAGGACAACTAAAACGTCAGTCTTGCCTTTATTTTATTTTTTTTATTTTTTTAAATTTTATTTTATTTTTAAACTTTACATAATTGTATTAGTTTTGCAAATATCAAAATGAATCCATCACAGGTATACATGTGCTCCCCATCCTGAACCCTCCTCCCTCCTCCTTCCCCATACCATCCCTCTGGGTCGTCCCAGTGCACTAGCCCCAAGCATCCAGTATCGTGCCTTGAACCTGGACTGGCATCGTAACCCTGTGTACGAGACAGCAAAAGTGACGCTGATGTATGGAACAGTCTTATGGACTCTGTGGGAGAGGGAGAGGGTGGGAAGATTTGGGAGAATGGCTTTGAAACATGTAAAATATCATGTATGAAACAAGATGCCAGTCTTGCCTTTAAAACAACAGTTAGGTGCCTGAATTGCTGCCTGATACTGAGCCATGGATCTGAAGCTCCTGCTCCTTCCTTCGACTTCTTCAGATGGAACAGGAAGGAATGGTTGCATCTGCTCTGAACTGAGTGCACTAGAGACTAGTTGCTCACCATCATCTGGCTAATTGCTGAAGATAGCATTCCATGGTCACAGAAAAATTAAGACGAGGTGACACTCAGAATTAAGAAAATAAAGTGAGGGTTAAAGAGACATGGTGCTTCCTGCAACCAGTTAATAAAAGGAAGACCCACTTAAAAAAATTTATTTATTTTAATTGGAGGCTAATTACTTTACAATATTGTAGTGTTTTTTGCCATACATTGACATGAATCAGCCATGAGTGTACATGTGTTCCCCATCCTGAACCCCCCTCTCACCTCCCTCCCCATCCCATTCCTCAAGGTCATTCCAGTACACGGACCCTGAGCACCCTTTCTCATGGATCAAACCTGGACTGGTGATCTGTTTCACATATGATAATATACATGTTTCAATGCTACTCTGTCAAATCATCCCACCCTCACCTTCTCCCACAGAGTCCAAAAGACTTCTATACATCTGTGTCTCTTTTGGTGTCTTGCATATAGGGTCATCATTACCATCTTTCTAAATTCCATATATATGTGTTAATATACTGTATTGGTATTTTTCTTTCTAACTTACTTCACTCTGTATAATAGGCTCCAGTTTCATCCACCTCATTGGAACTGATTCAAATGTATTCTTTTTAATGGCTGAGTAATATTCCATTGGAGTTTCAGCTTCAGCATCAGTCCTTCCAATGAACACCCAGGACTGATCTTTAGGATGGACTGATTGGATCTACTTCCAGTCCAAGGGACTCTCAAGAGTCTTTTCCAACACTACAGTTCAAAAGCATCAATTCTTTGGCACTCAGCTTTCTTCACCGACTCGATGGACATGAGTTTGGGTAAACTCTGGGAGTCGGTGATGGACAGGGAGGCCTGGCATGCTGTGATTCATGGGGTTGCAAAGAGTCGGACACGACTGAGTGACTGAACTGAACTAAATATTCCATTGTGTATATGTACCACAGCTTTCTTATCCATTTATCTGCCGATGGACATCTAGGTTGGAGGAAGACCCACTTTTAAGTAGTTGCAGTCACCAATATTATAATAAGTATGTGATCAATTAGTCATTCACTATTCATTCACTTTGTCTTTCTACAAACATTTATTGAGTATCATCAGTTTGTAATATTTACAAATATCAAATCATTGTCATACTCCTTAGATTAATGTAATGTTGTATATCAATTATGAGAGTCACTCCGTTGTATCCAACTCTTTGTGACCCCATGGACTATACAGCCCATGGAATTCTCCAGGCCAGAATACTGGAGTGGATAGCCTTTCCCTTCGCTAGGGGATCTTTCCAACCCAGGGATGGAACCTAGGTCTCCTGCATTGCAGGTGGATTCTTCACCAGCTAAGCCATAAGGGAAGCACAAGAATACTGGAGTGGGTAGCTTATCCCTTCTCCAGGGGATCTTCCCAACCCAGGAATTGAACTGGGGTCTCCTGAATTGCAGGCAGATTCTTTACTAACTGAGCTATCAGGGAAGCCCTATATCAATTATACCTCCATAAAAATACATATATATTTATTGAGTAATATTACTGTTCAAGGTAATGAAAATAAAATAGTGAACAAAACAAAAATCACTAACATCCTAGAGACTATATTCTAATAGGGGAGATAGATTGTAAACAAGATAAATAAGTAAAATATTTAAGGTATTAGTCATAAATGCTAAGGAGAAAAAAATTAAACAAGGAAGAAGAATATGAAAAGTTGGGGTTTAAATTCTAGTTAGGGCTTCCTGGGAAGATCCACTGAGAAAGTGAGTTTTAAGTAAACACATGTAGAAGAGGAGCTAGCAATGTAGGAGCTAGCTATCTGGGGGAAGAATATTTCCAAAAGAGACCATAGGAAGAGCAAAGGTCCCGGGGCAGGATGGAGCCTGGGGTATTGAAAGAATTGCCAGGCCACTGAGGCAGAGTGAGTTGGGGTCAGAAAGGTATGGGGTGAGGAGTAGTTTTCTAGATCATCAGAATGATGTTTTGGTTTGTATTCTGAAAGAAATAGGGAACCACAGCAGGATATTTTGGTGGAGCAGTTGTTAAGATTTTGAGTGCAAGAGTAACATTATTTGACTTATACTGAAACAATTACACTTTTGCCTTGAGAAGACTTGATGGGCATGGGGGATAGGAAGAAGGGAGATCAAAAGATGAAGAAGGGTGGCAGACAGAGAAATTGCTTGGAAGATTATGTGCAATAATACCAGGTGAGAGGGGATGGTATTTGTATAATATTGTGGAAGTAGAGGTGTTGAGAAGTGGATAAATGTTGGATGTGTTGTAAAGATGGGGCCAAGAGAATCTGCTGATTGATCAGATTTGGGATGGGAGAAAAAGAGAGGCATCAAGGATGACCCTGCAGTTCTTGTCTTGAACAGGGTGCTATTAGCTGAGATGAAGTCTATAAGATGAGGCAATTTGTAATGTTGGGGGGGAACTCTGTGTACTAGTTTGGTGTGAGATGTCTGTTAACCATCTGAGTGTAGACTTCAATCAGGCAGTTGAATAGCCAGGTATGGAATTCAGGAGTGTGGTCAAGATGGAAGAGATGGGTATGGGAGCCACCAGTATATGGATACTGTGTAAAGCTGTTGGACTTGATAAGAATCTCACAAGGATGTGTTTATATGGAAAAGATGACCAAGGAGGACATACCAGTGTTACAGTGAAATCAGAAACTAAGTTGTAAAAAAAAAAAGGTACTTTTCTTGTGTATGTGGGTTTGTCAGCTGGCATGTGTACCATGTTAGAATGTTTCTCAGAGGTGCTATGTGCAGGTGGACGATCTGACTCACCTGTGTCCTCCATGGGGCCTAGCAGAGAGACACTATTAGTAAGCATGAAAGAAAGAGTTGAATTGGCTGGAATAAGTATCATATACATTTAAGATTTAGCTTCACTTTTTCTACCTGAAATTCCTACATTTCAAGTCTTAACGTTCAAACTAGTTGCTGGTAAAATCATTTTAGTGCGAAAACATTTCTCTAAACCAGAGCATTAAAGTGTAAAACAATTAGATATTTTCATTAAGCTGTCCAGGAATTTAGGAGCTGCTACAATCTAAATGTTGACTATTTTTAAAGAGGGTTTAACCTAGGCTGACCCTAAATGACTAATGATCACATTTTATAAGCTTTTAAATGAATTATAACAGTTTTAAAAGAGCACACATGACCTGAAATAGTATAGAAATATTCAAGTATTCACATATAGGTGAGTACTAAGAAACTCTAAACTTTAATTGGAACATGAAACACCTGCAAAATAACACAAAAATTACAATCTCAAAGCAAGCATCATTTAAGGAGTACTAATTGGGGTCACAAAAATCAAAATCTATTTGATTGGTTCAGAACCAATACATTGAATGGTTTTGTTGTAACGAACAAAGTGTAATTACTCAAGGGTCTGTGTTCCCCTGGAAAATCAGCCTCAGCTGGTTCAGAAAGTGTAAGTCTGACTCCGGGTTTGGGGGGTAAATTGTATTCCTAAGATGAAATAGGGAAAAATATTTTTATTTTTTTTTAATTTTATTTTATTTTTAAACTTTACAATATTGTATTAGTTTTGCCCAACATCGAAATGAATCCGCCACAGGTAAAAAAATTAAAAGAATAAGAATAGAGAAAATGAAAAAAATAAATCGATAAGAGAATACTCGTAGTCGGTTTCAGTGTAACTTTATGGGTCAACTCTTTATTCAATGCCAATTCTCTACTTAAGATATTATAAGACTGATAAATTTATAGAGTGTAATTTATTACATTTGAAAACAATACATGTTCTTGGAAATATGTTAAATTCTTCAGTTATTCATTGAATTTTTGTTAAGTGAATGTCTACCTAGAAAACATTTTCGAACTCCAAAGATTAATAAATGGAGTTAGACAAGACAAAAATAACAGTGAATATTTCTTTCCATCCTCAAACCTCCCTCAGCCACTAGACTCTAAAGCACATATTGACATGGAGAGGGTTATGTGTGCATTTTTAGCATGAGCGTTCATTCATGATGTCAGAAGATCTAAGCAGAGATTCCAACTAAACTATTTTCTCCCTGGAGTTGTGCAGCAGGTTCCAGAAGGCCCCAGGAGGAATCAGTATAAACACTGTGACCGTTATTTACTCTAACTGGGACTCCAGCAGCTGGGCTGTTTGCATGATATGCAAATGAGCACATCATTCAAGGAAGAAAGGATGAATGCTCTGGCACTTGCAGGGCAAACATTAACTGCTATGGGAAAAAGGCCAGCAAAAGAGAAAGCAGACAGAAGCGAGTGGGTGGTGAGGGGCAGGACAAGAAACATCTTCCAAAGAGGCAAAATGCAGGAGGCAGACACTGCTTGCTGGGAACCGTTCAGCACTCTCAGCCTCAGTAAACAACAGATGGGTGTGTGCTGCAGCCCATCTCCAGAGGGAACAGTGAATTTCCTCTCCACCCAATTTCTTGCTTGGGACTGCATTCACAAAACCCTTTATATGTGGAAAGCTACTAAGAGATACAGAGGGAAGATACCAATGGAAAGAGCAAAGACTCAGGGGATTAAGAGGGCATAGAGTAATATTGGGAAAAACATGGCTAGAATCAAACAGAACTTGGCAAAAGTTTCAGTTTTACAACCTAACAGCTGTGGATAGCTGTTAAGAGTCTCAATTTGTCTTTGTCTCAGTTTTCTCATCTGTAAAATGGACATAATAGAATTATCTCAGAGTAGGATCACTGTAGGACTTAATAGATCTTTTTTTATGTAAGGTGGGCTTCCCTGGTGGCTCAGATGGTAAAGAATCTGCCTGCAATGCAGGAGACCTGGATTTGATCCTTGGGTCAGGAAGATCCCCTGGAAAAGGGAGTGGCTACCCACTATGGTATTCTTGCTTTGGGAATTCTGTGGACAGAGGAGCCTGGTGGGCTGTAGTCTATGGAGTCACAAACAGTTGGACACAACCTAGGCTTCCCTGGTAGCTCAGGTGATGAAGAATCTGCCTGCAATATAGGAGACTGGGGTTCGATTCCTGGGTCAGGATGTTCCCTTGGAGAAGGGCATGGCAACCCACTCCAGTATTCTTGCCTGGAGAATCATCATGGGCAGAGGAGCCTGGCGGGCTACAGTCCATGGGGTTGCAAAGAGTCAGACAAGACTGAGCGACTAAGCACAGCACAGTAGAAGGTACCTCCTACCAACATAACACTAACTGGTCAGTGTTAGAACTAGGACTTGAATTATCTGGGGCTTTTGACTTCAGAGTGCATCAGATTTTAGGAAGTCTGGAGATCCAGAGATTGTGGAGATGCCAAAGAAATAACCTGATGGCCTTTCTATATTTAAAGGTTGCTCAATTCAATAAAGAAAGTTCACATAGTTCAGAAGCAAGTCTATCTCCAAAAACATAAGTCATAAGACTTGTGAGTAAAATCCATTTTTTTAAAAACTCCAGCTTAACCAAGCCTGGTGGAAGCTTACAGGCTCCAATGCACTTGTTGACTTAATTACATATATGCATAGAGTGTGAAGTAAAAGAATATCAGTACACTGAGTGTCTGTGTACCCACAGCATAATCTGGGCACACCTGCCTCTCCTCCCCACTTAGAAGTAAACCCCACTGAATTATACATTTATAACTCCTGTTTGTCTTTAAACTCTTACCTGATATTTTGTAGCCCTAAATAATATGTTATTTGGTTGGCAAGTTTCCATACTTGAAAGAAATGGATTCATACTATGTTTTTGGTTCATTAGCTTTTAGCTTATTACATTTTAAAATTCATGTTACAGGCCATCTATTTTGATTGTTATATAATATTCTCCTATATGACTATTCCACAATGCATTATCCAATATCTTCTCTTGATGTACAGTTGAGTTTTTATTTTATTGTTGTGTTTTCTACCATTACAAGTTATACTTCTGTAAGTATTTTTGTACCTGTCTCCTGTTTCAAGAGTTTCTCTGAGATGTTTATTTCCTTAGATAATATGAGTATAGGTGGTTGAAAAAAAACATGTATTTCTCATTTGTTGAGTGTCATGTTCTCATGACACTCATGTCATGTATGAGTATACATGACATGATGTATGTATAGTATATGGATTGGGATGTATAGTATATACATTGGGATGTATAGTATATCCATTGGGAACAAGTGTTATTTACACTGTGTTAAACTTCTATAGCCTTACTTAATTTTTGTCTGTTTGATCTATTATGTAGAACAGTGCATTGTTTCTCCAACTACGGTGGTGCATGGATAGCTTTATTGATTTTACTTTATGTATTTTGAGGCCATGATATTATAGATAGACAAATTTTAAAATGTTATACTTTCCTAGTTAACTGAACATTTTTCATAATGAAGTTGTCCTCAATCTTGTTTCCTTAAAGTTCATTTGGCTGGATTTTGGAATATTTTGCCTAGATAATTTTGTGGGGAGTTTCACTTTGAATCCTTTTACTTTCAGTTCTATATCCCTATGCTTTTTAAGGGTCTCATAAGCATCATATGTTTTGTGTGTGTGTGCCCAGTTGTATCGAAGAAGGCAATGGCACCCCACTCCAGTACTCTTGCCTGGAAAATCCCATGGGTGGAGGAGCCTGGTGGGCTACAGTCCATGGGGTCACTAAGAGTCGGACACGACTGAGCGACTTCACTTTCACTTTTCACTTTCATGCATTGGAGAAGGAAATGGCAACCCACTCCAGTGTTCTTGCCTGGAGAATCCCAGGGACAGGGGAGCCTGGTGGGCTGCTGTCTGTGGGGTCGCACAGAGTTGGACACGACTGAAGCGACTTAGCAGCAGCAGCAGCAGCCCAGTTGTATCTGACTCTTTGTGACCCCTTGGGCTATAGCCCTCCAGGCTCCACTGTCCATGAGATTTTCAGGCAAGAATACTGGAGTGGGTTGCCATTTCCTCCCCCAAGGGATCTTCTTAACCCAGGGATTGAACTCGAGTCTCCTGCATTGACAGGAGGGTTGTTTACCACTAAGTCACCTGGGAATTGGGTTTTCAAAGAATCCAATCCAGCAATCTTAAAATAGGCATATTTCATTCATATTGCTAATATATTTGGATTTATCTCTTCCATATTATTGCTGCTTTCTATTTGTCTTTCCTTTTTGTTTCTCTCTTCTTGACTCCTTTTAGGTTAAGTATTTTTCTCTTTCCATTTTTCCCTCTTCTAATTTAGATGTATATTTTGTTTCTATTCTTTCAGTGATTATACTAGTATTTTAAATGTGTTTTTACTTTATTAAAGCCTACAATTATTAATAATAAGTTTACCCTTCTCTTAAACTATATAACCATATAGTTATATGCTTCTCTTAAACTGTAATTATGCAAAACATAGAACATTAACTCCAACAACAACTTTCCAAATTATATTTTCTTATTGTCCTATGTTTTACTTCTACCTTTTAACCTCACAAATTGGTGGTTATTGTTATACAGCCAATGTCTGCTTAAATTTATTTACTATTTACCATTTTGAAAAATTCTTCCCTATGGCATCTAAAAATTCCCACATGGGATCACTTTCCTCCTGACTGAGGTATATTCTTTAGATGGTATATTCACTCAATATATATATATTTGTCTGAAAATAATTTTTTCACCCTTGTTTCTGGAGAATATTTTCATAAGGAATATAATTCCAGGTTTTCTCAACACCTACACAGCATCACTCCACTGTTGTCAAACTTCCATTGTTGCTGCTAAGATGTTGGCTGACAGTCTAATTACACCTTTATAGGTAACCCTTCTTTTGTCTCCAGCTAACACTAAAAAAGATTTTAAAGACCCAGATGACCATGATGGTGTGATCACTCACCTATAGCCAGACATCCTGGAGCGTGAAGTCAAGTGGGCCTTAGGAAGCATCACTATGAACAAAGCTAGTGGAGGTGATGGAATTCCAGTTGAGCTATTTCAAATCCTAAAAGATGCTGCTGTAAAAGTGCTGCACTCAATATGCCAGTAAATTTGGAAAACTCAGCAGTGGCCACAGGACTGGAAAAGGTCAGTTTTCATTCCAATCTCAAAGAAAGTTCAAACTACTGCACAATTGCGCTCATCTCACATGCTACCAAGTAATGCTCAAAATTCTCCCAGCTAGGCTTGAACAGTACATGAACTGAGAACTTCCAGATATTCAAACCTGGATGTAGAAAAGGCAGAGGAACTGGAGATCAAATTGCCAACATCCATTGGATCATAGTAAAAGCAAGAGAATTCCAGAAAAACATCTACTTCTGCTTTATTGATTATGTGAAAGCCTTTGACTGTGTGAATCACAACAAATTGTGGAAAATTCTTAGAGAGATGGGAATACCAGAACACCTGACCTGCCTCATGAGAAATCTGTATGCAGGTCAAGAAGCAAGAGTTAGAATCGGACATGGAAAATGGACTGGTTCCAAATAGGGAAAGGAGTATGCCAAGGCTGTATATCGTCACCCTGCTTGTTTAATTTATATGCAAAGTACATCATGTGAAATGCTGGACTGCATAAAGCACAAGCTGGAATCAAGATTTCCAGGAGAAGTATCAATAACCTCAAATATGCAGATGACACCACCCTATGGCAGAAAGCCAAGAGGAACCTAAAAAGCCTCTTGATGAAAGTGGAAGAGGAGAGTGAAAAGCTGGCTTAAAACTCAACGTTCAAACAACTAAGACCATGGCATCCAGTCCCATCACTTCTTGGCAAATAGATGGGGAAACAATGGAAACCATAACAGACTTTATTTTCTCAGCTTCCAAAATCACTGCAGATAGTGACTGAAGCCATGAAATTAAGATACTTGCTCCTTGAAGAAAAGCTATGACAAACTTAGACAGTATATTAAAGAGCAGAGACATTACTTTGCCAACAAAGGCATGTCTAGTCAAAGCTATGTTTTTTTTCTAGTAGTCATGTATGGATGTGAGAATTGTAGTATAAAGAAATCTGAGTGCTGAAGAATTGATTCTTTTGAACTGTGGTGTTGGAAAAGACCCTTGAGAGTTCCTTGGACTGCAAAGAGATCAAACCAGTTAATCTAAAGGAAATCAGTGCTGAATACTCATTCGAAGGACTGATGCTGAAGCTGAAACTCCAATACTTTGGCCACTTGATGCGAAGAACTGACTCCTTAGAAAAGACCCTGATGCTGGGAAAGATTGAAGGCAGGAGGAGAAGGGGACAACAGAGGATGAGGTGGTTGGATGGCATCACTGACTCAATAGGCATGAGTTTGAGCAAGCTCTGGGAGTTGATGATCAACAGGGAGCCTGGCAAGTTGCAGTCCATGGGGTGGCAGAGAGTTGAACACGACTGAGCAACTGAACTGAACCATTAAGACACATTTTTTTTTTTTTTGTCTTCATTGTTCTGCATTTTCACTAAGGCTGGTTTAAATATTATTTATTTTTTACTATTATTTTTAGGTTTCTCTGGGCCTCTCATATCTAAGAAATGTGTTTCTCATAATTTCAGCCATCAGTTTTTCATGTATTGCCTCATGCACACATTCTCTCTTTTCTCTTTTCTGAAACTCTACCTACATATTACTTAATTGCTCAATACTTGGAGCTATTTGTGCTGCATCCTATGTCATTTCATAAGATCTTTCTTCCAATTCATTATTCACTTTTCAGCTATGTATAATCTTCTCTTAATTGCATCCATTGAGTTTCTAATTTCAATTACTATATCTTACTCTTTTAAAGGGGCTTCCCAGGTGGCACCAGTGGTAAACAGCTGGCCTGCCAATGCAAGAGACATAAGAGATGCATGGTCGATCTCTGGGTCGGGAAGTTTCCCTGGAGGAGGGCATGGCAACCACTCCAGTATTCTTGCCTGGAGAAGTCCATGGACAGAGGAGCTTTGGTGGTCTGCAGTACATAGGGTAACAAAGAGTCAGACACGACTGAAGCAACTTAGCATGTATGCTCTTTTAAAACCGTTGTTTGGAAATGTTTTAGATTCTTGATCTTTACTCCTAACTACAGCCTTTTCTTTTATTCCTTTAAATATATAAATATATTTATTTTACATTTGTTTCAGACATTTCCAATTGAATCTGAAGCTTTTGCTGATCTGATTATGTTGGTGTCTTGTTTTCACATATAGTATATAATTTTTGACTCTGAATTCATGTTTATCAGAAAGTCAATCTTTGGGGATTATTTGGGTCTGAGTAGCTGAGGTAGGTTTTTCCAAACCGTTGCATGTCCTAGATATGTGGGCTGGCTTACCTGGTACCTCTTAACACGTAATTATTGGCTTTTAGGCTTGCAGCCAACCCAGATAGTATGGGTAGGACTTCAAACTTGGGCAAGTAGCTGAGGTTACTCAGCTCCTTGAAAGAAAAGCTATGACAAACCTAGACAACATATTAAAAAGCAGAGACATTACTTTGTCAACAAAAGTCCGTATAGTCAAAGCTATATTTTTTTTCCAGTAGTCATGTATGGATGTGAGAGTTGGACCATAAAGAGAGCTGAATGCTTTCCAAGGATACTCAGATTTTTTTTCTCCTCTTCTCATCACCAAGACTTGAAAGAGGTCATTTTTCATACCATTTCCAGGGAATTCAGGTTTTTACATTTTTACTCTTAATCTGAAGCTATAACTCTTTGAGACTCTGGCTTTATGTCAGAGGTCTCCTAATTAAATCCCCCTCTTTGAGTAGGTCCTATGTTTTGTCTCCTGTCCACAGTGTGAAAATTAAAACTCAAAGTCACTGAGGTTCAACCGGCTTCAGGGTGTTCTGCTTGCCTCTCTGAGTTTCTTCTTCTTTCATTTAGTGTTTGATCTTTCAGGAATCTTTATCTCTTACTATCTCATCAGTACCTTTAAAAATATTTTTAATATATTTTGTACAGCATATATTTAAACAAGAGAGTCAGCCAAGATCTCTAGGTGGCAATACTACTAGATGTGGAAGCTATAATGAATTTCCAGTAAGTAGGAGATGAAATCTGTCCTTCAGCACTTTAAGATCTGTCATATATTTTCTTCCTTAATTTTTGTTGTCAGAAATGTTTTAGATCTAAATACATCAAAATATATTAAGGTGGGTATCATTTTTGTTATAGAAAATCCCATAGGAGCTTTATAATTCAGTATCCAAACACTTTGATGTTGCACAAAGTAAAACAAGCTTTGAACCTCTGGAATAAAAGCTTACCAAAGGTTTTATCATCATCATGGCCTTTTAATATTTTGTACAAACTTAGCCCTCTTTAGAATTAATATCAAGTTGATAGATGTGTGATATTTGTGTTGATCTTTTAAGTCTAGGGTCTCTAAATGAGATGCGCATACCTCTTAAGAGTGCAAAAGTTTATCCCCTGAGATACAGGAAGAAATTACTAGAACTTTCATTGACAAATATTTTTATCTTAAAAATCAAAAGGAATTAATATTTACTAGTGTTTAGTATGAAAATGGACACATATCAGTAACTAATCTGGATATCCTAAAGGAAGAGAAAACAATTCACAGTATGGAGAATTAGCAGTGGACCCTCTCTTTTTCTCCCTGACTGGACACTGCAATTTACTACAGTATACATATACACAGTTCAGTACATTTCCAGATTGTAATTTCTGGTTGAAGTTAACCATCTCAAAATGGACATGTAGCTTTTAAAGTTTTTCTGTAAATAAGCTGTGGATCAAAACACCTGTGGCAGATTCATTTTGATATTTGGCAAAACTAATACAATTATGTAAAGTTTAAAAATAAAATTAAAAAAAAAAGTACATGTAGACAATAAGGAAATGACAGAGATGATACTTCTACTCCTAGTATAAACTCTTTGCTGACTATATCACAAAGAAAAAATTAATGATGATCTTATGAGATCTAACAAGACATTTTCTTTCTCCAGAAAAATAAAGTATTGTCAAGAAGGCTTTTTGAAATCTGAATTTGCACTCATTGTTATTAATAAATTTGTCATTGTTGTTTAGTCTTTAAGTCATTGTCTAACTCTTTGGTGATCCCGTGGACTGTAGCCTGCTAGGCTCCTCTGTGCATGGGATTTCCTAGGCAAGAATACTGGAGTGGGTTGCCATTTCCTTTCACAGGGGATCTTCCCACTCAGAGATTGAACCCATGTCTCCTGCATTGGCAGGTGGATTCTTTACCACTAAGCTACCAGGGAAGCCCTTATTAATAATAGTCTTGCCTTAAGTGTATTTTTCTCTGAGACATAAGCTAAAGATAGTATTTGTATGTTACGTATTAATAAAATAAATAAGTACAAATTATTGGGATACATACTTAACAATTGCTTATTGTTTGGAATGTTTGAAACTTACTACCTAGGCATCTCTTTAAGAATTCCACACACACGCACCCCTAATAATTATTTTCTAATTAGTGTATCTTACACAGGCACTGCTCTTTAACTGATTCACTATTATCCTTTAGAATGATTAATTTGGACAAAGATTCACTCCACGTTCACATGCAGTTATCACCACTCTCTACCCACTTTCAATTATTTGATGAGCTCTACTTTATTTTCAAAACTTTTTACCTCATCTTAGGAGTACTTTCAGCAATTCCATTGCTCTTACAGTTAGTTGGACATGATGGGGTAAATAATTCTGGTAAAACATCTCAGAGCTATGCACAAACACTGGGAATAACAGACCAAGATAAAGTGTGCTGCTTTCACAAGACCATTAATGCCATCGAAGTTGAAATCCTCATGTATGAAGCCTGGTATAGTTCCTGTTTGTGAATGCTTTTAGATTGGAAATTTTTAAGTAAAGCACTTTCTGCATATTCAAAAAGCTCTGAGAATCTGTGAAAAATTGCGTTTATTGATATAATGCACCCACCTTAGCCAAACCCAATTGCTAAAGACTGTTTTTTAGCTTGTAAAGACTATGTACGCCCTGCCATTCCAATCTCTGTGAAGAAAGCAGAAAAACCAGTGCAAAACTAGCCAGAATCAGAACAAGAAAGATTGTCCCCCCAATCAGCTGCCTCTTTCCCCCTCTTTTCATGAGTATAAATGCAATGTAAGTTACTCTTGGATTTCAAGAGAACAAGGGTTATTTATTCTGAACATAATAAACTTATGATCTCCTGAATCTCATCATCATTAATTTGGACAAAGATTCAGTTTCCATCACATCAAGCTGCTGTGCCCTGAAGTTTCATAATCATTTTGTCTATTGATTGATTTCTTGATGATAAATCAAATACATGAGATTCATTGGTAACATATTAGATGCAAAATAAAACATACACAAAAGGTAGATTTAAAGAAAAAAGTTATAACTGAAAGTTTAAATGACTAAAATATTAACTAAAATACCTAGAAGTTATAAATGAATCACTGTGCAGTACACTTGAAATTAGCACAATATTGTATATTAACTACACTTCAATTTAAAAAACAATAAAACAACAAATCAAATAAAAGTTGAAGGGCCACTACTTTATTATTTTGCACATTTCTGGTGCATGGCCTACTTTAGCAGTTGTTGTTGGGAGGGATTGAGGGCAGGAGGAGAAGGGGACGACAGAGGATGAGATGCCTGGATGGCATCACTGACTCGATGGACGTGAGTCTGAGTGAACTCCGGGAGTTGGTGATGGACAGGAAAGCCTAGCGTGCTACAATTCATGGGGTCGCAAAGAGTCGGACACGACTGAGTGACTGAACTGAACTCAACTGAACTGAAGTCAAGTCCGACTCTGTGACCCCATGGACTGCTGCAGACCAGGCCTCCTTTTAGCAGTTACTGGTGGATTAAGTTTGACAGACTCAAAGAGACTTTTCTGGCTTCTTGGCTTCCTTTGCCTTTTTTACTACCTGAGGATTAATAATCATAAGTGACAGACACAAATTTAAAAGAGCTTGCAAAGAACATTGGGAAATGGTGGAAGGTGGCATAGTATGTAGTTTTAAACCAAAGAATAATCCCAAATTCAACCAGAAGTGGACCTTAGAAGACATCCCTACCACTTACCCTCTTAATTCCTTTCACCTTCTCCTACCAAATGCTTTCAAGTTTTCACTATTACATGGGAATTCTCCTAAGTGTTCATTATCATGAAACCAAAAGCAATTCTTTAAAGACTTGCTGTCATTAGTAACATTGTGTCTTTTTATAAGGTTGCTATGGCTCAGATCAGACTAATGGGTTGTGAGCCAAGAAAAGCACAACAATCTATAATACATGGTACATGACAATCATAAATTGAACGCTCAGTTCATAAAACTACTCCAGGCATAATGATTATTAAAATTCTAACTATGAGAGAATGCAGTGGTAATAAAGGGTATGTGGGAAGGGAATAATACAGAAGAGATGCTCAAAGCACATGAAGATATACAATAAATCATTTCTTTTGTAACTGCTGTATTTGCTGCTCACTGGTGCCTGCTCCTCTTTGTCACTACACCTGGCAAATGACAGGACATGATTTATAATCAGCTGATGAACACAAATATGTGTTTTGTGTTGGAGTTTCCTCCTCCACCTCTTCTCTTCTTTCATTTGCTTTCTTCTTATCCATCTTTTATTTCTTTATTTATTTGAATGGCTATTTCTCACATCCTGCAAAACATACATAAAGCCTCTTACTTGGGCTTTTTCACCAAAAAAGACACCTTTATAATAGATACAAAACTGAGATCAGGAATATGTGAGAAGATACATATTAAAATAAAATTAAAAGATTACTCTAAAAATGTGCTAAACACTTCACTATTCAAATATGTTGAAATACCTTAAGTGAGAGCATCTGGGTAACCTGTAGCATCCTGATACGTGATAACTGCTGCAACTATCCTCCAAGTTATTTTCACTGTATCTTAGGTGGGCATATAGGTCACAGGGCTTCTTCAGATACAAACTGATGAGCAATTACTGATGAGAGAAAGGTCATAATAGGTTTACAGAAATCTGGGCTGGCTTTGGGACCATTTAGAGGAAACCATTTGGCCATATTGTTAGAAAGATTATAAGGAAATAGTTTAAGGTAGTTAGAGACAAGCAAACAAAAGACAGGCAAACAGAGCTATATAACTTCTACTTTCACCTCCTGCCTACTGCATTACTTCTAGCATTATAGGAGAAATAACATGACTGAAAGGTTAAGGAATGGGCAAGGCTTACCTGGTAGAAAGTAGATTGAATACTGTTGGCTAAACCTTCTTGAAAATGACAAGTTGTAACATTTAATAAAATACCAACTGAAAGTAAGAAGTTGGAAAGGACTCAAATTGCATTTGGTCATGGTTTATTTCCTCCTTCCTGTGTGTATCTTTTATGAAGAGAGAAAGATAAAATTGAGATGGAGGAATAGGGTGGGCAGGGGTTAGTGGAGAGGGAAAAAGACAGAGGGAATTGTTTACTTGAAAACTAAATGTCTATGATGACACTTCTGCCACTATATTTGCTCCAAATGTTATACAATAAATTGATAAGTTCTAAATTGTATTCAATCAATAAATATTTGTTGAGCATTTATCTGTGTCAAAACTTTCAGTTCAGTTCAGTTGCTCAGTGTGTCCAACTCTTTGTGACCCCATGAATCGCAGCACCCCAGGCCTCCCTGTCCATCACTAAGTCCCGGAGTTCACCCAGAGTCACGTCCATCGAGTCAGTGATGCCATCCAGCCATCTCATCCTCTGTTGTCCCCTTCTCCTCCTGCCCCCAATCCCTCCCAGCATCACAGTCTTTTCCAATGAGTCAACTCTTTGCATGAGGTGGCCAAAGTACTGGAGTTTCAGCTTTAGCATCATTCCTTCCAAAGAACACCCAAGGCTGATCTCCTTTAGAATGGACTGGTTGGATCTCCTTGCAGTCCAAGGGACTCTCAAGAGTCTTCTCCAACACCACAGGTCAAAAGCATCAATTCTTCGGCGCTCAGCCTTCTTCACAGTCCAACTCTCATCCATACATGACCACAGGAAAAACCATAGCCTTGACTAGATGAACCTTTGTTGGCAAAGTAATGTCTCTGCTTTTGAATATGCTATCTAGGTTGGTCATAACTTTCCTTCCAAGGAGAAAGCGTCTTTTAATTTCATGGCTGCAGTCACCATTTGCAGTGATTTTGGAGCCCCCAAAAATAAAGTCTGACACTGTTTCCACTGTTTCCCCATCTATTTCTCATAAAGTGATGGGACCAGATGCCATGATCTTCATTTTCTGAATGTTCAGCTTTAAGTCAACTTTTTCACTCTCCACTTTCACTCTCATCAAGAGGCTTTTTAGTTCCTCTTCACTTTCTGCCATAAGGGTGGTGTCATCTGCATATCTGAGGTTATTGATATTTCTCCTGGCAATCTCGATTCCAGCTTGTGTTTCTTCCAATCCAGCGTTTCTCATGATGTACTCTGCATATAAGTTAAATAAGCAGGGTGACCATATACAGCCTTGACAAAGCTCAAATATCTTTCCTTTTAGCATGTAAAACTTCTTTACCTGAGGGCTGTAGGTCTTTTAAAGGTTTAAATGGTACTGGTCTCAGCAGACTTAAAAGGTCTGACACCTTTTAAGGTGTCTACCGTTCCTTAGACTAAGCAGACTGGTGAGATTAAGAAACTTAAAAACTTAAAAAGAAAGAAGGAAATAAAAAGAAAGTTACACACAAATACACACAAAAATACCAGAAAGATACTTTGTGATTTGACAAACAACAATAATAGTCTCTCTACTATTTGCTGGATATTTGTAGTATTAATAAAACTGTTTAAATTAATTCAAAATTTCTCCTTTGTTTTAATATGGCTTCTAGTTTTCTAACCAAATGATTTTCATAGGTTTTATATAAGCAATTTAACATTGGGGTCTTTACTGAAATCCCACAGTTCTCTTTTTCACGTCATCTGGCACACTTCAAAATTGGGCATGTTCCTTTAATAAGTAGGATTGGTAAGTGTCTTGGTGAACGTCAGTTAGAGGGAAACATTTATATGACTAATTTTTTTTAAGCAAATGATTGGAACAAAACAAATATGGCATACTTCTGATCTGAACAAGTAAATAGAAAAGATTTTGGCTTACTCATTTTTAAAGGCTGGGAAGAATGATGTATTGAGTAGATATCTGCCTTTCTTAAATGAACTGTACCACTGAATAACAAAATGAGAACAGATTTCTCTGTATGGAATTATTTCAGTTATTAAATGGAGAAGGAATAAAATAATTATAATACACACTTTGCAATCCCTAATAACAAATCTAAGTAATGCACAGCAATTTGTGTTAACATCAGAAAGTAGGCAACCAGCTTGGACACAGTCTCATGCCCCCTGACTTACATAACCTGCCATGATTTTGTAGCAGAATGTGAGGTAAAATATGACTATCTGATGAAGCGTATACCTTTCTAAACTTGTTTAGTGCCATTAGAATTTTGTATATAGTTAGTGCAGTAATTTTCCTTCATGTCAACAAGAATGGGCACTGAAGATGGTGTGTTCTTCATTCACATATTTCAATTCCTTGCTGTTTTGTTAAATCTTCCCTGAATGGATAAAGAACAATCCTTTAGAAGGAACAGTAGAACCTAGGGTTAATTCCATGAAATTAATCTTATCTATGCTCTATTTCTGACATTCTGGGTGATTTTTACTACTCCTTATCTTTACTTATCTTTTAAAGGAGAATAACTTTCTCTGAGTCTGGACTAAATTAATTAATAGTTTTAAAATCTGTCCTTTTTTTTTTTTCTCTTTGCTAAAGACACAGATAATTATGATTATGGGTTTTAAAGGTTCTAATAAGAAAAAAATCTCTATACTTTTAATACTGTCTCCTTATTGCTTGACATTAAAGTTTTTTCATGATAGAGCTGAGCCTTGGGCCCTGAGAAGAGTTCCATTTGAAAATAGAATCCTGAATTTAAAATATCCCTAAGGTTATTAATTTCTACTTAATTACTATTGTTAGGGCAAGAGGGGAATTTATTCTTACATATTTACTGTAAAATCACTACTGGACAGCTAAATAAGCTTCTCCTTACTTCTGCCTTTCTTCAGGCAAAAAAAAAAAAATTTTTTTTATTAATTTCTTTTCTTTTCTTTTCCAGTGCTGTTTGTGGTATGGCAAGGCCTCCTCAGTCACCCTCAAGCCATTCTCCAACTGCCACTCACTTTGGATTATTTCTTCTGCTACCAAGTTTTGGTTTTTTTTTATGAATATTTTATGTAATTTATTATTATTTTTTTCCAACTACAATTTTATTTTATTTTTAAACTTTACAAAATTGTATTAGTTTTGCCAAATATCAAAATGAATCCGCCACAGGTATACATGTGTTCCCCATCCTGAACCCTCCTCCCTCCTCCCTCCCCATACCATCCCTCTGGGTCCTCCCAGTGCACTAGCCCCAAGCATCCAGTATTGTGCATCGAACCTGGACTGGCAACTCATTTCATACATGATATTTTACATGTTTCAATGCCATTCTCCCAAATCTTCCCACCCTCTCCCTCTCCCACAGAGTCCATAAGACTGTTCTATACATCAATGTCTCTTTTGCTGTCTCGTACACAGCTACCAAGTTTTTTAAAAAGAACATATTGGTAGAAGGTTGGGGGAAATCCATGGTAAAGTAGCTGGTTCTCCTCCAAAAAGCCACACCTACTCTCCTGCGCACTGCTGACGTAAGTCACAAGACAATGGCCCACAGTCCGTTGGTCCATTGGCTCTGAGCGCTGAAGGGGAGAGAGCTCTGGCTGTGGTATCGGAAGACCTTCTCTGTGTGGCGATCAACCTCGTGATCTTGAGCAAGTCATTGCTCCTCTGAGTTTCAGTATCTTCCAATGTGAGTTAAAGAGAACACTCTGCCAGGCAGTTGTCAAAAACTTTGGCGAGATTCATTTGAATAATTTCTAATGAGGTGGATGAAACTGGAGCCTATTATACAGAGTGAAGTAAGTCAGAAAGAAAAATACCAATACAGTATATTAACGCATATATATGGAATTTAGAAAGATGGTAACGATGACCCTATATGCAAGACAGCAAAAGAGACACAGATATAAAGAATAGACTTTTGGACTCTGTGGGAGAAGGTGAGGGTGGGATGGTTTGAGAGAATAGCATTGAAACATGTATATTACCATATGTGAAATAGATCACCAACCCAGGTTTTAGGGATGAGATGGGAAGGGAGGTGGGAGGGGGGTTCAGGATGGGGGACACATGTACACTCATGGCTGATTCATGTCAATGTATGGCAAAAACCACTACAATATTGTAAAATAATTAGCTTCCAATTAAAAATAAATAAATTAATTTTTAAAAAAATCTTTGACAAGATTCAAATGAGCTAATGTGCATTCTGCACACTCAAGATTGCTAAAATCAATGTACTATTGTCATCATTTCCAGGGTTTCATTTAGGAATTCTAATTTGAAGTATGGTTCAGAGGTAAAGAATTCACCTGCAATGCAGGAGACACGGATTGGATCCCAGGGTCAGGCAGATCCTCTGGAGAAGGGAATGGCTACTCACTCCAGTGTTCTTGCCTGGAGAATTCCCTGGACAGAGGAGCCTGGTGAACTACAGCCCTACAGTTCATGGGGTTGCAAAGAGTTGGACAAGACTGAGCAGTAGCACACACCCACACAATCCAATATCCTGAACTCTGTGGTCTGAAAGATGATTTCAGATCCAACCAATCATTCAGTACCTCTCTCTCTCTCTCTCTCTCTCTCTCTCTCACACACACACACACACACACACCATTTCCCTGGGGATGGAGGGAAAGAAGCCTATTAAGAGCATTTTTCTGACTTAAAGGATGTTTCCTTCAACATCAGCCACACTTACTTGCCCTCCAGTCTCTAGAACCACCACCTCATCGGCTGGCCCCAGACTCCATCTCCATCTCCATTAGCCCTCTGAGCTGAATCTCTGGGCTCAGTCGGCACATTCAAGATTCCTCACTCATGCTCGAAAAGCCTTTGTCTTTGAAATGTCTCCTCTCCTTGAGGGAGAGGGGCTGCTCCCCTGGGGAGGTCTCCTCTGTTCCCCCTCTCTCACAGAGACCCACTTCTTCACCAGAATTTCTTCTCAGAGGACACTAGCTAGAATATCAGCACATCTGCATCCAATTAAAATTCCACTTTTCTCTGCCTCAAGTTTCCTGAGCACACCCAGACACCACAGTGATTTTTGCAGAGTTTGCTGCAAGTAAATACCCTTAGTAATATTGTCCCAGTTTGTTCCCCTCTTCTGCCACTGAGGCAGCCCCCTAGATTGCTGGCTGACAAGCTTTTTGTTTTACATGAACACCTGTATAGTCTTCATTTAAATTCATCAGCTGTTATCATACCACAGATAATCTCTCTCCCCTTCTCCTGGCCACACATTCTCTTTTGCCAAATGACCCAAAAGTATGTTGCAGATTTCATGATACTTTACCTGTAAATACCTCTCAAGTATGTATTTCCTCAGTATAGGGACATTCTCTAGTATAATCATGTACCATTACTGTAACTGAGAAATCAACAGTAACTCAGTACTATTGAGTACTGTTGAGAAATCAACAGTAACTCAGTACTATCCAATTTTTGAAATTGGAATGAAATTTCATTTCATTTTATTGGAATGAAAAATATCAATTTTCATTCCAATCCCAAAGAAAGGCAATGCCAAAGAATGTTCAAGCTACTGCACAATTGCACTCATCTCACATGCTAGCAAAGTAATGCTCAAAATTCTCCAAGCCAAGCTTCAACAGTACATGAACCAAGAACTTCCAGATGTTCAACCTGGATTTAGAAAAGGCAAAAAGAAGCCAGAGATCAAATTGCCAACAACTCTTGGATAATTGAAAAAGGAAGAGAGTTCCACAAAAGCATCTACTTCTGCTTTATTGACGACACCAAAGTCTTTGTGTAGTCTTTTCCACAAACTGTGGAAAATTCTTAAAGAGATGGGAATACCAGACCACCTGACTTGCCTCTTGAGAAATCTGTAAGCAGGTCAAGAAGCAACAGTTAGAACCAGACATAGAACAAAAGGCTGGTTCTAAGTTGGGAAAGGAGTATGTCAAGGCTGTATATTGTCACCCTGCTTATTTAACTCATGGACTGCACCCTTCCAGGCTCCTCCATCCATGGGATTTTCCAGGCAAGAGTACTGGAGTGGGGTGCTATTGCCTTCTCCGTATATGCAGAGTACATCATGCAAAATGCCAGGCTGGATGAAGCACAAGCTGGAATCAAGATTGCTGGGAGAAATACCAACAACCTCAGATATGCAGATGACACCACCCTTATGGCAGAAGGCAAAGAAGAACTAAAGAGTCTCTTGATAAAAGTGAAAGAGGAGAGTGAGAAAGTTGGCTTAAAGCTCAACATTCAGAAAACTAAGATCATGGCATCCAGTCCCATCACTTCATGGCAAATAGATGGGGAAACAATGGAAATAGTGACAGACTTTATTTTTGGGGTTCCGAAAATGCAGATGATGACCGCAGTCATGAAATTAAAAGACACTTGCTCTTTGGAAAAAAAGTTATGACCAACCTAGACAGCATATTAAAAAGCAGAGACATTACTTTGCCAACCAAGGTCCGTCTAGTCAAAGCTGTGTTTTTTCCAATAGTCCTGTATGATGTGAGAGTTGGAGTATAAAAAAAGCTGAAGAATTGATGCTGTTGAACTGTAGTGTTGGAGAAGACTCTTGAGAGTCCCTTGGACTACAAAGAAATCCAACCAGTCCATTCTAAAGGAAATCAGTCCTAAAAATTCATTGGAAGGACTGATGCTGAAACTCCAATACTTTGGCCACATGATACAAAAAACTGACTCCTTGAAAAAGACCCTGATGCTGGGAAAGTTTTAAGGCAGGAAGAGAAGAAGACAACAGAGGATGAGATGGCTGGATGGCATCACTGACTCAATGGATATGAGTTTGAGTAGGCTCCGGGAGTTGATGATGGACAGGGAAGCCTGGTGTGCTGCAGTCCATGGGGTCGCAAAGAGTCGGATATGACTTAGTGACTGAACAGTACTATCATCCTACATGCTGTTTATAATTCAAATTTCCTTTGTTATCCTCCAAATATCCCTTGTAGCTCCTTTGTTTCCAGTTCAAATGCAGTCAAGTTTCTAGCACTGCATTTGCCTCTTATGTTTTTTGGGTGCTTCAAAAGATTCATGAATTTTGCCATTAATCAATGTTTCCTATTCATTTTAGTGGCAAGAAAGCTTAGACCAAATTTTCTCCTAATTCCCATTCTATGGACTGAATTGTGTCCCCCACAAAAAAAAATTATATGTTAAAGCCTAACCCTGGATCAGTCATGTCAGATTCTTTGTGACCCCATGGACTGTATAGTCCATGGAATGCTCCAGGCCAGAATATTGGAGTGGGTAGCCTTTCCCTTCTCCAGGGGATTTTCCCAACCCGGGGATCAAACCCAGGTCTCCCACATTGCAGGTGAATTCTTTACCAGCTGAGCCACAAGGGAAGCCCATATATTTGGAGACAGAGCTGCTAAAGAGATGATTAAGTTCAAATAAGACCATTGGGATTGGCCCCAATTCAATCTGGCTGTTGTTCTTTCAAGAAAAGATTGGGACATATAGGGAAACACCAGGGATGTGTGTGGGCAGAGGAAAGACCATGCGAAGACACAGCAAGAGGGTACCATCTACAAAACAACAAAAGAAGCCTCAGAGGAAACCAACTTTGCTGATACCTGGATCTTTGACTTCCAGCTTCCAGAATTATAAGAGAATACGTTTGTTTATGCCATTCAGTCAGTTGTACTTTGTTATGGCAGCTCTAGCAAATTAATGTAAATTTTGATTGCAAAAAGTGGGGCACTGCCATAACAAATATCTAAAAATGTGGAAGTGGTTTTATAAATGGTTCATGGGTAGAAACTGGAAAAGTTTTGAGGTGAATGTGAGAAAAAGTCAAGATTGCCTTGAAGAGATTGTTGGCAGACATGGACATTAAAGATGATTGTGGTGAGGTCTCAGACAGAAATGAGAGATGTGGTATTAGACTCTGGAAGAAAGGCAATTTTTTATCATAAAGTGGCAGAGAACTTGGCTGAATTGTGATCTAGTGTGGAAGGTAGGATTTGTGAGTGACAAACTTGATTATTTAGCTGGGGACATCTCTAAGCAAAGTATTGAAGGTATGACCTGCTTTGTAGCTCCTTTTTACAGTAAAATGCAAAAGAGGAGAGACAGATTGAAGGAATTATTAAGCACAAAGGAACCAGAACTTGAGGATTCGGAAAACTCAGTTCAGTTCAGTTGCTCAGTCGTGTCCGACTCTTTGCGACCCCATGAATCGCAGCATGCCAGGCCTCCCTGTCCATCACCAACTCCCAGAGTTCACTCAAACTCATTTCCATCAAGTTGGTGATGCCATCCAGCCGTCTCATCCTCTGTCTTCCCCTTCTCCTCCTGCCCCCAATCCCTCCCAGCATCAGAGTCTTTTCCAGTGAGTCAACTCTTTGCATGAGGTGGCCAAAGTATTGGAGTTTCAGCTTTAGCATCATTCCTTCCAAAGAACACAGCCTATCTCTATTGCAAAAATCTGATAAAGTGTGTTTTGAAGAGAATCAGTTCAGTTCAGTCACTCAGTTGTGTCTTACTCTTTGTGATCCCATGGACTGCAGCACGCCAGGCTTCCCTGTCCATCAGCAACTCCTGGAGCCTACTCAAACGAATAGCAAGGGCGTTGTTACTAGACAATCACTCCCTAAAGAGACCAAGGGTCAGCCATAATTATACACACAATCCCTCCCTTTTGAGCCTCCCTGTCATCCCCCAATCCCACTCCTCTAGGTTATAATTTATGGCATATTTAAAAGTTGTTGTACAGCAGAGATCAACAAAACATTGCAAAAAATAAATTATGTCTTCATCTCCATTGCTGCCACGCAACTAGGTTCATCAGTACCATCTTTCTAGATTCCATATATATGTGTTAATATACAATACTTATAATTATATATAATAATATATAATTCTGTTTCTGACTTACTTCACTCTGTATAATAGGCTCTAGGTCAATCCACCTCATTAACACTGACCCCAATGTGTTCCTTTTTATGGCTGAGTAGTATTCAATTGTATATATGTACTACAATGGAGATGCAGACATAGAGAACAGACTTATGGATATGGAGGGTGGGAGCGGGGGAAGGAGAGAGTGAGACAAATGGAGAGAGTAACATGGAAACATATACGCTACCATAAGCAAAAAAGATCACCAGTGGGAATTTGCTATATGACTCGGAACTCAAACCAGGATTCTATGACAACCTAGAGGGGATGGATGGGGTGGGAGGTGGGAGGGAGTTTCAAGAGGAGGAAACATATGTATACCCATGGCTGATTCATGTTGGTGTATGGCAGAACCAACACAATATTGTAAAGCAATTATCCTTCAATTAAAATAAATTAAAAATATATATATTTTAAAATAAAATCACTAAAAAAATAAGAGACCAAGGGTGTGACTCATGTATCCACTCAGCGCATCTCAACAGAAGCCAGAAACAGAGATGGAATGCACAGAAAAACACTTCCAGCTTATACAAAAGGTGACAGAGATGCGACAAAATGAAAGAAGGCTGTTGGACTTGAACTACATCAACTCTTCCCTAGGTCTCCTGCTAGACCACCCTGCAGATTTTGTACTTGCTAGTCTCCATATTTGCCATAACATAGTCTGTTAGCCAATACAGACACACACACACACACACACACACACACACACCCTCATTGGCTCTTTTTTTCTGGAAAACCTTGACTGATAGATAAACCCCACAAGTATGGAGATCTATAGTTTTAACATGGCCTGATTTCTCTTTTGTGTCTTTGATATGTCCAAATCTTTATTTTTTCTCATCCATATTTAATATAACTTATTGCATTCCATCGGAAAAGGCAATGGCACCCCAATCCCATGGATGGAGGAGCCTGGAAGGCTGCAGTCAATGGGGTCACTGAGGGTCGGACACGACTGAGCTACTTCACTTTTACTTTTCACTTTCATGCATTGGAGAAGGAAATGGCAGCCCACTCCAGTGTTATTGCCTGGAGAATCCCAGGGATGGGGGAGCCTGGTGGGCTGCAGTCTATGGGGTCGCACAGAGTCAGACTGAAATGACTTAGCAGCAGTAGCAGCAACATTGCATTCCATGTAACTGTGTGAGCCAGTTTATATCCTCTGTAATAAAAAGACTGTAATAAAACCATGAACAAGCAAACCATGAACAAACTACCCTTCCATGTGATCAATCTTTCCTAGGATTTCTAGTCTTTACTTTCATGAATAGATAATACCAGGAATTCTGGTATAGGTTAAAAGTGTGTGAAACTTTTCACTAAGCTTTTCATAAGATTAATTTGGATTCTCTATAGCAAATGTCCTAATGTCATTTTCACATGACCCTATTATTCCCCCATTTGTTATCCTTACTTATATTTTTATGTTTTTAACTAGAGGATAACTGTTTTACAATATCGTGTTGGTTTCTACCATTCAACAATGCAAACCAGTCATATCCTTACTTATTTTTAAGTAAAAGATTACTGCTTGGTGCTAGACTAAATAAGATTTTTAAATATCTTAAGAACTGGCTTCTAATTGCCATTATTTATAGGAAGATGAAAGTTGGGTTTTTTTCTTATAAGAAGTGTAAGATAATGTTGGGAGAGTCACAAAAGAAATGAGAGAGTCAGTTCATTGGGAGAAATAAGGAAGAAGGGTACAAGAAACAGAGGATTTGGGGGGAGGTTTTTGGGAAAGCAAAGTTCACAGATATATTGAGAGGCCTGAAGTTCTGAAATAACAGAGGGGATGTTCATTACCCTTAAAATGTCTAGTTGCCAGTACTGGCTGAGGCAGCCTACCTCAAGTCAGCATTTGTGAGCGGCACACACATAATGGATCGTTACACAAATACGTTTCCAAGGTACTCGTGGAGTTATATAAAAGTACTCCTCTGAGCAACAGCTATTGCCATTTGTTAATAATCAATCAGTCATTAGACTGCTCTGAAAAAATTATCATAACATACAGTGTGAAAAAATGCCCTGTTTAAAAAATAATAGCTCACAGAAATGCTCTGATAATTTACTCTTGGCAAAACAGAGCAGGTTTGCTACTGCTAAAACTTCAAAATAGTTTTGTCTTAAATCACATGTGATCTTAAATGGGGGAATGGGACCAGGGAGCCACACCCAAGCAGATTTTGTGAAGGTGCTCTGCTTTCTTTTTCCAATATTTCTCTAGAATTTTCAACCTCATTGTACGTGATAATTCCTACCTGACTGTATTGTACTAAACCATGTTCTTTTCTCGCCTCCAGCTGTGGTAATGGGAAATAAACAAGGCTGATATTTACAATTCCATTTTCTTACTTACTGAAAAATTCTGTGATTTTGTTCCCTGATTGGATTCACACAATTACTGGTTTGCTATTTTCCAGGCTATTGAGCTCAGGTTGCAACGAGATCAGAAATTCGACAGCCAGGGTTGCTCACTGGAACGATGCCTTCCTGTGGCATAATTCCCACATTATCATCACTGATTTCCAATCACAAAGGGCAACCTAATTTTTAGATTTTAGATCTCACTTACATATTTTATTATACCTAATGTGGAAGACTTATTTGAAAAATAACTACAGAGGAACAAGTGAATATTTGTTCATCCATGTGTCATCCAAATTGTCCCTTGGGATGTATTTGCTTCTTCCAAAAATGGGAAAACTATATGAATCCCCATATATTTCATTCTGAGGCTTTGGTATGATAATTTTAGGCAGAGAGATGATTTGGCAGTAATGTTGAGCTTCAAAATACCATTATGTCATCCTGTAATATACAGAAAACTTTTGTATTAAGTGCCAGAGACCAGGGCCTGTTATCATATTTGCAAAGATGGCTGTTGTCAAATTGCAGTAAAAGGGTGCTATTTTTCAAACTTACCATTTACTTTGGTATTAAGACAGAAACTTTGGGAAGACTTATAGGTGGCAAGAGTTATGGGGCACTACTGTGTGTGTGTGTGTGTGTGTGTGTGTGTACACGTGCACACATGCATGACTGTATGAAAGTCTGCTGTTGCTGCTGCTGCTAAGTCACTTCAGTCGTGTCCGACTCTGTGCGACCCCATAGACGGCAGCCCACCAGGCTCCTCCATCCATGGAATTTTCCAGGCAAGAGTACTGGAGTGGGGTGCCATTGCCTTCTCCAGTATGAAAGTCTAGAGATCACTAAATGAGTTCATGTTGCTGAACTATATATACATCTCTGCCAGCAGATTTACATTAAAATCTGGAAAAAAATAAACTTAAAACTAGAGGCTGTTACAAATAGAAATGAAGTCAAGTTGTGATCTCCAGGACTCAGAATTGTCATATTGTGTTGTTTGGTCCATGAGACACTGGAGAACACGGTGCACTTTTGTTGGTGTTACTAGGCTGCTTTGTTTGAGGATTCTGAGAATTTGTTCAGTATTCTTTGAAGTACTGAGCAACATCGGTTCATCTCAAAGATCACTTGTGTCTAGTAGCAAAAGGTCCAGAAGTCAGCCTCTGATATTTGTAACTTTAAACTTGCAAAAGAAGTGAAATGTGTCCATTCTGGGGCTCACCTTAGGATATATAAATGTTCTCCTATGTTCTTGAATCAGCATGATTTTACAAAGTTTTCAGTGACTAGACTGAGAAAACCACCAAAAATGATACAGAAAATATTTAACACTCACCTTTTTACTTTATTTAGTGTGCCATAGTGTGAACTCTGAAATGCATTTAATGTATGTTAAGAGCTGTCTGATACATTTAGAATCCTCACTTCTTATTTAGAGCTTTCATGACTTGAGCTCTTCTTACCACATTTTTCTGAACCCCATTCCTCTTTCCGCATATCCAACACTTAAAATTTAAATCTTAAGCTACTTCTTTTTACAAAGTTCAAGACTTTAAAAATCTTACATTCTTCAGTAAAAACACTACTATCCAAAACGGTTATGTCACTTACACACATTAAGTCTCCTAAAAATCAGTATTTCCCCAAATGCAAGATTGAAAGCCAGAATTTCTGAATTGGTGGCATTCCCTTCAGCTCTCAAAGTTTTGAATTTGTTGCTTACTCTGCATTTGCAAAGCTTTCGGTTCAGTTGCCCAAAAATGCATTGAAAAAATAAATCCTTTTTATAAGTCCCGTTAGGCTCCATTATGAGTCTCTCGAAACAGAGTCAGATTTCCCTGAGAGTGCATTTTTCCATTGTTTTAGGGAGAAATGGATAAAATAAGAAATTGGAGGGGAAAATCAAAATAACTAAAATTAGCTTTATGAAACCATAATTTTTAGAATGCATTTCCAAAAACTTTGCAAGAAACATCAATTCTTCACTTTTCAATTTAATGAGAAAGAGTAAATCTAATATAGTCTTCACAATTTGAAGGTGTCATTAACGATACTGTTTACTAAGGCAGACTTTCTGCCATCCAGATTCTGTACTTTGTGTTCATTGTGGGATGATGGTGTATCTTGAATGAAGAAGACTTAGAATCTGCAGTTAACCACTTATATTGAAAAATTAGGTCTGTATTTGTGAGATCTGACAAGTAGCTTTAAGAATAAACATCTCCTTGGAGCAAGAACTGTGCTTTATTCATAACTGTGTCCCTATCCTTAACTTCTAGTCCAGGATCAGACTCAGAGCAGGCCCTCAATAGCTATTTGTTGAGTGAATGAATCAGTCTTGTTTTTATTTATAACTGTTTATCAGACATCTAAACCTAATTATTAGAGCTACCCTCTTACTTGAGGATATATGGATATATTTTTCCTTTAACATTTTACACAAATTTCACATTTTCTTGGCTTGGGATTAAACTCAAAAGTCTAAAAATTGTTAGAAAATACTATGGTTTTAAGGGAAGACTTCTCCTCAGGCAATTTCCCAAGTCTTTAGAGTAAAACTTTTCATCCAGACATTACCAGACCTTTTAAAACCCTGACATGACACTCTCCTGTGTCAATTTTCATGCTTCATCATGAGAACAAGATGGGTGATGTTATTAAAGGACTTTCTGTTAATTCATAAGCTTTGAAAGCCATTGGGTCCCAAGGATAATGATATTACCTCTAAATTTTATTTTTTGATCTACAGTACATTTATCATGAATTTACACAGAATGAAAGATGAGCATTAAAATCAAATCATTTTTGCATATTAAAAAACTAAATAAGTTGAAATAAGATAATCTAACATTTTTCTTTGGATCAACTATTAGCCAAATGCAAATTGTGGCAGTCACAGGATCAAACTCTCAATTAAAATTTTAAATCTCAATATGTTAACTCTCTTAGTGTTAACATATTTTTAACACTAAGCATAGTGAGATAGAATCATGGAAAACTTAAATAATTGTTTCAATAAGGAAAGGGATTTTGATAAATAACAAACAAACAAAAACTCTGTTGCGTAACAAAGGCTTTAAGGTTGATTTGGGTTTGTTTTTCTTTTTTTTTTCTACTCTCATGTATTAGAGTCCCTGAATAATAAAACTAATATCTTATTAATATGAAACCACTAATGCCATAATGAGTGTTATGAAGTATTAAAATCATTATCCACTGAGATAATGCTAGATAATCACTAAGCTGAGTGAATGCTTCAGTTTGAATCAACAGTGTGCTCAGTACATCCATTTGGGAAGATTGGTCCCAAGTGGTTAGGGCTGATTTTTTTAGTATGTTTCCATGACAAAATCTCTAAATAGGAAGAAATGACCATCTTTATTTTATCTCTTAAGGAAATGATATGCAAAAAGCATGATCCATTTACCAGGGCTTCATGGTACCAGAAGAATACTCAAATTCAGTTAGGATGGTTTATTTGGTTCAAGAAAATTGGCAGTTTATTTTTTTCCTTTATGTTTTAGTCTTGTAGCTATGTAGACAATTTAAGGCAGAGTATTGCCACTTGAATTCAGAAATTAGGTAACACAATGTAAGCCCACAGAAATGCTAAGAGCTACATCCATGTCAAGCATAATTAATGCTGTTTATTATGACTAATAATTTGTTTAGTATCACTGATATCTCTCAACAGACCTGATGTACACTTTCAGGTCAGTAGAAGAGCATGTAAGAGCCAGCTCAGCCCTGTCCTCCTGGTACCTCCATTTCTTCAGGTGAAATGATCCTTTGCTCCACTTAGCCCTAAAATCTTGGATCCAGGAAGTCAGAAAGTAAGGGACAGCCATGACCTTCAAAATCAGTAAATTTCACCTGTATACAAATTTTGGAGGATAACTGCTCCTGATACTGCCTTAAATATTGTATATGTGCCTATGAAAGTGAAAGTTGCTCAGTCGTGTCAAACTCTTTGAGACCCCATGGACTATACAGTCCATGAAATTCTCCAGGCCAGAACACTGGAGTGGGTAGCCGTTCCCTTCTTCAAGGGATCTCCGAACCCAGGGATCAAATCCAGGTCTCCCTCTTTGCAAGTGGATTCTTCACCAGCTGAGACACCAGGGAAGCCCATGTGTGTGTGTATAGTTAGTTCAGTCGCTCAGTCATGTCTGACTCTTTGCGACCCCATGAATCGCAGCACACCAGGCCTCCCTGTCCATCACCAACTCCCAGAGTTCACTCAGACTCATGTCCATCGAGTCAGTGATGCCATCCAGCCATCTCATCCTCTGTCGTCCCCTTCTCCTCCTGCCCCCAATCTCTCCCAGCATCAGGGTCTTTTCCAGTGAGTCAACTCTTCACATGAGATGGTCAAAGTACTGGAGTTTCAGCTTTAGCATCATTCCTTCCAAAGAAATCCCAGGGCTGATCTCCTTCAGAATGGACTGGTTGGATCTCCTTGCAGTCCAAGGGACTCTCAAGAGTCTTCTCCAACACCACAGTTCAAAAGCATCAATTCTTCGGCGCTCACCTTTCTTCACAGTCCAACTCTGACATCCACAATGACCACTGGAAAAACCATAGCCTTGACTAAACAGACCTTTGTCGGCAAAGTAATGTCTCTGCTTTTGAAAATGCTATCTAGGTTGGTCATAACTTTCCTTCCAAGGAGTAAGCGTCTTTTAATTTCATGGCTGCAATCACCATCTGCAGTGATTTTGGAGCCCAAAAAAATAAAGTCTGGCACTGTTCCCACTGTTTCCCCATCTATTTACCATGAAGTGATGGGACCAGATGCCATGATCTTCATTTTCCGAATGTTGAGCTTTAGGCCAACTTTTTCACTCTCCACTTTCACTTTCATCAAGAGGCTTTTTAGTTCCTCTTCACTTTCTGCCATATGGGTGGTGTCATCTGCATATCTGAGGTTATTGATATTTCTCTTGGCAATCTTGATTCCAGCTTGTGTTTCTTCCAGTCCAGCGTTTCTCATAATGTACTCTGCATATAAGTTAAATAAGCAGGGTGACCATATTCAGCCTTGATGTACTCCTTTTCCTATTTGGAACCAGTCTGTTGTTTCATGTCCAGTTCTAACTGTTGCTTCCTGACCTGCATACAGGTTTCTCAAGAGGCAGGTCAGGTGGTCTGGTATTCCCATCTCTTTCAGAATTTCCCACAGTTTATTGTGATCCACACAGTCAAAGGCTTTGGCATAGTCAATTAAGCAGAAATAGATGTTTTTCTGGAACTCTCTTGCTTTTTTGATGATCCAGCAGATGTTGGCAATTTGATCTCTGGTTCCTCTGCCTTTTCTAAAACCAGCTTGAACATCAGGAAGTTCATGGTTCACATATTGCTGAAGCCTGGCTTGGAGAATTTTGAGCATTACTTTACTAGCCTGTGAGATGAGTGCAATTGTGGGGTAGTTTGAGCATTCTTTGGCATTGCCTTTCTTTGGGATTGAAATGAAAACTGACCTTTTCCCATCCCGTGGCCACTGCTGAATTTTCCAAATTTGCTGGCATATGGATTGCAGTACTTTCACAGCATCATCTTTTAGGATTTGAAATAGCTCAACTGGAATTCCATCACCTCCACTAGGTTTTGTTCGTAGTGATGCTTTCTAAGGCCCACTTGACTTCACATTCCAGGATGTCTGGCTCTAGGTGAGTGATCACACCATCGTATTATCTTGGTTGTGAAGATCTTTTTTGTACAGTTCTGCTGTGTATTCTTGCCACCTCTTAATATTTTCTGCTTCTGTTAGGTCCATCCCATTTCTGTCCTTTATTGAGCCCATCTTTGCATGAAATGTTCCCTTGGTATCTCTAATTTTCTTGAAGAGATCTCTAGTCTTTCCCATTCTGTTGTTTTCCTCTATGTCTTTTCATTGGTCACTGAGGAAGGCTTTCTTATCTCTTCTTGCTATTCTTTGGAACTCTGCATTCAGATGCTTATATCTTTCCTTTTCTCCTTTGCTTTTTGCTTCTCTTCTTTTCACAGCTATTTGTAAGGCCTCCTCAGACAGCCATTTTGCTTTTTTGCATTTCTTTTCCATGGGGATGGTCTTGATCCCTGTCTCCTGTACAATGTCACGAACCTCAGTCCATAATTCATCAGGCACTCTATCTATCAGATCTAGGCCCTTATTTCTCACTTCCACTGTATAATCATAAGGGATTTGATTTAGGTCATACCTGAATGGTCTAGTGGTTTTCCCTACTTTCTTCAATTTCAGTCTGAATTTGGCAATAAGGAGTTCATGATCTGAGCCACGGTCAGCTCCTGGTCTTGTTTTTGTTGACTGTATAGAGCTTCTCCATCTTTGGCTGCAAAGAATATAATCAATCTGATTTCGGTGTTGACCATCTGGTGATGTCCATGTGTAGAGTCTTCTTTTGTGTTGTTGGAAGAGGGTGTTTGTTATGACCAGTGCATTTTCTTGGCAAAACTCTATTAGTCTTTGCCCTGCTTCATTCCGTATTCCAAGGCCAAATTTGCCTGTTACTCCAGGTGTTTCTTGACTTGCTACTTTTGCATTCCAGTCCCCTATAATGAAAAGGACATCTTTTTTCGGTGTTAGTTCTAAAAGGTCTTGTAAGTCTTCATAGAACCGTTCAACTTCAGCTTCTTCAGCATTACTGGTTGGACCATAGACTTGGATTACTGTGATATTGAATGGTTTGCCTTGGAAACGAACAGAGATCATTCTGTCATTTTTGAGATTGCATCCAAGTACTGCATTTTGGACTCTTTTGTTGACCATGATGGCTACTCCATTTTTTCTAAGGGAATCCTGCCTGCAGTAGTAGATATAATGGTCATCTGAGTTAAATTCACCCATTCCAGTCCATTTTAGTTCGCTGATTCCTAGAATGTCGATACTCACTCTTGCCATCTCCTGTTTGACCACTTTCAATTTGCCTTGATTCATGGACCTGACATTCCAGGTGCCTATGCAATATTGCTCTTTACAGCATCGGACCTTGCTTCTATCACCAGTCAGATCTACAACTGGGTATTGTTTTTGCTTTGGCTCCATCCCTTCATTCTTTCTGGAGTTATTTCTCCACTGATCTCCAGTAGCATATTGGGCACCTACTGACCTGGGGAGTTCCTCTTTCAGTATCCTATCATTTTGCCTTTTCTACTGTTCATGGGGTTCTCAAGGCAAGAATACTGAAGTGGTTTGCCATTCCCTTCTCCAGTGGACCACATTCTGTCAGACCTCTCCATCGTGACCCACCCATCTTGGGTGGTCCCATGGGCATGGCTTAGTTTCATTGAGTTAGACAAGGCTGTGGTCCTAGTGTGATTAGATGGAATAGTTTTCTGTGAGTATGGTTTCGGTGTGTCTGCCCTGATGCCCTCTTGCAACACCTACCGTCTTACTTGGGTTTCTCTTACCTTGGAGGTGGGGTATCTCTTCACGGCTGCTCCAGCAAAGCGCAGCTGCTGCTCCTTACCTTGGATGAGGGTTATCGCCTTACCACCACCCCTCCTGCCCTTGAAAGTGGAATAGCTCCTCTACGCCCTCCTGCACCCACGCAGCCACCGCTCCTTGGATGTGGGGTTGCTCATCTAGGCTGCCGTCCCTGGCCTCGGGCATGGGGTAGCTCCTCTGGGCTACCCCATGTCCGAGGTTAGTACATACAATGTTAAAAGTGGCTTAACAAAAAGTAACTTAATGTTATTCCTCTCTTTATACTCAGAAGTTATTAATATTATATTTTGTTTAAATATTCTAAAAATTCTAAGACATTTAAACTTTTTAAAGGGTATCATAAAAATTAGATTTCAACTTCTCTTTTGAGATTATTTATACTGCAATGAAAATGTACCTGTTTCTCCCCTCAAATTTAAAGCTGTATGAGATTACAGAGGGAGAGGAATGACATAATTGAACCAGTTATCTCGAAAAGTTCAGGCCAAAGTTGCTTTTCTCTCAATTCTTGGAACTTTTCCCATTATGCATATATTCAATCTAGAAAAACCTTTTTTCCTTATTATTATATGTCACAGAACCTCTCCTAAATATATAGATAAAATGTATACATTCATTAGGTATTTCTTGAATGTCATTCAGAAAAATCTTACGTTCAGTGCAGTTCAGTTGCTCAGTCGTGTCCGACTCTTTGTGACATCATGGACTGCAGCACCCCAGACCTCTCTGTCCATCAACAACTTCTGGAGTTTACTCAAACTCATGTCCATTGAGTTAGTGATGCCATCCAACCATCACTGTTGTCCCCTTCTCCTCCTGCTCTCAACCTTTCCCAGCATCAGGGTCTTTTCAAATGAGTCAGGTCTTTGTATCAGGTGGCCAAAGTATTGGAATTTCAGCTTCAACATCAGTCCTTCCAATGAATATTCAGGACTTATTACCTTTAGGATGGACTGGTTGGATCTCCTTGCAGTCCAAGGGACTCTCAAGAGCCTTCTCCAACACCACAGTTTAAAAGCATCAATTCTGTGGCACTCAGCTTTTTCTTGGTGGCTCAGAGGTTAAAGCATCTGCCTGTAATGTGGGAGACCTGGGTTTGATCCCTGGGTCAAGAAGATCCCCTGGAGAAGAAAATGGCAATCCACTCCAGTATTCTTGCCTGGAGAATCCCATGGATGGAGGAGCCTGGTGGGCTACAGTCCATGGGGTCGCAAAGAGTTAGACACAACTGAGCAACTTCACTTCAGCTTTTTCTATAGTCCAACTTTCACAGCCATACATGACTACTGGAAAAACCATAGCTTTGACTAGACGGACCTTTGTTGGCAAAGTAATGTCTCTGCTTTTTAATATGCTGTCTAGGTTGGTCATTGGAGAAGGAAATGGAAACCCACTCCAGTGTTCTTGCCTGGAGAATCCCAGGGACAGGGAAGCCTGGTGGGCTGCAGTCCATGGGGTCACACAGAGTTGGACACGACTGAAGCGACTTAGCAGCAGCAGGTTGGTCATAACTTTTCTTCCAAGGAGCAAGTGTCTTTTAATTTCATGGCTGCAGCTACCATCTTCAGTGATTTTGGAGCCCAAAAAATAAAGTCTGTTCTGTCACTGCTTCCTTTGTTGCCCCATCTATTTGCCATGAAGTGATGGGACCAGATGCCATGATCTTAGTTTTTTGAATGTTGAGTTTTAAGCCAACTTTTTCACTCTCCTCTTTCACTTTCATCAAGTTGTTCTTCACTTTCTGCCATACAGGTGGTGTCATCTGCATATCTGAGGTTATTGATATTTCTCCCGGCAATCTTGATTCCAGCTTGTGCTTCTTCCAGCCCAGCATTTCTCATGATGTTCTCTGCATATAAGTTAAATAAGCAGCGTGACAATATACAGCCTTGATGTACTCCTTTCCCCACTTGGAATCAGTCTGTTGTTCCATGTCTAGTTCTAACTGTTGCTTCCTGACCTGCATACAAATTTCTCAAGAGGCAGATCAGGTGGTCTGGTATTCCCATCTCTTTCAGAATTTTCCACAGTTTGTTGTGATCCACACAGTCAAAGGCTTTGGCATAGTAAATAGAGCAGAAGTAGATATTTTTCTGGAACTCTCTTCCTTTTTCAATGATCCAAAGGATGTTGGCAATTTGATCTCTGGTCCCCTCTGCCTTTTCTAAATCCAGCTTGAACATCTGGAAGTTCACAGTTCACATACTGCTAAAGCCTGGCTTGGAGAATTTTGAGCATTACTTTACTAGCGTGTGAGATGAGTGCAATTGTGCGGTAGTTTGAGTATTTTTGGCATTGCCTTTCTTTGGGATTGGAATGAAAACTGATCTTTTCCCCTTCTGTGGCCACTGCTGAGTTTTCCAAATTTGCTGGCGTACAGCACTTTCACAGCATCATCTTTCAGGATTTGAAATAGCTCAACTGGAATTCCATCACCTCCACTAGGCTTTGTTCGTAGTGATGCTTTCTAAGGCCCACTTGACTTTACATTCCAGGACATCTGGCTCTAGGTGAGTGATCACACCATCGTATTATCTTGGTTGTGAAGATCTTTTTTGTATAGTTCTGTGTATTCTTGCCACTTCTTCTTAGTATCTTCTGCTTCTGTTGTGCCCATCTTTGCATGAAATGTTCCCTTGGTTTCTCTAATTATCTTTAAGAGATCTCTAGTCTTTCCCATTCTGTTGTTTTCCTCTGTTTCTTTGCATTGATCACTGAGGAAGGCTTTCTTATCTCTCCTTGCTATTCTTTGAAACTCTGCATTCAAATGGGTATATCATTCCTTTTCTCCTTTGCCTTTTGCTTCTCTTCTTTTCAGCTATTTGTAAGGCCTCCTCAGACAGCCATTTTGCCTCTTTGCACTTCTTTCTCTTGTGAATGGTCTTGATCACTGCCTCCTGTACAATGTTACAAACCTCAGCCCATAGTTCTTATGTTGAAAAGAACATAGTTCTTATACTGAAATTGGTGCTTCATTCTGATGGTAAACACCTTTAATCAACCTCATAAAATACTGTTGATCTGAAAATGGATTCTGGAATGTAAACATTTCAGGGTTTTTCCCCCAGTAGAATGTGTTCTCTGCAATTGCTCAGAAATCAGAACTGAGAAAAAGGCTAAGCTCCTTGTTGAATACTTCCAAGTATTGGATTAACAGGTAAAATGAGAATCACACTTTAAATAACTGTTGAGCATGTGGGAACACGTGGATACATCTCCAATGCTTTGAGTGATGTAGGTTTTACCACTTCCTTTTACAGTGTAACTTTATGTTTTTGACACAAGAAAAATAAACCCCTAACAAAAACCATTTGCTTTTAAGCAAATCCAGTCTATTTTGAGAGATTTGTGCTGGGCTCTAACATCTGACTTTCTGTAAATGACAATAACAACTTTGGTTAATTTCCTTCTCCCTCCCAAGATTCTGTCATGAAGCTCACAAATTCTGAAGGCATTTGAATGTACTGTGATATCACATTTTTAGCTGCCAACCTAGATTTAACTGAGTGCACATTTTGTGTAGACTGGCTGAAAGTACTTGGCTCAGGCACCTATCATGTTAACATTTTTTCTTTCTCCTTCCTCCCTCCCTTACTTTCTTTTCTCCTTCCTTCTTTCCTCTCCTCCCTCCCTCCTCCATTTTTTTGCAAGTCTAAGTAAAAGGTCGTTATCCCTGTCTAGACTCTTCTCATAATCAACTGTGCTTTTCAGAACAAATGTTATGTTGAAGAACTGTGCCCAACAGTGTTCACCTTGGTCTCTGATTTCTCTGCTTTGTGGCACTCAGCCTGCATGTGAAAGATTTTAAATAAATACATGCTTTCATACATTCTTTTTGTGAGGTGACTTTGGGGCCACTTGAACTTGGATTTAAAATATCCTTGGCAGAGAGGGAAGTGGGTGGAGGGAGGAAAGACATAGGTAAGGAAGATTAGGCACAAACTTCCAGTTGCAAAATAAATGAGTCACAGGTATGAAATGTACAGTGTGGGGAATGTAGTCAGTAACTGTGCAATATCTTAGCATGCTGACATATTGTAACTCGGCTCACTGTGGTAATCATTTTGAAATGTCCAGAAATATCAAATCATTATATTGTTTAACAGGAACTAACATAGTGTAGTAGGTCATTGATATCTCAAAAACAAACTCATAGAAAAAGAGATCTGTGTTCATCAGAAGCAGGAGTGAAGAAATGAGGGCAGTCAAAAGACACAAACTTCCAGGTATAAGATAAAGAAGTACTAGAGATGTGATGTACAGCATGATAAATATAATTAATACTGTTGTATGTGATGTTACATATGAAATTAAGAGAGTTCTAATCACAAGGAAACTTTCTGTTTCTTGGACTTTATATCTCTATAAGATGATGAATGTTCACTAATCTTATTGTGATAATCATTTCATGATGTATGTAGGCAAATCATTATGCTGTACATCTCAAACTTATACAGTCTTGTTATATCAGTTGTATCTCAATAAAACTAGAAGTAAAAGCAGACAATCAAATAGCCTTGGCATGAATTTATTTTTTCAGATGGAGCTAGCTAACCAGATCAAGTAGAACGGGTTTCCAGGATGTTTCATCCAGGAATGGGGAATGGGAGAACTTTGCCCAGAGAACAGAGTCCACAGGTGGTGATGCAGAGGAGCTAGAGACAGCACGTTTTCAGCAACTGTAGCCACCTTGTGGCTCTAGCAGTTTCTCTGTTCTGCTCACATTGTTCATTGTGTGTGCGCACGTGTGTGTGTGTTATCATTTTCCCATTACCAGGTTTCTCTCACACACTGCCATTAAAACCAATCTCAACATTCTTCAAGAAGCCAGAGGGATGCCTCAACCTGTCAAAAGGTCTTGGAGGGCAGATGTACATGCATGTCTGCTAAGTCACTTCAGTCATGTCTGACTCTGTGGGACCCTATGGACTGTAGCCCAGGCTCTTCTATTCATGGGATCATCCTGAAAAGAATACTGGAGTGGGTTGCCGTGCCCTCCTCCAGGGCATCTTCTCGACCCAGCGATCCAACCCACATCTTTTACGTTTTCTGCACTGGCAGGTGGGTTCTTTGCCACTAACGCCACCCAGGAAGCCCAGAGGGTAGATGGAGATTGACTAAAGATCAGAGTCACTTGATCCATATTGGTGTTTTAAGTGGTGCTTACATTCTTTTGCTGTATAAAAGGAGAGAGTCATCTAGATAGTCAGAATACCCTTAACCACCCACCCTCGCGAGGCAGCTGTCAGGGCCCAGGGACTGCAGTACCATTTTTTTATGTTGTGCGTCTTGTAATTAGGGTGACCAGCATTCCATACTGTCTGATAGTTCCAATTTAAAATATTTTATTCTGTGTCTCCATAAGTACATTTATGATTAATATTTCAAAACACAAAAAATAGGCACCCTTTAGCTCTTGAAATTGAATAGAGTTCTAACATGAAAAAGTCCTCTCCCTAGAGGAGTGACTTAGGACTTGTCCCCTGGCCTTCTGGGGTGGGGGGGAGCGGTCCTGCTGTTCCCCGTGGGACAAGGAAGCCCAAATAGAAGCAAAGATAATCACATAACACTTAGGGGCATCATAAAAACATCTTAGAATTGGACAGAAAGACCTGGGTTCAAATCCCCACTTTTCCACTTACTACTATGTGAACTTGGCCTTGTTACTTACTCTCTGAGCCTTAGTTTGTGGGTCTCTTAATTGGGAATACCTACCCATGCCTCAGGGGGTTACTATGAACACTGAATAAGAAAATGGATGTAAAGAACAGTGTCTCTCATACAGTCAGTGCAAATTTAGAGCTATATTTCACTTGCTGGGATGAAAGAATTTCAAATTTATGAAGAATTTAAAAGGCCTATTCAAAAATAATATGACAGAACTTTTCAGTCAGCTTTATGCAATCTCACTACAAAAATGGAGCCTCTTCCCAACTCCGTCTTCACCTGCTACATCAGAAGAAATTGAATGTCTTAACCCCATTTAGTCTTCTGCCCTTTCTATGCCAGTACTAACACAAGTGACCACTTTATACAAACACGAAAGTTGAGCCATAGGGTTCAGTGGTGGTTAGCAGACTCAGAAGTAATATTCTGTTTCTCTAGAGGGTTAAATCCTCAATATCCTATTAATCTCACCTTCCCCATACATACAATCTTGTAACGAATCCCAACTCCCTGTAGTCACAGACATATCCTATCTGAAACTCTTTATGAATTCAGACCTGGGCAGCTAGACTCACCCCGCACTGAAACCTCGTCCATGGATGCCTTCCATGCTGAAGCAAAGACTTTACAGAGTGTTTCAATAGCCGAAGGGCTCACTGTCATGCTTGTTAGCGTCTTGCTCCAGTACACAGAAAAATTGATTCTTTTAACAGGCCAAATTATTTTTGTATTTTTCTTTTTTCATGCACAGTAACTCCATTCTTTTACCTGGTCAGTTCCTTTAAGAAAGATTCGGTTAAGAGAGCTGCATCTTATTATCTTCTGCCACCAATGCATGGTGCAAAGACAGTTTAATTCTTAAGGAGAGAATCATTTAAGTGTGACCTATTGTGTTAGTCTGGATGCTTTTCATATTAAGCACTGTGAGTTAAAGAGGACTTTAATTTGTTTAAACCACATTGAAAATTTACATTGAACTTGAAGTGCCCACTGCCTTTTTCCAATCAGCTCAACTATTCCCAGATCTTCTAAGGTGAATTTTAAATAATACAAAACCTTTAGCTAATGTTACTAAAAGGGATACCCAAACCAGTACAATGGCTCATAGGAAGATTGTTATATGGCTGAAAAGACTTCTCCAAAGTGTATACTAGTTGCCTGAAAAACATTTCACTAAACTGAAACTCTTGGAACTTAACTTCAGCATTGATCCATGTTCATGCATTAACAGCATTATTGAGGCCCAAATGCACAGTAACAGTATAATCCCAGAACTCTGGCTTATAGAGAACATACTATAGTCTCATGCTGGCTCAATTTGTTATTAATAGCTGCAAAAAGAAAACCATGAAACCCATATAGAGAAGGAGTGTTAGAGATGCAACTGATAATGGATGTAGACTCTACCTGCCCACAAGCCATAGTAGTAATTGTACTGTTAGTCGCTCAATTGTATCCAACTCTTTGTGATCCCGTGGACAGAAGCCCTCCAGGCTCCTCTGTCCATGGGATTCTCCAGGCAAGAATATTGGAGTGGATTGCCATTCCCTTCTCCAGAGGAACTTCCTGACCCAGGGGTCAAACCCGGGTCTCCTGCATTGCAGGCAGATTCTTTACCATTTGAGCTACAGGGAAGACCTTGCCCACAAGCCATACCTGACTCTGAAATGTAGAAAGGTGAACAGTGCTGTGCTCGGTCACTCAGTTGTGCCTGACTCTCTGCAATCATTTGGACTGTAGCCTACCAGACTCCTCTGTTCATGAGATTTTCTCAGGCAAGAATACTGGAGTGAGTGGACATTTCCTTCTCCCGGGGATCTTCCCTATCCAGGAATCAAAACTGCATCTCTGAGTCTCCTGAATTCACAGGCAGATTCTTTATCACTGTGCTACCTGGGAAGTTTGATTAATAATATTATATAAAAAACAATCGGAGAAGGCAATGGCACCCCACTCCAGTACTCTTGCCTGGAAAATCCCACGGACAGAGGAGCCTGGTGGGCTGCAGTCCATGGGGTTGCTAAGAGTCGGACACGACTGAGCAACTTCACTTTCACTTTTCACTTTCAAGCATTGAAGAAGGAAATGGCAACCCACTCCATTGTTCTTGCCTGGAGAATCCCAGGGACGGGGGAGCCTGGTGGGCTGCTGTCTATGGGGTCGCATAGAGTCGGACACGACTGAAGCAACTGAGCAGCATAACAAACAATAAAAATAACAAATATTTTCTGAGCACTTACTATGAAAGATGTTTTCTCAACATTATCTTATTGAATCCTCAACGAGCTTAGAAAGTACACATTATTTTTATTCCCATTGGAAAGAGAGTCTCTGACATGTACACGTTGCTATATTGAAAATAATTAAACAAGGACCTACTGTACACAGAGGGAACTCTGCTTAATATTCTGTAATAACCTAAATGGGAATGGAATCTGAAAAAGAATAGATATATGTATGTGTATAACTGAATCACTTTGCTGTAGACCTAAAACTAACACAGCATTGTTAATCAACTATACTCAAATATAAAATAAAAATTAAAAAAGAAATATTTGCTTTGTATCCACTGAGATACATTGCTATCTTATTTCTGTTTACATGCATACTCTGAATTTAAAGAATGACCATGTATATCATCTAATTTAAAAATCAATTAAAAAAAAAAAAAAACAGAGTCTCAGACAGATGCAAATTACCCAGGATTCTAGAGACAGGAAACAGCAAAGCTAAGATTCAGATCCATTTGACGTCAATGTCCATGGCTAGAACCACGATGCCGGACGGCCAGGGTTCTGGAGAGAGTGAGCTCCGGGACGGATGCGGTAGTAACCTGGGTTTCTGTTTGCAAACACTGGCAGCAGTGGGCTAGATCAAAAGAGGTACATGGCCCTAAGTCATATATCTAATAACCACAATGAGGCTTCATCCAGCATGATCCTGCAGCAATTTGTCAAGTATGTTTCTTGGCCAAGAAGCACCCTGTCGCGAGCATTGTGCTTTACAGTAATTTTCCATAGGGCGCTCCTTTGATTCTGATCATCTATTGTGATGGAGATTAACATAAAAACCATATTTAAAGCAAAATTGTTTGGGGGAGTTTGTGGGCTTCTGGGTTTCCTTTTAAAGCCTCTGTGGGCCTAAACGTGCCTGTGCCAGCTGCTCAGGTGTTGTATTGTATTATCCTTCTGCTTGTTCTGATACAGGTGGGGTGAATGGGAAGGGATACACATTCACGAGGGACCCCGCAATGTCTCTGCTTTCAGCGATCCGTTTGTAAAGCCCTCTCGTGTAAAGGACACTTCTGCTAGACTTCAGACAAAAGGATTCTGAGCTAGGATTTGATGGAGATACTTTACTGTATCTTTTACTCTCCCACAAACTAAGGGTGGCTTACCTCTCTCCATTCAGGTCTATGCTTACTTAGAGAGACCGAATATTGAAAGAATGGTTTCTATTGCTCTGAGCCAAAAATAATGAAACAATTAAAGTAAGAGCATTTTTTTTTAAATCAACTAAAAACAAACTCAGAAACCAACACAATTAGGGTAAGCCTGCCCTGTGTCCAGTGATTCTGTTGGATATGAAAGAGATTTTAAAGGTATGGAGTGACACAAAAATCCAGGAAAGAGGCTGACCTGGAATAGATAGCCAGGAAGCTGGCCATGAAGTTTAATTTCCATTTCCCATCTTCTAATCTCCTTCACCCAGTCCTCAGCTGGTTCCATGAAGACCTGGAACAGAGTGAGAGGAGCAGATAATCCTCCATTGTTTTCTCTTCAGCCCCCCTGCACAGGGCTTGATTTATTTTTTGGCAAATTTCAAGGCTACCACATTGTGGAGCGGGGGGTGGGGAGGAGTTGGGGGGGCTGGGGCAGTGAGAGGGGGTTGGGGGAGGCTTTTTGGATCCTCAGATGCATCTTAAGCCCTGCAAATACTATCTCTCTGGTTGCTTCTTTCAGGTGCCACACCTCTAGCTGAAGGTCAATAGACAATTTTCCCTGAATGGGAAGCACAATGAACACACTTTATAATGTCTGAGACAATGACTAACAGTAAGCATCACAGGCTAGCCATGCTCCTTCGGGCTTTTACAATAGTTTGGTGTTTTGCAGAGTTCAGCCTATGAGCGCCACCAAACTGTTCAGCAGGGATCCCTGGCCCAGTGTGGTCTGAGTCTCATCATGTGACTGTCCGTCTTGTTCTTCAGATCTCACCTGATAAGATGAATGCTGAGAGGGCATTTCATAATCCTCCTATTAGCTTCAGCACCTATTTCTCTCCATCAGAGGATGCTGTTTTTTCTTACATGGAAACAAAACAATTTCATAATTATTCTACTTTTTATGGCCTCTTTTCGGTTTTTTTCTGCTAGAAGATAAAGTCTAAAGGCAGGACCATGTCCATCTTGCTCACTACTGTTTCCCAGGGCATGGGATATGGCAGGTGTCCAGGAAATATTTTCCTCAAAATAATTTGAAAATGACACTTATGAATTATATTTCTATGTTCTTTCATGTCTGATTTTTATATACACTGTGCCATGTGAGTCTCACAATAATATCATGAGACAAACCAGGAAAATGTTACCTTACATTTATAAATAGAGAAACGAAGTGAGATAAGGCTCCTAGAATCCCCATCCTGGTGTAGTCTCCTCCACCACTACTGAGTGCTGATATGTATAACCAATGGGGTGATGGAAAAATGATGAGTGTAACTTGTGAGGCCAGATCATAAAGATATTTAGGTTCTGCCTCACATTCTTGAATTACCCACATTGAAGGAAACCAATTGCTGCTTAAGAAGGACACTTGAGCCTATGAATTGCATGGGAGGAATTGAGGCCACCTGCCACCAGCCCAGTCCAACATATAAGCCATGGAAGTGAGCAGTCTTTAAAGCTGATTCTCCAGCCCCAATCAATCCTTCAGATGACAGCAGTCCTGGCCAACATCTTGGCTACAGCCTCATAAGAGACCAACCAGATAAGCTGTTCCTGAATTCTGGACTCACAGATACCCTGATATAAATATGTATCATTTCAAGCTGCTACGTTTGGAGGGGCGGGGGGTGCAATTTGTTTTGCAGCTATAGATAGCTAATATTTCAAGACTCAGAGACAAACAGCAATTCTTCATCTTCTTTCTCATCTTTCTCCTTTAACTCTAATCCCAACCTTCCTGCCTCTGCCAAAGAAATTTGGGGTATGTGCATAGTTAATAGATTACAATGTGTAATTATATTATTCCAGTTTCTCTCATTACAGCCACTTCTAGCAGGTAAATAATGACCATTCATATCACTTGAAGAGAAGAAAACCAAAGAAGGCTACTCAAGAAACTAGGCAGCTTATTTTGGTCAAAGTCAACTGTCCAACCTTTGTCAAGACCTCAACAACTCTGAACCAAGACTAGATGACCCAGGGAATCCTTCTAAATGTATTAATATATAATATTTTAAAACCTATTTAAAGGCATTGATTAAAACCTATTTAAAGGGGTGTTGTGTAAGTTAGAAGGATACCATTTAATTTGCAAACAGAGCTTTTAAAGAAAACACATGCATAATGGAGTTGATAAAATATCATTCAACTATTTACATATTGGGAGTCTGAACAAAGTCATATTTATTAATCAATATGCTTGACAAGATAATCTATCATGACACGTATCTGAATATATACCTCCAGGCAACATCCCACCAGTTACTCCCTGATGATGCTCTCCAAACAAAAGAGCTCACGAACAGTCCTTGAAAGTAAAGCCCCCTTGAGATCACTTGATCTCTCTATGCCCTTTCTGCACAAATCTGCCTCGTGACAGCCCCTAAAGAGATCATCCGGGCCCAGCTTATACTTTCTCATCTGCCTAGAAGAGAAGATGGCGAAGTTGTGTGCGTTTATGGAGAATTGCTCTGGAGTGATTCCCAGTGATAATGGCTAAGAGATGTGGAATTTTTTACAGTTATATCTTTTCTGATCACAAACATATTTGCCACTATTGAGAGATGAATTATATCAAAGACATGAATTTACTCTTTATAGTCATGCTCCTTCTGTCCTAGTGACACAGGTTCTTCCTGATGAGTGGGTGAGGTTGTCTCTGTGAGTGTTGAGGGGAGAGGGTGCCTCAGGGCCCTGGTTACTGTGTCTGGTTTCACTCTATCAGTGCCATTCTTACTGGTACCCCATGAATTCCAGATACCTTTGCTCATCCGCAGGGAGATCTAGTGGCTAAGAGAAGAATCCCATCTACCACTGGTAAACTGTGCTATCTGATACACATTATTTAATTTCTCTGAACCTCAATTTCTCACCACCAGAATTATATCGTGACCACAACGCAGGGTCTTGTATATGTGAAAGAATTTTTTTTTTATGAGAGGTAGATGTATGAAGTATATCATAGCAGTTGCATGTCTCAGTGAAGTTCTCAGCAAGAGGTATTCATGAATAAATGGTAGACTCTGTTGCAATAACCATGGGAATGTTTGTTAATTCTGAGATTGCTATACTTGTATACTAAGACTGAATAAGTAAGTAAATGGTTAGTGCATGATGGGGACCAGATTTCTCATAGATGAAGTAGGAAGTTACAAATAAACAAAGAGGAAAAGCTAGAAAGAATCATGTGGTACTGGTCAGATTCAGAGACATCAGTATAAACTTATCTTCAGCACACAAAGATATAGATGGATATATACAGAAATAATTACAGATACGTGTATCCAGAGGTTAGTATAGACACATTTCCTCACTCTATACACTGAGAGGACCTAGAAGCAATTACACCCCAGAAGCAATGAGAACACTAGTACTCATATCTTGATTTTTTTTCTTTTTAAATATTTATTTGGCTGTGTTGGGTCTTAGTTGTATCATGCGGGATCTTTAGTTGCAGCATGTGGGATCTAGTTCCCTGACCAGGGATTGAACCTGGGCTCCCTGCATTGGGAGATGGTCTTAGTCACTGGATCACCAGGGAAGTCCCCACTTCTAAAAGTGGTATTAGAAGTGAGTTCTAATACCACTTTTCAATTAAAGGAACCAGGGCTCCTTGGAGAAATGATTGATTTTAGGGCTGGGACAGGAAGTAACACAAATATACAAGAAGGCCTATCTATTCATAATTCTATATTTAGAAAGAAGGCCCTAAAAGCCATGGTTAAGAGATATCTTTGGTAGACAGTGGTAGAAATGAATTAAAAACAATTTTGGTTACAATAAAAACCATTCCTCTAGTTTACTCTAACCTGGCTAAACTGTAATTTCTTCGAAGAATTTGGGGGTGGGATGAAAGGGTTAAGTCCATGAAACACCTCAGTTTTCAGCCACTAACTGTGGTATCCTGGGTAATTACTGCGGCTTACTTGAGACCACACCTTAGATAAACCTGTAGCACTGGAGTTTTCTGCAAACATTTTCTTTCCTGCAAGCTGTGGCTTGTCCCTTTCATATATTTGTCCTAGGTTTTCAACTTGATTTTCCAGTGGCTAGTTTATACTTGGTTGAGCCAACAAATCAGGGTCTGTTGATTTAGCTTCATATCTTCTTGGTGCTTGCGTGAGACAACCATGCCAGCTATGTGGTAATGAACACAGTCAGACTGGATGAATTATTTTCCTATGAGGGGAATTAAGTTAAAAAAAAAAAAAAGGAGGAACTGGTTCAGGTAAAGGTTATGATTTAATTTCCCTTGTTTTATCCATTGCTTTTAAAAATAATAAAGATTTTCCTTGTGACTGAAATTTTATTCTCATTTCACTTTTTAAATGAGCATTTGATTTTCTCTCATTTTAAGAGCCCAGTACAAGAACAGTAGAGTCAAAGGACAAAGTAGGTACTTGATGTGACAAAGAAAGAGTGTTCTTGAGGAGGCCAATTCTCCACCATAGTGTTCTACAAAAAGTGGAATTATACTAAGAGAACCACCTTGAGGTCATATCAGTCTATAAAGAGTACAAAGCAAAGTAATTTGTGTTTTAGGTTTTAGTGGGTATAAACTACAAGGTACTTCTTGAACCTGCATATCCATTTAAGAAAAAATAGTCATGATATCTAGTCAATGGGGACACATCTTTGCCCCATTGCGGGGTGGGGTGGAAATGATATTCCCTTCTCACCATTTTCCTGCACATCATTGCCGCCGCCACCATTGCCATCAGACCTAGGAGAAAATGTAGTGAGCAATTGCATTCTAAGTACATTTTGAAAGTTTCAAAAACTTTCAGAGTCTTATGAGGTTAGCAAGAGTGGTAGTATTGTTTTCTTAGTTTTGCATGTAAGATAAAGAATTGGGGCCAAGATACAGACATTTGAAATGACATGCTCAAAGTCCTGAATGAAGCTAACAGTGATAGCAGGATTACCACCCAGGCCAACTGCTCTTCAAATGCCCTGCAGCCACTTTTTGGGTAATCATCAATGTCAACATCACCCAACAACACTTCTCACACACACATTAGTGGAATTACTTTAGCCAACTAGTTTGATCATTATCTTGCTGAGGAGGCAAGTATTTGGGAAATAGAAATTTTTACTGGGCTGGAATGGAAGGAACCAGAAGACTTGGCAGAGGGGAGCAGTAGGGGAAAGAAAGTGTGTTTATCAACTTTTTATTTTTCATTTCAAAAGGAGTAAATACTTATAGCAACAAGCAATATAATCCAAAAATATACAGAGATTTTAAAGTGAATAATATCCTGCCCACTCCCTCCTAGACTAGCCAGTATTAACAGCCTGGCCCATATCTTTTGTCTTTTTAAAGTCACAAAAGAAATAGAATGGTGGAACTGGAGGAAGTGAGGCAGGAAGGAAGGAAGGTTCAGGAAAAGGGGTGCAAAAGTCACACCTACCAACATGCTCTCAGCCTCAGCCTGAGGCTGTAGCCAGGATGCTGAATACTCCTCTGGAAGGCTGCAATATCAGTCTCCCCTAGGTCACTGGTCTTGGTTTATAGTCATGAAATCCATGCTCTCCATTTAAGCTCATTTTCTCCATGTCTAATCTCTGTTCTCCCACCCCCACTCCCCATTTGCAACCCCATGCCACACACACTCACCTACGCCTGCCCTGTGGCAACCCGTGAAGACAGAAAACCAAACATACAGATGACAGTTGGTTCTCTTGCTGCTATTCTCTGAAGAGACTGTTGGGGGCATCTGGCTTCCTAAGACCTTGACATAGGGGTCCTGGAATTTCACAGTTTGCTGTTTGCTAAAATCAGAATGGCCACAAATGTGAGGTGGATGGCTGCTCACTGAGTTTGCAGACCAAATGCCTCTGGAGATGTTTCAGACCCTAATGGGACCTGATATTGCTGCTAAGTCCTCAAGGTCAGCTTGAGGTTGTTGGCTATTGGAGCTCACTTTTGGAAAAGTTATTGACAGTCTAGGATATGGGCCAGCTTCAGGCTGGGCAGCCATATTACTGCCTCCTCTACCTATTCCTTCCAACACACAAGTTTGAACAATGTGCCTCCCCAATGAAGCTTCTGTAATATAAATCCAGCCACAGCAAGAACCGCCTTCTTGTAAAACATCATTTCAGAGTTTAGCCCATCTGCCAGTCTAGGGCAACCACTGGAACCTGTGGTTCTTAAGAAGAGAGTCAGGGCAGTAAAGTGAGTTGTGAACTATGACAATATCTTGGAAAACCTTAAGCCTGGATGGAGGGAAGCCATCAGTAAGACTGCTCTGGATTTTGGGGGGACCAAAATGATGACATACCCCCAGAATTCACCCTTCTGTCAGTGCATGCATGCTCAGTTGCTCAGTCATTTGCAACCCCATGGACAGCAGCCCACCAAGCTCCTCTGTCCATGGGATTCTCCAGGGAAGAATACTAGAATGGGTTGCTGTTTCTTCCTCCAAGGGATCTTACCTACCCAGGGGTCGAACCTGAGTCTCCCATGTCTCCTGCATTGCCAGGCAGATTCTTTACCACTGAGCCACCAGGGAAGCCTTTAAGCTCACACAATTCTTATTGGCATATGGTTGGTGAACAAGGCAAGTCAATGGCCTCTGAGAAGTACTGTGTTAGACCATCCCTCCACAGTAAATGTGAGTAGTAAGGAGGGAGAACTTTCCCTAGTGATTCAAGCAGTTCCAGAGTAATATGCATCGCACACTGGAACACAGCAAAAAAGCTATGGGGGCAGTGGTTGACACCGTCTTCAACTTCTCCCTCCTTTTGATCAGGATGAAACCCAGAGGATTGTTTTAACACTGTTATAACTGTTTTTATTTGTTATTTTTGTGTCCAACTCTTTGTGACCCCATTTGTGCGACTCTTTGTGTGACTGTAGCCCACCAGATTTCTCTGTCCATGACATTTCCCAGGCAAGAATACTGGAATGGGTTGCCATTTCTTCCACCAAAGGATCTTCCCAACCCAGGGATTGCACCCACATCTCCTACTTGGCAGGGATTCTTTACCACTGAGCCACCTGGGAAGCCTCCTGGGCTTCCTGTGTGCCAGACTAATTCAGCACTTACAGATGTTATCTCATATAATCCCATAAACCTGATGAAAAGCTCACAATTCATCCATGAAGTCAAGGACAGATTCATTGATCCTACTTTTGCAAATTTGGGTGAATGCCTTGCAAGAATAAAACTATTCTTCTCATATTAAAATTGCTTATTTATCCAACCTTTACTCTGACTAATTACCTGAGTACTGGTTATTAGTATAAACATTGTACTCATTACTTTTAAAACTCTTGACCATTGAAAATAAACTCTCCCAAAGTTAACCTGGAAGAATAAAGTGTATGTTGAGTATAGTGATTCAGTTCAGGAAGGCAAGCAGATCAAAGTGTGAATAATACACAGTGATTTGTTACTTTTATTTAAAAAATAATAATAATTAGAATTATTAAAAGTTAAAAGGCTGAGGAAGGTGAGATAAAGTGAAACATACAACATAAACATTTTCATTGTAGAGTGACTTTCAAAAAGCAGCAAAAAGTATTTTCTGAAAACATTGCAAATATCTAAAAATACCTATAAACAACAGATGGTTCCCATTTAGATGGTAATTTGTTTCTGGCATTTTTATTTCATATGAGAGTATAATGACATTTTTTAAGGTAACTTTTGGGCATTTGTCATATCAGATCATGGTAGTGGGGCCACTGGTGGTGGGACTCTTATTCTGGGTACCAAGCAGAATCTTCTGCCTTCAGAAATCATCTCTTGAAACCACCTCCTTCCTTCTTGAACTCACCAACCAATCAGAGGGCAACCTAGGCAGTGTCCACCTTTGTGACTGTTAGTTCAGTTCAGTCACTCAGTCATGTCCAACCCTTTGTGACCCCATGGACTGCAGCACTCCAGGCCTCCCTGTCCATCACCAACTCTTGGAGTTCACTCAAACTCATGTCCATTGAGTTGATGATGCCATCCAACCATCTCATCCTCTGTTGTCCCCTTCTCCTCCTGCCTTCAATCTTTCCCAGCATCAGGGTCTTTTCAAATGAGTCAGTTCTTCGCATCGGGTAGCCAAGGTATTGGAGTTTCAGCTTCAACATCAGTCCTTCCAATGAATATTCAGGACTGATTTCCTTTAGGATGGACTTCTTGCAGTCCTTGGATCTCCTTGGATCTCCTTGCAGTCCAAGGGACTCTCAGAGTTTTCTCCAACACCACAGTTCAAAATCAGCAATTCTTCAGTGCTCAGCTTTCTTTATAGTCCAACTCTCACATCCATACATGACTCCTGGAAAAACCATAGCTTTGACTAGATGGACCTTTGTTGAAAGTGAAAGTGAAGTTACTCAGTCGTGTCCGACTCTTTGCGACCCCATGGACTATAGCTTACCAGGCTCCTCTGTCCATGGGATTTTCCAGGCCAGAGTACTGGAATGGGTTGTCATTTCCTTCTCCAGGGAATCTTCCTGACCCAGGGGTTGAATCCATGTTTCCCACATTGCAGGCAGACACTTTACTGTCTGAGCCACACTTTGTTGGAAAAGTAATATCTCTGCTTTTTAATATGCTGTCTAGGTTGGTCATAACTTTCCTACCAAGGAGCAAGTGTCTTTTAATTTCATGGCTGCAGTCACCATCTGCAGTGATTTTGGAGCCCAAAAAAATAAAGTCTGACACTGTTTCCACTATTTTCCCATCTATTTGCCATGAAGTGATAGACCAGAAGCCATGATCTTAGTTTTCTGAATGTTGAGCTTTAAGCCAACTTTTTCACTCTCCTCTTTCACTTTCATCAAGAGGCTCTTGTGATTGTTAAGGTATCTCCAAAATGGCATTTTAACCTGCCCCATGAAGAATATGAATGGAACTTGTTAAAGATCTGTACTTACCAAGCAGTCAGTCCACTCTTCTTTTCCATATAGCCTGCAATCCAAACTCTCAAAAACTTGAATTGGCCTCTTTCCTTTTCTCTCAATCCAAATGTGTGGAGTTTTAGCATAAAACTAAAATGAGGAGAGCAGAATTCAATCTGGTGAAGAAAATATTGTCAGTTCTATGTGTTCTGAAGAGAATTCTGACTTCCAGGGATGTATTAATAATGTATGTGTATTAGTTGTTCTGTCATGTCTGACTCTTGCAACCCCGTGGACTGTAGCCCGCCAGGCTCCTCTGTCCATGGGATTCTCCAGGAAAGAATACTGGAGTGGGTTGCCATTTCCTCCTCCAGGGGATCTTCCCAACCCGGATCAAATCTGCGTCTTCTGTATGGCAGGAGGATTCTTTAACATCTGAGCTACCAAAAGCCAGTATTAATAATAGAGGCATCTAAAATGGCATTTGATGGAGAGTGATTCAAAACCAGGTTGGAGAGTTGAAGAGGGAGGTCCAAGAATGTGTCTGGGCAAGGGAGGGCTGGGCTCCGGGATGCTCCTGAGCGACATTCACAGGCCTTGGCCTGCTGCCTCCCCACTGGGGTATGAGTATGCACATGTATGGGGTGATGCCTGCTGGAAGGCGGCTGAAGGCCCAGTGATCCCAAGGTGATAAAGTCAACAGGTCAGGCTGCCAAAATGTGCTGCCTGAAACAGACGGACTTTTCACCACACACATGAGGATACCATTCCTGTTCAAATATTTATTTGAGCTTGTATTCCAGAAAGACTTATTCCTCTGTTAGGTTTATGCACTTCCCCATTCCTTTCTCTCTCTTTTGAAGGTTAGATGAGGAGTTCCTTGTCATTTGTTCTAAAGGACTGGTGTTTTCTTCCTTGAAATAGTAGCTGGAGCCTGAAAATGGTGGATTCAGAGACACACAAATTAAACATAAAAGTTTAAGTCATGAAACAAACCATATCTTACAGTCATACCCTCAGCTCACCATTCTGCAACCTTATCTTTTTTTTTAACTTACCATTTTTAAAAAAGCAATAATAAAATACCCAATCAGATTTTGTATCACTGAAATCTTTCTCAACTGGAGGAACATTTGCAATGAACTTTTTTCCCCCTTAAGATTAAATTCTTTAAAAACAAATTCACTTTTAATATGAATGTTATGATTCACAGCACAAAAAAACTATAGGCACGTTATAGTTGTGGAAATTATTCAAGAATGAACTATTCTTAGAAACATAGAAGTGATGCAAACCTGAGCTTTTAGAAAATCTGTAACGGGAACCCTCTTACACTGTTGGTGGGAATGCAAACTAGTACAGCCACTATGGAGAACAGTGTGGAGATTCCTTAAAAAACTGGAAATAGAACTGCCTTATGATCCAGCAACCCCACTGCTGGGCATACACACTGAGGAAACCAGAAGGGAAAGAGACACGTGTACCCCAATGTTCATCGCAGCACTGTTTATAATAGCCAAGACGTGGAAGCAACCTAGATGTCCATCAGCAGATGAATGGATAAAGAAAGCTGTGGTACATATACACAATGGAGTATTACTCAGCCATTAAAAAGAATACATTTGAATCAGTTCTAATGAGGTGGATGAAACTGGAGCCTATTATACAGAGTGAAGTAAGCCAGAAGGAAAAACATAAATACAGTATACTAACGCATATATATGGAATTTAGAAAGATGGTAACAATAACCCGGTGTACGAGACAGCAAAAGAGACACTGATGTATAGAACAGTCTTATGGACTCTGTGGGAGAGGGAGAGGGTGGGAAGATGTGGGAGAATGGCAATGAAACATGTAAAGAATCATGTAGGAAACGAGTTGCCAGTCCAGGTTCAATGTATGATGCTGGATGCTTGGGGCTGGTGCACTGGGACAGCCCAGAGGGATGGTATGGGGAGGGAGGAGGGAGGAGGGTTCGGGATGGGGAACACATGTATACCTGTGGCGGATTCATTTTTATATTTGGCAAAACTAATACAATTATGTAAAGTTTAAAAATAAAATAAAATTGGAATAAAAAAAAAAAATAAATATAAAAAAAAAAAAGAAAAAAAAAAAAAAAAAAAGAAAATCTGTAACGGCACTTTGGCAGGGATCTCTAGTGGATTCTACTGACCAAAGAGGATAAATAAAGGTCATATTGCTGCCCAGTTCATTAGAATTTACCTTTAATTTTATAGCAAACTATAAAATTGTTTGCTATAAAAACTAGGTGTGTAGTGGCTACCAGATAACAGGGACTCTGTCATAAACTCTGGTCATTTAATCCTTAGAGTAAATCTATAAGGAAGGTATTATTATTCTCAGTTTATAAATGGAAATACTGAGGCTGAATGATTTGTCAGAGTTTTACTGCCATGAAAGTTTCAGAGGATGTAAAATCAGGTTTTCTACCTCTAAATTTGGCATTCTTTTCACTACTTAACACCTCTTAAGCTTGAATATTAAGTATTCAGTGGTTGTTCTGGAAATGAGAATTAATTTAAATTTGTTCTTTCTCATATTCCACTCCAAATAAAAGTGTTAAGGACCAAAGTGCAATATACATAATTTATATACATATAAATACATATAAAGTATGTATTTTCCTTCTTTAAGGAGTCTGCCCTAAATCTTTTTTTAAAAATAAAAATGCACATACATAAAAAACATAGAAATAAAAACTGAAAAAAAAAAGTTTAAGTTTGTGAATTGTCTCAAAACAAAATGGAACTGCACATTATCTGTGAATCATTAGAATGCTAGCAGAGGTTCCCAGGATGGTATCATGAATGAAATATCACATTAAAGCTTTACCAAGAATCCTAATTCAAAAAACTTTGGAGAGACCTTGTCGCTTTAGTTTTAACATGTGAAATAAATATGCCAGTGCAATAAATGCTGATCAAGACATTCTGGCTTTGCAGTTATAGTTTGCTATAGAATTAAAGGTAAATTCTAATGAACTCTGCAAAAATATGACCTCATAGCTAGATAAGTAATGATACCCTCAACTATAAAACAGCCCTCAACAAGAGCTCAAACTTAAAGTCTGATATTTTATTCTTTTCTATATGTTTACTTTTTTAAAATGTCTTAAAGACTATTAGAGGAAGTAAGTTAATATCCTTAAATATTCACTGGCTCAAAGCAGTGGCCATTTATATTCCACTAATGTGTTTAGTTTGCTTCAAATAATACAAATAAAAAGCAGAATGTTCTGCCCTGTCAGCCACAGCAGTTTGTGTGTTGTCTGTAGGCGTATGTAAATGCACATGCAAAGGGTAACTGAGAATAATTGATAACTCTTTAGAATATTTGTCAAGGTAGATTAGCTGGGTTTATGGGGAAAATATGTCCAGGAAAAAAAATGTCACTATGGGTAGTGACAAAGCAAAATGTGGTGCTAGTGCTGTGACATTTCAAACATTTCAGAAGGCAGTTGAAACCGTTAAGCCAGGACTCAAGTGTAACTAATATAGTTTTTGATGAGATTGATTTCTCAGCTGTCTTGTTGCCCTAGGTCTTTACTCCTCCCACAGATTTCACAGTTTGTGCATATCAGGTTTAGTCATTTATCTCGTGAAGTAGTTATCATATTCCACTATTCCATGGCTAATCATGGCATAAGCAGTTAGCTCTTTTCATCTTCCAAGCTCTTAATAGCAGTTAATGAATATAAACAACCCCCTTAGGAGATAAATTAATCACACTGTAACAGTTTCCTTTTCACCAATTGAGAAGCTGAGGTATAGAGACTAAGTAATTGGCCCAAAGTCATTGAGAAAACAATATTTGAAGATGGTGGTGACCCAAGGAGCCCTGAGATTTCAAACTTGAATAAAACGTTTGCTTTTCCATTTGTCTCTTGTACATCATGGCCTAGTGGTAAAGAACCTGCCTGCCAATGTAGAAGAAGTAAGAGATGTGGGTTTGATCCGTGAGTCAGGAAGATCCCCTGGAGGAGGAAATAGCAACCCACTCCAGTATTCTTGCCTGGAAAATCCTACGGACAGAGGAGCCTGGCAGGCCATAGTCCCTGGGATTGCAAAGAGCTGAACATGAGTGACTAACACTACTACTTATATCATATATAAAACCATTGACTAACACTACTACTTATATCATATATAAAACCATTAAACCAATAGCCCAGTGGGAAATATGCTTGTTCTGCTACCTACACTAAGAGCACTGGCATGATTCTCCATGGTTTTAAAGAAGCTGAAAGTATTTTATCACCCCCAAATTTCAGTCTTCAGGTAGCATGCTACCTTCTGTTACCTGATTCTATCGAATCAGTCCACAGATCTCTATGTTGTTGTTGTTGCTTAGTTGCTAACTCTTGTCAGACTCTCGGCAATCCCACGGACAGTGGTCCACCAGTTTCCTCTGTCCATGGGATTTTCCAGGCAAAAATACTGTAGTAGGTTGCCTTTTCCTTCTCCAGGGGATCTTCCAGACCCAGAGATTGAATGCATTTCCTGCATTGGCAAGTGGATTCTTCACCACTGAGCCACCAGGAAAGCCAGATCTATATGGTGATGAGTTTTGACCTCAGAAATCAAATAAAAATGAATGTCAAACCTATTGATCACCACCACACCACCAAATGCCTGAAATTGAATGGACTTTAGGCTTACTTATCTGAACCCATAGATGTACTGACATTGTTTAGACTTTGGATCAAATCACATTGGATAATTTTCAATAAACAATATGTAACCAATTCAGTATGTTTGATGTGTAATTCTATGGCACATCATGGGTTTAGTAAATGGGATACCCAAGCTGTCACATTTCTCAGTGTACACTGACTCACAAAATGAATTCATTGCTTTCAATCTTTTCTTCTGATAAAAATCTTAAAGTATCCCAAGCTGTTCTTTTTTCTAAATCATTATTGAAGTACCTACAATATCATGTTAATTTCTGTTGTAACCCAAGCTGTTCTTAAGGGTACATGAAAGAAAATCTAGTCTATGGAAGTATATTGGCAAGGTAAAAAGTAAATTTGGAGAATTATCAAAAATTACTAGAACTCTTACCCATATTGTCAGTCTTGATTCTTTCCAGGTGTTGTTTCAACTGGAAACATGTGAATCCATGCTTGTTATCAGGCAGTTCATTTGTTATCCACAATCACAGTCCTCTTCTCCCTCTTTGCTTTAGAAAAGTAGTATATAGATAATGGAGATCTTGTTTTAAATAACAAAAAAAAAATACAACATAGGCTTTTTTCAACATATTTTGTTCTAGAAATAAATATCATATCCAACCTTATTAGCAATTGAAATAAAATTGCTGAGAAAAAAAAGCATGTAAAAAAGTCATCTTAGGGAAACTTGGAGAAGAGTATATGGAAACATTCTGTACTACTTCTGAATCATGTCCTAAATCTAAAAGTATTCCAAAGTAAAACACTCTTAAAAGAAAAAGCAATAAAGAATGAGTGTCGTAGACTGAAAAATGGCTCTCCAAAAGATATCCACAGCCTAATCTTTGAAATTTGTGAATATTATTTTATTTTTGGGGGGGAGGGGGAACCTCTTGGAAGGCAAGAATAAATTTAAGGATATTGAGATGGGGAGATTATTCAGGACTATCTGAATGGTCCCTAGATGCACTCACATGTATCCTTACAAAAAGAAGGCAAAGGAATTTTACAGGCAGAGAGAAAATAAGATAATATGAAGATAGAGCAGAGAGCTATCTGAAGAAGATGATCCTGAAGGTCAGAATGATCCACCTGGTGCCATAGAAACTTGAAGAGGCAAGGAATATTTTTACCCTTAGAATCTCCAGAGGGAGGGCATCCCTGCTGACTCCTTGATTTCTGTCCAATGACACTGATTTTTAACTTCTGGCCTCCAGAATGTGAGAGAATAAATTTCTGTTGTTCTAAACCACCAAGTTTATGGTCATTTGTTACAGCAGCCACAGGAAACTGATGCAATTGTTAGAGAAAATAAAAGCATCAATGACAGAAGAAGAAATATAAATAGCCAATAAGCACATGAAAGATGTTCAATGTTAGTAATTTTAAAAACTGTCAATTTAAAAAAGTAGTTACCTTATTTGTTGCCTACAAGATCACAGAAATTAAAGAGATGGAGAATTTTTTTAAAGTCCCTTGTTGCAATTTTCATTGAAGACATTAAGGTTCCCAGTCAACCATCATTGCAGCCTGGCCAAGGTTCATTTGCTTCAGAAAAAATATGGATATATTAAAAATAAAACTCAAGGAATGAGTAAATAATGGAAAACTTTAGCAACTCTTTGGTGCTTTATAAAATATTGTTTATTAACTAAGATTTCAAATATATGCAAACATGAAAAGGACTCATGATCAATCTTGTTTCATCTGTGTTCTTTTCAATCTCTCACAACCTAGATTATTTTTTTAAAAATCCACACAAGTCATATTTTATTATGTATCTTGGCCCATAGAGATTCATGCCTATGGATACATATTTTATATATATAATATATAATGTATATTTATTTATGAATCACATATATAACCATAAGTATTCATATATTTTATATATGTGCATGTATCTATTTATCTGTTCTGCTTGGTGCTTTTAATGGAAATCTTTTTTTCCAGAATTAATAATTTTATACAAGGAAGTTTTGAGAAACAGAAGCAAGAGATAAGACTTTCCTGTGAGGGTCAAAAGGAGTCTAATGCTCTTCCTTTACATGGTAAAGAGACTCATATGTCTGTTGAGGGGGGTGGGAAAGTGTGTGTGTGTGTCCTATGTTGTTCCTGTTGGATCCTAATCTGTCAACACTCCTTCCTTATCTTCAAGCTTTCTCCCACCTCTTTGCTATTCCTATAAACACATTTAGGACACTGCCAAAACACCCACCTCATCTAATTCCACAGTTTCTCTAGCCATCACCCCATCCTCACTCAACCCAAGTTCTTGAAAGAAAAGCCCACATTTGTCTTCATCTTTTCAATTCCCATTTACTTTGCAACTCAAAGCAAGTGGAGCAAAAATGTTTGTCTAAAACCACTCTCACTGATGAGCATTCATCAAGTGAAGTGATCATGATGGGAAGCAAAACAGACATCGCCCTGCCCTCACGGCTCTGAGTCTGAATCTCCTGGCTGGATATGGGGGGAAGAGAGTGAAAGACTCAGCACTCTCTTCCTGCTGCCCATCACTGTCTCCTTCATTCACTCAGCTCTACTCCTGCAAGGACAGGTGAGCCATGGCTTGAACGAGGTTGAAAAACATGGGCCTTGTCCACTGTTCTTCCTGAAATGAAACCTCTGACAGGTCATTGAGATAATAACTGAAAATGGCTATTTTTTTTTTCAGATCCCTTAATGACTGATATGGAAGGCTCACTTGGGACTCTGGGGGTTCCTATGCTTCCCAGGACTATTCATGTCATGTTTATTCATGTTGCAGGCACAGACAGAGCCAGGTTTCCTAACAAGTCATTCACATGTTCAGCAAGGGCTGATTTCTTAGCATGTCTGAGTCTTCAAGCTCTAAGAAGAGTAAGCAAAAGCATAAAGGAAATAAAACTAAAAAAAGACTCTAGCGGGAATGTTTGAATTTTTGACTTAAACTAAAATAAACTGGAAATGTCTAGGCCATTTCCAACAAGAAAGTTTAAGATAATTAGAAGAATGGATTAGTTGACAGAAAAGCAATGCTGAGCAATTACATGATAATGTTACATATTAAAATCAATGTTTTGCACAGCCAGGGAGAGATTCTTTACTGTGAATGAGAGAAAATAGATCAAAAGTTGAATCCTTGAATGCTGACTTTTTAAAAACAAGCTTATGAGTGTTTGAAACTAGTCAATAATGGCAAAGTAAGAAAATGTCTTCATAGATAAAGATCAATCAGAGAAACATCATATAAAATATGATGATGGTAATATAACACTGATCATGCATGTGCACTGAGAAAACACCAGTCTTAGAGGTCAAAAAATGCTGTTAGAGATTATATGAATTGTATTTTGATACTTAAAAGCAAGGTTATTACTTTAACTGTTGTGTTTCAGAAGTTCATATGTGTAAAAGGTCATATAGTGTATATAGTAAAATAGAATTTTATTTTTGAGTGAGATGATTATGTACTCATAACTGAGGGAGAGAGACAGAGGAAATCCAGGAAGTGAGAAGGAGATTTAGTCATTCACCTCAAACAAGCAGGCACAAGATACCATAAGTTCTGTGAGGACAGGAGTCATGTTTGTCTTGATAACTTTCATGCCCTCAGCAGTTGATGAATATAAATTCTTTCCCATCTCACCATAAGGTTCGCTTTTTCAGAGGATAGATGATAAGAGCAAGAAATGATGCAATGAAGGTAAGAATGAAGAGGAAAGATGGGAATTGAGAAATATCATCAGCAACTAGTCTTAGCTGAGAAGGAGTGTGTTGTGGAGTGAATGTGAGAATATGGACTCAATGCGAGTAGTCAATTCTTTTAAAAACTATAGATTTGAAGGAAAGAAAAGGAAAAAGCTGAGGTAGTGGCTGGAGGGGGCTGCTGGATCAGGGGAGACTTTGTTTCAAGGCAAAATGGGAGTAGACAAAAGGGCAAAAATAAAGGAGAGGATTCCTGAGGAGCTAGGGGTGGGTCCTATCCGCACACAGTTGGATTGGCTTAGAGGCCACATGACTTGACCGAAAGAGCAATACAAGGAGAATCAAAGGTGCTTGCCCGGCCTTTGGTCCTCATTCATTTCCTTAGCGAGCTTGGGGAGGTGGCTTGAGTGCTTCGAACATCAATTTTACCATCTCTGCAGTAAAAACATATAAAAATATGTGGGTTTTTTTAAATCAAAAATTAAACAAGATGAAAGAGCTTTAAGAAAACACAGCATTGGAAGACATAGGAGGCTCTGTTAAAACACACTTAGAGAAGTTTTTGTGAGCTATCACCAGTGACTGTGTCCCTAGGGTGAGCAAGCAATTACCAAGCTGGATAGACCCAACTTCTCTTAGTAGCCCCATTATTTATTTCATCATTGTCCTTTTCTGCACTAATTCGGCTGAGCAGGCCTCTCTGGGAACTCTGGTTTTTAAGCCAGAAAGAACAAACTGAGTAACTACTATTGGTCCTTTTGTATCAAGATTTAGCAATCAGCAAATTAATCATGTCTCGAAGATTAGCATCGGTTTGAAAGGCAAAATTCACACAAAACAATTAATTAAGAGCATTAAAACAAATGCATTGCTGAGGGTGGAATTGGATCCAGGAGACAAAATGGGTTAAAAAATTTTTTTCTTAGAGGAATGCTCTAATTGAAAACTGGCAGCGGCAGAAGACACAGTATAGTTAAAACAGTATCTTATCAGAAAATTAGCAAAATGTAATTTTTATTGGATTTTACAGATGTTATTTTTAACCACATCAAAAATCCCACCTCATGGCTATTGGTACAAATTGTCATAATTACTATAATTTGAAGTCTGAGCGATGGAATGGCTGAGATAGTTATCTCAACCCCAGACTAAGTCTGCATTAGTTGAGCAGCCAGGAGAAGGAGCTCATGTTTTTGTACTTGGTCTGGACTTCATTTGTGTCCTTTATCCAATCTCATTCTTAGGAATATTGAAGAATAATTTTTTTTTCCTACCTGAAACACTGGAGAAAATCAGGAGGTTAATATTAAGAGTGCTGAGGTCACCTTTAATTAACATACCAATCACCTTACCTCCAATCTGCAAGTAAAGTGTTGTATTTTATTCTATTTTTACATTTCCTGGTGAACTCTATCATATTTAATGCATATACTAAATTCTGGGCATAACATATTCAACTACGTATATAAGCATGGCTGATAATGCTGAACTAAGAAAAAAAGGAGCTTTTATATCCCTCCTGATATCCAAGTTAAAATATTTCCTTGCTACTCAGGGAGTAAAACTATGACAAAACATGTCTAAAATATGTCTAACCTATAAATCAGAAAGAGAGATCAAAAAATGCCTTAGAAGAAGTTCTGTAGATAACTCTTACCCACAGATTCACAGTGATATCAAATAATGAAAACAATTATGACTGGGTCATACTTTAGCATTGGGGTTAGATTGGCAGAGAGCCCAGCTTAGAGACTGTAGAAAGACTCAGTCAGTATGAGGAAAGGAGTCTCCAAAAGAGAATAAAGCTCATCAGACTTAAGGAAGCACTTTCCAAGAAGAGAAGAATGGCTAATGTGCAGTTTTAGTGATCATCCAGCACTGAGCCATCTGCCTGTCATTTTAGGTCATGGAAAATTTTCACCATGCTTTCTTTCAAACTCTCAACATTTGCTTAACTGAAGGATCAAATGAAGAAGAGGCCTAGATTAAATTTATTCATTCAACAGATACTATGTGCTGGTGCTGCTCTAGGCACTGGAGAACAGTAGTGAACAGAAGTGGTACGTCCAGTAGAAGAACACAGACAGGAAGAATGCAGATAACAAACACATCAAAAATAATTAGGTAATACTATAATGCCAGGTAGTATGTACACTTTGAAGAAAAGTCACACAGAGTAAAGAAATAGGAGTTGATGGAAAGGTGGCTGTTTGGATATGAATGCCCCTCAATTAAGATGGCATGTGGGCAGAGACCTGAAAGAAGTGATGGAGAAATTCAGGTGGATATGTAGGATATTTCATTCCAGACAGAAATTGCATCAATCATAGATATGAAGTTAGGAACATTCTAGGACAGAGTGGAAGTAGGTAAGGTGGGAAAAGGAGGCAGACTACATCATGCAAGCCTTGTAGGCTATGGTATAAATCTTAGATTTTGTTTTAAGTATGACCAGGAGCCCTTGGTGGGTAGGGAGAGGAAGGTTGAGTAGTAGCATAATGCAATCTGACTAAAGTTACAAAAAAGTGACTCTGCTATAGGTGAAGGGTAGGAGCAAAAACCACAGGAAGAGGGATGAGGCTGATAGAACTAACCAAGAGATAACTGTGGCTTGGACCACTGGTAGTAGTGAAGGGAATGAGAAGTGGTCAGATTCAAGATATATATTAAATGGGGTATCAACAGGACTTGTCAAGGGATTAGATACAATGGAAGACAGAAAGAGAAGAATATGAAATGAAAGAGAAGAATATGAAATGTAATGCCACTCACTGGAATGGGGAAGACTTGAAGAGTATGTGTTTTGGATGTTGGGATGGAAATCAAAAATTAAATTTCAGTCATGCTCAATTTGAGATGCCCATTAGATGTTCAAATGGGGATGACAAAAAGGTAGTTGGATAACAGATCTGAATCCAAAGGAGAGGTCAGGCGAGAGTTGTAAATTTTTAATTTGGAAGCTACCAACTTATATAAACCCATGAGACTAGGTGCATCTATCCAGAGAAAATATGGAGAGAAAAGAGACTCCAAACTGAGATTTGAAAAGAGAATTCCTCAAAAGTAACCGAGAAATATTACTTGACTGTATAAGGCTGTTTCAATACAACAACTCATAGTCAAACAGACTGACTTTGGACAGGTAAGAGGGTAAAATCAGGGGCTTAGAGTAGACCACAATCTAAATTTAATTATTAATAGAATACTAATATGCTACTGGATTTCAGTGGAGAAATAACTCCAGAAAGAATGAAGGGATGGAGCCAAAGCAAAAACAACACCCAGTTGTGAATGGGACTGGTGATGGAAGCAGGGTACGATGCTGTAAAGAGCAATATTGCATAGGACCTTGGAATGTTAGGTCCATGAATCAAGACAAATTGGAAGTGGTCAAACAGGAGATGGCAAGAGTGAACATTGACATTCTAGAAATCAGTGAACTAAGATGGACTGGAATGGATGAATTTAACTCAGATGACCATTATATCTACTACTGCAGGCAGGAATCCCTTAGCAGAAATGGAGTAGCCATCATAGTCAACAAAACAGTCCAAAATGCAGTACTTGGATGCAATCTCAAAAACAACAGAATGATCTCTGTTTGTTCCCGAGGCAAACCATTCAATATCACAGTAATCAAAGCCTGTGCCCCAACCAGTAATGCTGAAGAAGCTGAAGTTGAATGGTTCTATGAAGACCTACAAGACCTTCTAGAACTAACACCCTAAAAAGATGTCCATTTCATTATAGGGGACTGGAATGCAAAAGTAGGAAGTAAAGAAACACCTGGAGTAACAAGCAAATTTGGTCTTGGAGTACAGAATGAAGCAGGGCAAAGGCTAATAGAGTTCTGCCGAGAGAATGCACTGGTCATAGCAAACACCCTCTTCCAACAACACAAGACAAGACTCTACACATGGACATCACCAGATGGTCGACACTGAAATCAGATTGATTATATTCTTTGCAGCCAAAGATGGAGAAGCTCTATACAGTCAGCAAAAACAAGACTGGGAGCTGACTGTAGCTCAGATCATGAACTCCTTATCACCAAATTCAGACTGAAATTGAAGAAAGTGGAGAAAACCCTTAGACCATCCAAGTATGACCTAAATCAAATCCCTTATGACTATACAGTGGAAGTGAGAAATAGATTTAAGGGCCTAGATCTGATAGATAGAGTGCCTGATGAACTATGGATAGAGGTTTGTGACACTGTACAGGAGATAGGAATCAAGACCATCCCCAAGAAAAAGAAATGCAAAAAAGCAAAATAGCTGTCTGAGGAGGCTTTACAAATAGCTGTGAAAAGAAGGGAAGCGAAAAGCAAAGGAGAAAAGGAAAGATATACCCATTTGAATGCAGTTCCAAAGAATAGCAAGGAAAGATAAGAAAGCCTTCCTCAGCAATCAATTCAAAGAAATAGAAGAAAACAATAGAATGGAAAAGACTAGAGATATCTTCAAGAAAATTAGAGATACCAAGGGAACATTTCATACAAAGATGGGCTCAATAAAGGACAGAAATGGGATGGACCTAACAGAAGCAGAAGATATTAAGAGGTGGCAAGAATACACAGAAGAACTGTACAAAAAAGATCTTCACGACCCAGATAATCACTATGGTGTGGTCACTCACCTAGAACCAGACATCCTGGAATGTGAAGTCAAGTGGACCTTAGGAAGCATCACTATGAACAAAACTAGTGGAGGTGATGGAATTCCAGTTGAGCTATTTCAAATCCTGAAAGATGATGCTGTCAAAGTGCTACACTCAATATGCCAGCAAATTTGGAAAATTCAGCAGTGGCCATAGGACTGGAAAAGGTCAGTTTTCATTACTATCCCAAACAAAGGAAATGCTAAAGAATGCTCAAATGACCACACAATTGCACTCATCTCACACGCTAGTAAAGTAATGCTCAAAATTTTCCAAGCCAGGCTTCAGCAATATGTGAACCATGAACTTCCTGTTGTTCAAGCTGGTTTTAGAAAAGGCAGAGGAACCAGAGATCAAATTGCCAAAATCTGCTGGATTATTGAAAAAACAGGAGAGTTCCAGAAAAACATCTATTTCTGCTTTATTGACTATGCCAAAGCCTTTGACTGTGTGGATCACAATAAACTGTGGAAAATTCTGAAAGAGATGAGAAATCCAGACCACCTGACCTGCCTCTTGAGAAACCTGTATGCAGGTCAGGAAGCAACAGTTAGAACTGGATATGGAACAACAGACTGGTTCCAAATAGGAAAAGGAGTACGTCAAGGCTGTATATTGTCACCCTGCTTATTTTACTTCTATGCAGAGTACATCATGAGAAACGCTGGGCTGGATGAAGCACAAGCTGGAATCAAGATTGCTGGGAGAAATATCAATAATCTCAGATATGGCAGAAAGTGAAGAAGAACTAAAGAGCCTCTTGAAGAAAGTGAAAGAGGAGAGTGAAAAAGTTGGCTTAAAGCTCAACATTCAGAAAAATAAGATCATGGCATCCAGTCCCATCACTTCATGGCAAATAGATGGGGAAACAGTGGCTGATTTTATTTTTCTGGGCTCCAAAATCATGGCAGATGGTGATTGCAGCCATGAAATTAAAAGACGCTTACTCCTTGGAAGGAAAGTTATGACCAACCTAGATAGCATAATAAAAAGCAGAGACATTACTTTGCCGACAAAGGTCCGTCTAGTCAAGGCTATGGTTTTTCCAGTGGTCATGTATGGATGTGAGAGTTGGACTATAAGGAAAGCTGAGCGCTGAAGAATTGATGCTTTTCAACTGTGGTGTTGGAGAAGACTCTTGAGCATCCCTTGGACTGCAAGGAGATCCAACCAGTCCATCCTAAAGGAGATCAGTCCTGGGTGTTCATTGGAAGGACCAATGTTGAAGCTGAAACTCCAATACTTTGGCCACCTGATGCGAAGAGCTGACTCATTGGAAAAGACCCTGATACTGGGAAAGATTGAGGGCAGGAGGAGAAGGGCATGACAGGGGATGAGATGGTTGGATGGCATCACCAACTCAACGGACATGGGTTTGGGTGGACTCCAGGAGTTGGTGATAGACAGGGAGGCCTGGCGTGCTGCGGTTCATGGGGTTGCAAAGAGTCAGACATGACTGAGTAACTGAATTGAACTGAACTGAACACCTTATTATTGATGTTACTTTTATTTGTTATACAAAGTGAGATACTATATAATGAATATATGAAGTACAATTTTGAGTCACTTCCCTTTTTCAGTAAATATTGGATAAGTCAATTCTAATGCATGTGGTCCAAGAATCTTTCTATAAGAAAGGCTTCTCTAATGTGTATCTTGGAAAGGAGCAACAATTAAAGGGAAAAAATAGCAGGTTAGTATATAAGTTCCAAACGTGAAGGTTAAAACACTAATGAGGTTTTTTTTTTGGCTCAAAAAAGAATAGACTACAGGAGTCACCAAGTTTTTAAGGTGATGAACTATAATTGGTATTAATGAGGAATCTTCATTTTTCACTGCAAATTGTGCAATTAAGAAGAGGCAAAAATAGGAAACTGTGTTAACTTTCAGAAGCATGTTCTAATGTAAGAGTCATGAGAAATTAAAATAAAAATCACTGAGACTCTTGGAAGAACTTAAAGGAAATGGACAAAGATCTCAACCTAGGATTATTTAAAGCAAAAAAAAGAAAAAATTATAGAATTACTTAGTTCATAGAATCTCATACCTTTAAAACGTTGTATTTTTCCCTTTACAAAATTGAACTATATTTAGTTTTCCTTTTCGGTTCAGTTCAGTTGCTCAGTCATGTCTGACTCTTTGAGACCCCATGAACTGCAGCATGCCAGGCCTCCCTGTCCATCACCAACTCCTGGAGTCCACCTAAACCCATGTCCATTGAGTTGGTGATGCCATCCAACCATCTCATCCTCTGTCATCCCCTTCTCCTCCTGCCCTCAATCTTTCCCAGCATCAGGGTCTTTTCCAATGAGTCAGCTCTTCCCATCAGGTGGCCAAAGTATTGGAGTTTCAGCTTCAACATCAGTCCTTCCAGTGAACACCCAGGACTGATCTCCTTTAGGATGGACTGATTGAATCTCCTTGCAGTCCAAGGGATGCTCAAGAGTCTTCTCCAACACCACAGTTCAAAAACATCAATTCTTCGGTGCTCAGCTTTCTTTATAGTCCAACTCTCACATCCATACATGACCACTGGAAAAACCATAGCCTTGACTAGACGGACCTTTGTTGGCAAAGTAGTCTCTGCTTTTTATTATGCTATCTAGGTTGGTCATAACTTTCCTCCCAAAGAGTAGGCATCTTTTAATTTCATGGCTTCAGTCATCATCTGCAGTGATTTTGGACCCTAAAGAAATAAAATCAGCCACTTTTTCCACTGTTTCCCCATCTATTTGCCATGAAGTGATGGGACTGGATGCCATGATCTTAGTTTTCTGAATGTTGAGCTTTAAGCCAACTTTTTTACTCTCCTCTTTCACTTTCATCAAGGGGCTCTTTAGTTCTTCCCTTTCTGTCATAAGGGTGGTGTCATCTGTATATCTAAGGTTACTGATATTTCTCCCAGCAATCTTGATTCCAGCTTGTGCTTCCTCCAGCCCAATGTTTCTCAAAATTAAATTTTAAGGAATCATTTGACATGAGAATCAATTAGAGCAACATGTCCATCTTCTAGAAAGTGGTTTTTAGTAAACATTAAACATTCAGAGTGAAATTGAGTCTATGGTTTTTCTCTATTGTTTATTTGTTTTTTTTTTTTTAAATTAAGACTTTCCTGTCAGTAGAGAGAAAAAAAGGAAGGAAATAATTGAACAGGGAAAAAAAAAACAGTAATGTAACTAGTCAAAAAGATGCCATAATATGTGTTGGGAGCAGTTGGCTTATGTATTGGGAAAGAAGATGGTATTAGCTCAGAAAATCAGGCATTTGGTTTAAGTTCCTTAAACTAAAAGGAAAAGAGAAGAGAAAAGGAATGGAGACCATTGGAAGTGGCAGAGTTTAGTGCAAGTGCCAGCTACTAGCAAAGGAACCAGATAAGGAGTTAAACTGCCCCCACCCATGAAGATGTCTCTTTCATCTGAGTAACCTAGATAATAGATGACTTAAGTGACCACTCTTCTCCCTTCCTGTGCCCTAATTCCATTCTTATGCTTTAAAATTACAATAAAGAGTGAAGCGTGAAACCCTAGACACCCCACCCTCTGACCATAAATGGAGAGCCCCAGACCTGATATTTCTCTCTCTCTACCCACAAACTGGCTCTGTGGCCCTCGGGTATGCCTTGTTCCCTCCAGGATCTGTAAATAATAAACCCTGTTGCTCAAAATTCCCTGATGGATTTTGCTGAAGAACTTCATGCAGTCATAATAGGAATCATGGGGTCAGTCCAGCCACAATATTGACCCATTGTGGAAATGTTTGCAAGGCTCACTACAAGTAATGTGGAATTGGGGAATGCCCCAGACATTTCTTGCTGATAGCATCACTATTAATAAACAGACAACACAGAGATTAAAGTCAATTACAGTACCAAGGAGCAGACACCTGATTTGGGAGTCAGCTCAATGAATCCCACAAGATTCTGCAACAGTTCTAGAATCAAATGCCAAGAGCCCACCTCCTTCCAGGAGCTTATTAAAATCCACACAAACCTTAGGCAGCTCAGCCATGTACAAGGAGATGGACAAATTCAGAGAGTTTTAAAAACTCTGTGGCTCTTAGTGACAAGTCTAAATTATCAATATTTTTATTATTTTTTGGTGAATTGTATTTAAAAAGGTAGAGAAGCATATGGCCTGTTTTCAAATAGCTGTTATTACATGGTCAATGAATGAATGTCAGTTGCTCAGTCATGTCCAACTCTTTGCGACCCCATGGACTGTAGCCTGCCAGGATCCTCTGACCATGGGATTCTCCAGGCAAGAATACTGGAGTGGGTTACCATTTCCTGCTCCAGGAGATCTTCCTGACCCAGGGATTGAATCTGGATCTCCTGAATTGCAGACAGTTACATGGTGGGACTCTTATCTGCTATGTATGAGACATGGAGTATTTAAGACATTGAAAGTACAAAGGTGAGCATGGCAGTCCCAACTCCTCAACAGCTGGGGGGCTGGGTGTGATGCTGACGAGAACAAATGAGTAAAACAGATGCTTATAATACAAAATACAAAAGGAAAAAAAAAAAAAACAGCGGGGAGAGTAGCATAAAATCTGACCAGGACTGACACAGAGATCAGGGAAAGATTTTCGAAAAAGTCAATGTTGAGTTGAGCCCTGGATGCTGAAGAGGAACGTTCAGAGTGAAAATGATTTAAAGATTTGAATTTCATCTATTTACAAAGCAATCCACTTTTTGAAACACCTTGCACCCTCATTATACTAAGTAACAGACATTATTCTATAGAAGTCAATTCAAGTGGACATCTGGCAGTTTTCATTGTCTTAGCAATGTTTTGAATTTTGAATCAATTCTGAAGCTTAATCAGGTATCCACAGCAGGCAGATAATCCACATATCAGGAATGTAAATTTTTATTCAACATAGGATAGATGGAGATGTTTTCAGTTAAGGGAAAAGGTACTATAAAAACAGGTTATCGTACAGTGAGTCAGGATTTACAATGAGTCAGGATTCTATTGGATATTATTTAGGCAACAAAAGGTATACTACATGTTTTCATATTTCAGTCCCTAACTGAACTAAGATGCAGAGAAATGTAAACTTTTTCAAATCCGAGGTATTCTGTTTTTTGTTCTGTATTATAATTCTTGCTAGCTATTAAAGAAGATTGGCTGCTCCATTTTTCCTTCTTCATCTGGTTTATTCATACTCAGAAACAAATAAAGTAACACAAAAGCATTTTCCAATAAAATATGACTAATGAATCAGAAAGTGCTATCCAGTGCCTTGTGAACATTTCAAAATACTGTAAGCCTTTTTCTTCATTAAGATATTCCCAAAACAAAACCAAAGGGGAAAAAATGAATTTCACTGCAGAAGCATGAAATATGATAACTAATAAGAACAATTATAATCATTTTCTTTAGAATACGGCAACTATGAATGACACATGTAAATAGCTCCAATATATTCATTTAATATTACTGATAATTAATGTGAGCACTAAATTAGAATTCCTTTATCAGTCAGAGTTGTAAAGCACTGTAACAGCCTAGAGATTACTAGAAAAGCTGATACCTGAGTGAAGAATATACCCAGTCTGCTGATAATGAAGGAGTGTACTGACTTTTAATTCCATAAATAAATAGAATGTTTTTAAGCATCAGACTTCATGAAAATTTAGCTGAATTAATTAGTAAACACATGCTGCATGTTTGCCGCAACGCTTTATTCCCTGAGAAGCTAAATACCTTTCCCCATTTGCATCTGTGAGAATATTGAATTGTCCTCATTTTGAGCAAGCCCACAAAATGCATTGGGAGTGATCTCAGTAAATTTTAAATAGTTACATAATTCAGTAAAGTGATATGTTCAATACATTTCTTGACCTTTTTCCCAGATATTATCACAAAAATAAACAAGATCCTTTTTGGCTAGGAAAAACAAGTTATCCCACACCTCTCTTGGAAAACCTTTTCTCCTACACTCAAAACAATATGAATTCAGAATAGCTCCAAATGAAGTAAAATAAATGACTTTGTGGTATATCTAAAAGATGCAAACATATATATTTTAAGTAATTTAAACTGACAGAATGCCAAATCTGGCAGTATTAGAACATCTGATTTGTAATAGGCTCTCAATAAATGCTTGCTGAATGAAACAAGCCTAGTGGAATTTTTTTAAAGTAAAACTTGGATGAAGACATAAAATTAATATCACCTATGTTATTATTTTGGGGGGGGGGCAAAATAATGTTTTATAAATTTGCAATTTTAATATCATGCAAATCCAAATGCTTAGTTCTTCTTTCCTCTGACACTTTTAATTCAGGCCATCTTCACCTCACTTCTCAGTGACTGAAACATGCATAATGGGCTTCCTGCCCCATTTCTGCCCAACCAACCGCCCCCCGACACTGCCCCACTCCTCCTCCCATTCTTTTTCCATTCTATAAGCTGACCTTTCTAAAACCTTCTGTATCCCCCCACCCATCCCCTCAGGATAAAGCCCAAAGCATTCAGAATACTTCATTATGTGCCCACAGCCAGTCTCTCCAACCTCCTCCATCTCCACAACGCAACTTCTGGCACTTACTGCTCCAGTCATATTCAACTCTACAACTTTCCTGCAAGCCATGCCCTCACCCCAGAGCCTTTGCACATGCTGTCCCCTCTATTTGAAAGCTTTACTTCCTGCCAACTCTTGGCCTTCTATCATTTTATCTAGCTTACTCACACTTGTCTTTATGGTTTTGTCTGAGACATTATCTACTCCAGAAGCCTTCTCTGACAGCCCCTCCTCCTCTCTTAGGACTAGATTCATGTCATATCACCCTATGCTTTCACTTAGCTAATGACTCAAAATCATGGGGTTTTTGTTATTACTTTTAACAAATTCCTTGAGTTCCCAACACCTAACATGATGCATGGCACATAGCTGTCATTAAATAAACACTCTGTGAATGAATTAGGAAAACCTTCAAAACTTCAACTTGATGAAGTTGATCTAGTAATAATTTATATTATAAATGATAATAGTGAAAAAAGAAATGTATCAAAAGAGACCTGGATTATCATCATCCTAGCTCTGCCATTAGCTATAAGTAATTTCTCTGCACCCCAATTTAATTTGCAAAATAGGTATAACACCTAACCCTCCTACTTCGTAATAGGATAGATCCAAAGGGCTCAGTTAAGTGAAAGCACCTTGGAAAATATAAGGAACTAGTCATGCAAGATATTAGTATTACTGTTATTATTAAATGCCTAAATCGCCACTTTGTCATATTCCTGCTCAAAAGTCCCCAGTACCTCCACACTGTCACCCACTCTTCCACCTTCAACAATACTTCCTAGAGCATGGCTATGTGAATTGATTGACAGTCTCATGGACATTTCTGTGTCTCAGTTGGGGGTTTTCTGCCTGGCAGCCACTCTAATTTCACTCTAGGGGAAGTTCTTCTCTTGGATCTCATCCTTTGGGTGAAGCAGATTCTGGCCTAGGACCTCAAATAGGAAGCCTAAGAAGCCAGTAAGCACCCTGCATTCTCCCAGCCAATGGCCATGGTCCCTGGGCCTCCCCAAGCCATGACTCCGCCAGTCCAATCAGAGTGAATTTCAGGACTTCCTCAGGGAGGAGTGGAGCAAAGATGGCCATGCTTCTCTGCTGGGTCAGTTGGTTAGTGTTAGTTGCTCAGTTGTGCCCAACTCTTTGTGACCCCATGGACTGCAGTCCACCAGGCTCCTCTGTCCATGAGATTTTCCAGGCAAGGATAATGGAGTGAGTTCCTTCTGCAGGGGATCTTCCCAACCCAGGGATCGAACCCAGTCTCCTGCACAGCAGGGAGATTCTTTACCGACTGAGCTACAAGGGGTCAACCAGGCAGCAAACCACGGTAGGAGGTGCCAGCAGTCATATTGCAACAATAAGCAAAATCTGGTAAGATGAAGCCAGCAAATCCACAGCAAAGAGAGACATGAAAATATCTTGTCCTTGGGGCATTCTCTAGCTGCTGAATCATGCCTCGCTTGACACTAGCACTATCCAGCAGTAATGATAATCAGGAAGAGATATTTGGGCATCTTGACAATTAGTGTGACATCTCTGAGCTTTTCCTCCCAGAAAATAGATCTTTAAAAGTTCTCTTCTTCATCACAATAATGCTTTGAAAAATAAATAAAATTTAAATCCATATTCAACTAATGCTTACAGGTCAAATTTATGAAAACAAATGTTGCTATCTTTATAAGTGAAGGGTTTTATTAATTCAAAGTATTACTGTAAGTGGAATTATCAGCGTTGACTTGATTACTCATCTTCCTTCTTGTTCAGCTGCAGGTCTGCAATGTTGTTGAAATATGAAGCTAATGCATAGAAAAGTGGTTTATTTTCTACAAAATCAGTATCCAAGGGGAAAAATATTAAGTCCATGTGATCTAGGAAAAACTACCCTAAGAGGCACTTATTGTTAAAATTCTAGCTTGACTATCCTATCTAAATCTTTCAAAAATGTTTCTGGCTCTACAGTTTTGGTTAAGACCCAGGTTAACACAGGCTTGTCAGAATTGCTTTCTTCAGTAGTAAGCAGTTAGATCAGGAAATAAACCACAAAAATTCCTTAATTGCTATTCATCTAAGTCAGGTCTTACACTTTGGCTGAAAAAAAATAAACCAAAGGAAAGAAATGCCTAGCAGTCTTTTTCTGGGTATTTTTTTTCCACACAAGCTAACAAAAACACCTTAACCAGCAAAGGAGTCAAAGAATAGAAAAGAGATCTCTCTTCAAACCTTCCTTTCTAGGTAGAATTAGCCATTTAAGCTTTGTCCACATTAGCATTAAGCTAGCAAGGCTGGAGAGTGACTTAATTCATATCACTTTGCCAATTTGTTTACTTAATATTAATCCCATGTGTTTTAGAAATTGGTCTGAACCAAATTGCATTGGAATTGCTCCGAAAAGGCTAAGTCACACCTCAGGAGCATCTTTAACTGTTTATTATAATAATTTATTCAGTTTTTAAGACTTATAATGAGTTGATTTGTAATGAATTTATAATTCCAAATTTATAGGATGTTAATATATCACTGGGTGGTTGAACATGGGCCATCTCTCTTGTGTCCTTTTGGTATGAACACTGCTGTTTAATATCAAGTCTTAAATAGGAGAAATCTTTTAGAGAATTTCAAATAAGTAGTTTGTGTGTGATGAGTTCATGGTTCAGACACAGACCTCAACAAGGTTAACCAATTAACAAATAGAGACTAAAAATGACAATAATGCAATTGCTATTTATCCCTCCCTATGGGCCAGACACTGGAGAAGGAAATGGCAACCCACTCCAGTGTTCTTGCCTGGAGAATCCTAGGGACAGGGGAGCCTTGTGGGCTGCTGTCTCTGGGGTCGCACAGAGTCGGACATGACTGAAGAAACTTAGCAGCAGCAGCAGCATACTTCTGGTTGGGCCAATACACAACATTCAGCTTGCTATTGGCTTTTCTGTTTGCCAGGATTTGCTTCTTTGTTTTCCTTTTATTATAATGTGTATAATAATGTACATTTAGGTGTGTGAAAAAATTAGCATAGCAATTCAATATTAGCATAGAATTTTAAATTAGCATAGAATTTCAAGCACAACTCTCAAGAATTATTGATGAACCTGGGACTTTCTTCAGATTACAGTTCCAGGACAGAACCCTTTCACTGAATACAGGACAGAAATGAGGCAGAGAAGAGAATACACACTCCTTGGCTAGCCATGGGGCTCACTAGCTGCAAAGGTGAAGTTTGAGCGGCTCAAGAAGGTCATGAGAACCCTTTGGCCTGTGCAGCTGCTCCTCTGAGATGAAGCGTGTCAACTGGCCACAGGTATTTCATGACAGCAAACGGTGACTGTATATAGGATGTGACTTCTAAGTTTGCAATGCATTCATCCTGGGGTATGTGCATAATCCCATATGATCTTCCCAGTTGTCACGTATGGTAGTGAAAGCTGGACTGTAAAGAAAGCAGAACTCCAAAGAATTGATGCCTTCAAACTATGGTGCTGGAGAAGACTCCTGAAAGTCTCTTGAACAGCAAGGAGATCAAACCAGTCAATCTTAAAGGAAATCAACCCTGAATGTTGATCGGAAGGATTGATGCTGAAGCTCCAATATTCTGGTCACCTGATGTGAAGAGCTGACTCATTGGAAAAATCCCTGATGCTGGGAAAGATTGAGGGCAGAAGGAGAAGAGGCCATCAGAGGGTGAGGTGGCTGGATGGCATCACTAATGCAATGGACATGAACTTGGGCAAACTCCAGGAGATGGTGAGGGACAGAGAGGCCTGGCACACTGCAATCCACGGAGTCGCAGACAGTAGGACATTACTGGGCCACTGAACAACAACATATGCATAATTATTATGCTTACAGTGTGGTCTGAGTTTTTGTATCCTTAGAGATAATCAAAGCCTGACTTTCTTCTCCACTGAGTCTGCTGCAGGGGAATGACAGTGCTAGGAAGCACAGAAAGCCCATGTTTTAAGGTATCTTCTCCAGGTTGCACTGACCGTTCTAACAAGGGTGGAGGTGGACTGGGAAACTTTTGAAGGGTTAAGATCTCAGCATCTTTCAGCTGTTTTCCTTTTGCTCAAATTTCTCAGGGCCAGGGCATTTGCCTTTCAGTATGACTGTGCTGCTCTCATTTGGGCTAGACATCAATAGACAAGCATCAACCGATTCCAGGGGAAGCCTCTTCTGCTACTGAGAAAATTCTCTGTAAGTTTCCTCACCTCTGTTTCAATGCCAAACAAGATTTTTTACTGTGAACACTTGGGTATCTTTCCTAACAAAGCTAGCTTCCTGTATGAATAAGAATACCTCTGACTCAGAATGAGATATAATCTTTCAATGCCCTTTCTATCAGGGATCTTAGTATTGGAGCTCTGACGATCATTAGTGAAATGAAATTTGTCTTGAGAATAAAACCGTCGCAGAGAGAAAAATTATGCAATCTGGTAAAAGAGAGGCCTAGGGAGATGAGTTTATTTTCTAAAATGTTTCAGTCAACTTAAAGAAAAAATTGAAAACTACATTAATTCAAGCTGTGATAGGACTGGAACTTGTGGGAAGTATGAGAAATCTCAGCAACTTTGTAGTCTATCGGCCTGGACATCATGCCCTGAAGAGGACAAGGTGACCTTCTCCACCTAACTCTGAGGATGGGGAGGAGAGAGAGGACATTGAGGCCTTGGCAGGACCTGTGCCCACTGGCTGGAGGTGCTCTGCTTTTATTTACAGGTTGTGATTCTACACTAGATTTATTGGCATAAAAGAGCTTTTGTTGTCACCTAAGAAACTGGTGGCTCACACAGTAAAGAATCCTCCTCCAGTGCAGGAGACCCAGATTTTATTCCTGGGTGGGGAAGATCCCCTGAAGAACTATCCACTCCAGTATTCTTGCCTGGAAAATTTAATGGATAGAGGAGCCTGTCGGGCTACAGTCCATGGGGTTGCAAAAAATCAGACATGCCTGAGGGACTGAGCACACACAGGAGAGACTTAGAATTAACAAAATTGATTTGCACTCATGATTAGTGTGACACCCTAATTTTATACCTGGGCAACTGAGACCCTAGAAGATGAAGTGGTATGTTCCAGGGTCTCCCCACTAATAGATGACAGAGGTTTCCTGACTTCATCTATTACTTTCCACCTGCCTATATGATGGAGTGTTTTGCTCATAAGTCACTTTTTTTGTGTATTTCAGCCTCTTTAAGATTTTAATATTTTTCCACTTTTATTGAGATAAATTGACTGCAGCACTGTATAAGTGTAAGCTGGCCAGCGTAACAACTTGACTTATCTGAACTGTGAAATGATCGCCATATGAAGTGAACACCCACAACCTTTTATGGTGTACCTCAGTCCTACCGCAGCCTCTTGGGCCTCACAGGCTTATGGACCCACATTTAGATCCAAAACATCAATGCAGCAGGGGATTCTCCTCATGTGAGGAGGAGGCGCCTCCCTCATGTTTGTGGTACTGAAGTTAATCAAAGGTCGATGCTCCCTGATGTAACATATACTGCCAAGACATTCTTTGACTGAGGAAGGTACCTTCAGTCAATCAGACTCTCTGGCAAGAAGGAAAATGTGCCTCCTGTGTCACCGGGCTTCTTGTACAAGTGGATGACAGTGATGTATTTACACCAGAACCTTGACAAGCGGCTGACAGGGCTTCAGATCTCAGAATTTGTTTTAGAAGGACAAACCTATTAAGAGCACTGTCCTTGACAACCTGGATCCTTCAGACTTTTAGGTCTGAATGGTTTAACCCAAACGGACTTGTTGCTGTCCCAGAGCCCACCTGCCAGCCTGTGTGTATGGCACTTCTGTGTGAACCCATCTGAATCTTCGAGGCTCAGGTTCATCACATCCTGCCCATCCTGAAAGCTTTGTTGACCTCCTGGATCACGAGTGTGGTCTCCTGGTTCTCATTCCACGTGGACCACTCAGGGCATTCATGACTCACATTACCACTCAGACAATACTACTGTCTAAAGATAATAGTTCAAAAAAAGAAGGAAAAAAACATGTATTTAGCACCTACTATATGCCAGAGCTGTGAGAAAAAGAGAAGTGAAAAGCAAAGGAGACAAGGAAAGATATAAGCATCTGAATGCAGAGTTCCAAAGAATAGCAAGAAGAGATAAGAAAGCCTTCCTCAGTAATCAATGCAAAGAAATAGAGGAAAACAATAGAATGGGAAAGACTAGAGATCTCTTCAAGAAAATTAGAGATACCCAGGGAATATTTCATGCCAAGATGGGCTCGATAAAGGACAGAAATGGTATGGACCTAACAGAAGCAGAAAATATTAAGAGGTGGTGAGAATACACAGAAGAACTGTACAAAAGAGATCTTCACGACCAAGTTAATCACGATGATGTGATCACTCACCTAGAGCCAGACATCCTGGAATGTGAAGTCAAGTGGGCCTTAGAAAGCATCACTACAAACAAAGCTAGTGGAGGTGATGGAATTCCAGTTGAGCTATTTCAAATCGTGAAAGATGATGCTGTGAAAGCTCTGCACTCAATATGCCAGCAAATTTGGAAAACTCAGCAATGGCCACAGGACTGGAAAAGGTCAGTTTTCATTCCAATCCCAAAGAAAGGCAATGCCAAAGAATGCTCAAACTACTGTACAATTGCACTCATCTCACATGCTAGTAAAGTAATGCTCAAAATTCTCCAAGCCAGGCTTCAGCAATACGTGAACCGTGAACTTCCTGATGTTCAAGCTGGTTTTAGAAAAGGCAGAGGAACCAGAGATCAAATTGCCAACATCCGCTGGATCATGGAAAAAGCAAGAGAGTTCCAGAAAAACATCTATTTCTGCTTTATTGACTATGCCAAAGCCTTTGACTGTGCGGATCAAAATAAACTGGAAATTCTTAAAGAGATGGGAATACCAGACTACCTGACCGGCCTATTGAGAAACCTATATGCAGGTCAGGAAGCAACAGTTAGAACAGGACATGGAACAACAGACTGGTTCCAAATAGGAAAAGGAGTACATCAAGGCTGTATATTGTCACCCTGCTTATTTTACTTCTATGCAGAGTACATCATGAGAAACACTGGGCTGGAAGAAGCACAAGCTGGAATCAAAATTGCTGGGAGAAGTATCAATAACCTCAGATATGCAGATGACACCACCCTTATGGCAGAAAGTGAAGAGGAACTAAAAAGCCTCTTGATGAAAGTGAAAGAGGAGAGTGAAAAAGTTGGCTTAAAGCTCAACATTCAGAAAACAAAGTTCATGGCATCTGGTCCCATCATTTCGTGGGAAATAGATGGGGAAACAGTGGAAACAGTGTCAGGCTTTATTTTTTGGGGCTCCAAAATCACTGCAAATGGTGACTGCAGCCATGAAATTAAAAGACGCTTACTCCTTGGAAGGAAACTTATGACCAACCTAGATAGCATATTCAAAAGCAGAGACATTAGGTCGGTCTAGTCAAGGCTATGGTTTTTCCTGTGGTCATGTATGGATATGAGAGTTGGACTGTGAAGAAAGCTGAGCACCAAAGAATTGATGCTTTTGAAGTGTGGTGTTGGAGAAGACTCTTGAAAGTCCCTTGGACTGCAAGGAGACCCAACCAGTCCATTCTAAAGGAGATCAGTCCTGGGTGTTCTTTGGAAGGAATGATGCTAAAGCTGAAACTCCGATACTTTGGCCACCTCATGCGAAGAGTTGACTCATTGGAAAAGACTCTGATGCTGGGAGGGATTGGGGGCAGGAGGAGAAGAGGACAACAGAGGATGAGATGGCTGGATGGCATCACCGACTCGATGGATACGAGTTTGAGTGAACTCTGGGAGTTGGTGATGGACAGGGAGGCCTGGTGTGCTGCAATTCATGGGGTCGCAAGGAGTCGGACACGACTGAGCGACTGAACTGAACTGATATGCCAGAGACAATAATTTTTCCAAGTAGGGATTATCCATGTTTTATACATGAGGGAATGTGAAGTTCAGTGAGAATAAGAAACTTTCCCAAGATCAAATAGACAGTAAATGACAGAATGGCTACTTAAACTTAGAATTCTATAGGCTGAGGTATATATCATTACATAATGTGAGCTTAGCATTCTTTAGGCTGTACATCAACGTCTCTTCTGGGGTATAAGCTACCTGAAGATATGACCAGTTTCTTATTTGCCCCTTATCACCATGAGGTTTTATACAGCCACAGTCAGCGTGGGTCCTCAATAAGGAAGTGTCATGGTCAGCATCAGGGAGACCACGTTCTGCAAACACAAAATCCTTTAGCACTGGAACTGCTGGTTATACACACACACACACACACACACACACACACAGCTACCGTCACTCTCAGCATTTGGCTCTCTCTGCCATGTCTGCTGCAGCTTGGCAGTTCTAATATCTGATGGATTAGTGCTGATCTACACTGATTGCTCACACCTGCAATTCAAACTAACCCCTGTTCCGCTTTGTGCAATCAGCCATGCCCAGGTAAGACCATCAGCTTCCCAAATGACAGGCAAACAGAGACCCACCTGACAGGTCGGACCAGACACCTGTGAGATCCGCAAAGTGGAAAGAAAGGGGGAAGGGAAAGGTGGAATTACAAAATTAAAACGCCAAATGTAAACGTAAACCAGTGAGTGCTTCCTCTACTTTTCAGAAAGATTAGAAACTTCGTAGATGGAAAACATCAAAGGTCCCCAGCGAATGAGTAAGTAACTGGCGATGGAATTGTTACAGGCCAGGATTTGATATTTGTGTTTCTATGCAGAGTAAGCTTTAGTCAGAGAAGTTAGACCCTAGATTATCAAAAGTGCCAAACATTGTTGTGCTTTGATTTTCAGTGTTGCCTCCTACCAGCAAATTCTAGACACATTTGCTAACATTGTCCTGATAATCCTCATGGCATTCCCTTCTGGAGGTAAGGGGTGTGGATGGAAAAAATGCAATGCATGCAAGGATAGGACAACTTGCTTCTGAATTTCTACCGTGTCCTAGTTTTCAATATGTAGTAACTAATAGAAAAGGAATGGTGTAGATATTTATAAATATATGTATGAAGTATTTATGTACATATTTGTTTTATTAATGATAATAGGCACAGAAGTAAGCCATATCCCCATTTATCATATTACCCTCATCCTTAGTACTTTTGGTATTTTGCTTTCTCAAGGGAATAATAGTCAAATCCTGAGCAACTGGAATAATTCCAGTTACAACCATAAATAATTGGATTTTGGTTTATTTCCTTCTTTGGGGAAAAATTCCCTCTGACTTTTCTAAGTGTCAGACTTTTGCAACAGAAATTTCACTGAATTTGTTCAAGGTATGTGACTATTTTTCAAGGTGTAAAAGAAGAAATATCCGAAGGACAGAGTTGAAGGTGTTAAGTTTAAAGACATTATTTTCCAGATAGAGCTAAATATAAAAGATATCCATCACAATATCTTACATAATAAGTCACCATTTTTCCTGCTGCTACTTATTAAAGAATTGAACCAGGAGAATTTTGTTTTTCTAATTTAAGATTTAGTTTGTGGCTTGATGAGCTTATAAACATTAAGGCTCTGACTTCTTCTCAGGACACGTTAGTGACAACTCTAAGCAGCTGTCCTGGAAGTGACTTCCACTCCCCAAGAAAATCATTCCACAGACTTTCATTAAAGACAGAATGATGCAATGAATAACTAGGGTCTTCTCATGTCCTTTTCCTATTTTTCTCTTCAGAGAAGTTATATACCCTATCTAGTGTTATATGTAGAGTATCATCATTATATTAGGCAGATAGTCAAAGTTGGCTCGGGGGACATATTTGAACTTGAGTGGATTCAAGTTCCAATGAGAATACTAAAGCTTGGCTCTAGAAAACACTCTCTCTTTTGGCCAAGTCCTGAGCCAACCTGGATGATGTGTAAATGTGCTTTGGGGTTGAGGTTCGTCTCACCCTGAGAGAGTGAAATCTAGGGCTTAACACTAGACAAAGTGGCTGGGTGTAACTTCTGAAGACTGATGCTCCCATCACTACACCCTTTCTCCACATATCTTTTTATTAAGATGAGGAAGCAAAGAGGCTCAGGGAGCCAAACCACCAGCCTGACACCATTTGACAGATGAAGCCACTGAGAACGCATGCACATCACCTTCCTGTATCTTGTTTCCCTTTTTTTTCCCTGCCCCAGGTCCTTTTGAGAAAGAACAACTCAAATTTACTACCAGTTGCTACATATATTAATTAGCCATGGGCCAGACACCATAACAATACCTTACACATAATCTCCTTTAATTTCAAAAGATGGCATCAGGGCATGGTTAAGAGCATGGCTCTGGTCCCAAGACTGCCTGGATCAAAATTATGCTTCTTAGCTGTTTGACCTTAAGAAAACTTTCCTTGTCTCAGTTACCCCTTCTGTGATAGAAAATCCTTTCTCAAGAGGTTTCTGAGAACTTCCTCCACTATTTTTGGCTGTGCCACGCAGCATGCAGGATGCGGGATCTTAGTCCCCTGACCAGGGTTGGAACCCATGCCCACCCCCGGAAGTGTGGAGTCTTAGCCATTGGACCTCCAGGGAAGTCCCATCTGTGAGAATTAAATGAATGTAACATGCTTAAGATAGTGTTTGGCTGGCATACTGCTTAAGTGCTTAATACAAGCTGGATATTACTGTCACACAATTCTGTGTGTAATATTAGCACCATTTTATAGATGAAATTAGCACCTATAATATAGCACCTATACCTGCTAATAGAAGGTAATATTAGCACCATTTTATAGGTGAAAAGATTGAGACTCAAATTGGGTTAATCTGATGGTTCTTGAAGTCTGGTCCCTGCAAACTTGGAAATGCAAATTCTCGAGCCTCACCCAGCACTACTGAATCTGAAACTTTGGGATAGACCTCTGCAATCTGTGTAAATCTAGCCCTCTAGGGGATTCTAAGGATGCATGCTAAAATTTGAGTGTGTGCTTAGTCACTAATTTGTGTCCAACTCTTTGTGACTCCATGGATTGTGGGATTTCCTGGACAGGAATACTGGAGTGGGTGGCCATTTCCTCCTCCAGGGGATCTTCCCAACCTAGGGATCAAACCCATATCTCTTGAGTTGCAAGTGACTCTTTCACCACTGAGCCACCAGGGAAGCCCAAAGCTTGTGTACAACTAGATAAATCAACTTGCTCAATGTTACACAGCTTTTGAGTAATGAAATAGATTCACTCTGATTTAAGAGCCGATGTTCTTTCAACTAAACATGGTATAAATTCAGGACCAAATAGGAACTATGTGTTTTCTCCCAAGGTTTTGACCACACATTAATGGGATAACTGTCCTCCTTCCACCATATTCCCACACATGGTTTCTCCTTTGTCAATGCAGCAACCCCTGCCTTAGCTCTGCTATGAGAACCTTCTGTTTGTTTTCCCCAAATCATGAGCTCTCATACAGTGGTAAAATCCTGAGGGTGGTGAGAGCTAGGGTGAAATGTTACACTGTGATCAGAAAACCTCATTATTTTGATGGGTGACATTTTCATGCAGAATTTTCAAATATGTGATTAAAATTAAAAAGAAGAAGTTGATATCTGATTTTTCATTCTACCTCCAAGATTGAGAAGGGCACAAGAATATATGCATTTAAGAATAACTAAGCACAAGTAAAATTCAGTCTAAAGTGACTGTTCAAATGTTAGACTATCCAGTCTAAAAGCAACTATCTGGATGTTAGAAATGCCATAATTAACTGCCACTTGGTCATTAATAACTTAGCCAAAACTTCCTGCTGATCTATTCCCAAAGCCATGACTTCAGAGAGGTAACTATCCCCCTCAAATGCTCCTGCAGCTGTATCCTACTCCAGAGTCCATGTATCTTGCCAATTAATGTAAGCCAAGAGTTGTACCCACTTTATCCTCCCCCTCCACTTGCCACGAGCAGCCTTCTTTTCTCACTAAAGGATTCCTGAATAGAAACCATCTCTTCTGTGACCTTACAAAATTCAGATATGCTCTGTTATGTTCTAGTCCCACAGTGACTATCCTCAGATTTGGGATGTCCTATTTCCTGTTTAGTTGTTTAAGACTGTCTTCCTTAAAAGCTGATTAATCTCAGGTCCCTGGAGTGAAGGCCATAAGGCCATGTAATATTGAGGCACCAAGAAGACTTCAATAAGTGGTTTAATGTATTTGCAGTGCCCAAAATTAGAACAGCTTCCTTTTTCTTTAACAGCAGATTTTTGTGCTACAATTTACAGTTCTTCCCCCTCTAACAACTTGAGTTAATTTCTACTCAGAAAAAAAAAGGAGCAAAGGAGCCTAAGTAGAGCCATGGACTGAGATAGAACTGGGCAAGTAAAAGAGGGATGGCTAAGCAAGGCAGATCCTGTTGGTGGCTGTTTCCAGTGACCAAGGCATCACTGGGCGCTGAGCATTCGGGCAGAGGCAGATGAAGAATTGGAGAGACCTGGAGACATGTTCCTCAATGGTGACAGTGGGGAGGGGCTCAGGAGTGGGCCTCCAAGACATAAAAGAAGAACCAGGATTTCCTCCGTGGTCCAATGCTTAGGAGCCCGCCTGCCAATGCAGGGGACAGGAGTTTGATCCCTGGTATGGGAAGACTTCACATGCCGTGGGGCAACTAAAGGCCATGTGCCACAGCAACTGAGCCCACGCCCTACAACTATGGAAGCCTGAATAACTTAGAGCCCATGCTCCGCAACAAGGGGGGCCACTGCCATGAGAAGTTCATCTGCAACTGGAAAATGGCTCCCACTCGCCACAGCTGGAGAGAGCCCAAGCTCAGCAATAAAGACCCAGTACGAGCAAAATTAAATAAATAAAAATTTTTAGAAAAGAAGAATAAACAGAGGCTATGATGATTAATAAATGTCTCCTTCTGCCAGAGCTAGTTAATGTGCTATAACACCATTCCAGTCCCATGAAAATAATATGCACATGTACATGTCTTCTTACAGGTATAATAAAATATAGATTATACCATTCAGAGTTACAAGTATTACTTTATATGTCTTATATATAATTCCTAGGTAAATATTAATATATATGTAAGCTCTTATTACACTGTAATATACCCATCATGTTTAAACCTTGGGTACATAATCAAAAGATAGAAAGTGGAACCTTTCCATTGGAAATGCAACACTCAAAGGCTCATTAGTCCTGAAGCTAAGGAAGCTTAAGCTCCTGGGCCCTAATAAGGCTATTATGATTGTTGATATAATCACTGCTGCTGCTGCTGCTAAGTCGCTTCAGTTGTGTCCGACTCTGTGCGACCCCATAGACGGCAGCCCACCAGGCCCCCCCGTCTGGGATTCTCCAGGCAAGAACACTGGAGTGGGTTGCCGTTTCCTTCTCCAATACATGAATGTGAAAAGGGAAAGTGAAGTCGCTCAGTCGTGTCTGACTCTTAGCGACCCCATGGACTGCAGCCTACCAGGCTCCTCTGTCCTACCATTCTCTAAATGTTCTAAGGTTTTGTTATATATCATTCGCATGCATGTATCATCAAAAATGTTAAAATTTTTCTAGACCTGCAATGATCTCATAACAATTGACATTTCCTGGGTCACTATGAAAGCTTTAGCATGATTAAAAATATCTTGCTTCAACCATAGTATATTAGTTAAATCCTGTAACGTCTGGAGATGAGATTACATACCAAGCAGGATGTTTTCCATTTCTGTTCAGTCACCCTTTCATTCAGCCATTACTGTTTACTCTGTGCCAAGTGTTGTTAAGTTTTTAAAACTTGTTTTCACATGTAATCGTTACATGGTTATACTCAAGGCTTAAATTTAAGTCCACATTCAAATTTTTTCATTGTTTTCAAACATTTTTTAGGTCTTCGTAATTACCACTTTTGGTTGCTGCATAACGTTCTATTTAAGAATATCTACCACACTGTAACATTAAACTGTTCTTGGGCATTTAAATAATTCACTGGCGGTAGAAATAATGTTGTAATTGAACATTTTTCTACAGAAAATGCTCTTCTCTGTCTTTGGATTATTTCTTTATGTTAAATTCCTTCAGTAAGTCTGAACTTTTTTTGGACAGTTCTTACATTCCATACTTTTCATCTGAAATTTAAGGATACACCAAAATTTTGCAAACACTTAAATATTGTCACTTTATAAATGCCTGTTAGCAAATATAAAATAATGCCTCAGAACTTCCCTGGTGGTCTAGTGGTTTAGATTCTGCAGTTCCAATGCAGGGGACACAGGTTCAATCCTTGGGTGAGGAACAAGATCCCACATGCTGTGCGATGTGGCCAGAAGATTTAAAAAAAAAAAAAAGCCTCCTTTTTCTTTCAGCTTTGCATTCCTCTGATAACTTGTGAGGTTAAACATTTTCTCGTACTTTTTAAAACACACTTACTACTCTAAATTTTGTACAATAGGGGTATGTGAAGAGCATCAGTCCAAAACAAAATATGGACCAAGCACACTGTGAGTGTTGGGTGTTGAATTAGGTATATGCGGGAATATTTCTGTGAAGGTTATTATGGGGATCATACTGAGTGTACTAGGACTTGGACTGTCCAACCTTGGGTTCATATCCTTCCTCTCCCACTTACTAGCTGGAAAAATCTGGACCTTACATTCAATGTATATGCAATTGTAATAATGATATAAAGCATCCAAGGTGGTAGAAAAATCAAATAATTCAGAAATAGAAATTGCACCCCCAGCATGTAGCACTGTGCCTAGTCAGGAGTAGGCACCCAATAAATATGTGACCTCAATCAAGTCCCAATAACACAAGAAGTGCTCAATAAATGGCAAATTTTAAGATCTCCCTGATGTTCTGGAATTAATAACCTGGATGAGACAAAAAAAACATGAGAAAATTGTAGTAAGTTCTTTATACGGGTATTACCACACAGGAGGCCTTCAGTGTAGAAATAGCACATACAAGGAGAGTGCAAAGGACTCTTACAGAAGACACGGGACAAAAATAAACACTACAACTTAGTTCATCTGATTAAGGCAGGAGTGATTAGGCCAGACAAACCCATAGCGAAAGAAAGTATGTCAGTTATTGCCATGGCTCGAGGAAGGCACGAAATGCAAGTAACTGCTAATGGGTATGGGGTTTCTTTGGGGATGATAAAAATATTCTTAAAATTCGATACTGGTGATGGTTGTACTACTTTGTAAATATACTAACCACCACTGAATTGTACATTTTAAAAGGTGAATTTTATGCTGTATGTATTTGTTTCATTGTTTAGTTGCTAAGTCATGTCCTACTCTTTTGTGACCCTATGGACTATAGCCCACCAGACTTCTCTGTCCATGGGATTTACCAGGCAAGAATACTGAAATGGGTAGCCATTTCCTTCTCCAGAGGATCTTCCTGACCCAGGGATCGAACCCAAATCTCTTGCACTGGCAGGCAGATTCTTTACCACTGAGCCACCAGGGAAGCTCAAAATAGGACCTATGTTATTTTCTGTGGTTCTTAATTTAGAATCCATGCCAATTAAGGAAATTCTGAAGCAAGATTAAATAGGGAATTCATTCAGTCTCCAATTTTCCATTTTTGCATGTAATTGAGCCCCAAATTCAGAAATTATGGGCTTGGTGGAATAAACTTTGGTACCAGTTGCCCCCTTCATCAAGAAGAAAATGTGAACATCTCTTGTTATCCTTTCCTATCCTAAATTAGCTATTAGTTTCCTTGAATTTAAATGGTATAAGAATTACTGTTTTCAATTATCCTGGGTCTGTTTAATGTTTAACAGTGTCTAAAAAGCTGTTGAGAGCATATTTATAACTAGTGAGCAGCAGATCACAAAGCCTGGTTATTACTCACAGGAGGGCTGATGATTCCCTGGGCAAAGACAGCAGAGATGCCTTTTAGGATCCCCTAACCAACCAGTCAAAAGGCAAAAGAAGGCAACTACAAGAGGAAACACTACCAGTTACATATTGACTGTCTCTTGTTTCTTCTGGTGCTGCCCTTTGAAATGCTTAGATGATTTTTCTCTTGTCCTTCAAAATACCTGAGTATTTCTGGAGAATTTATTTCAGTATCAAGTGGGCATACAGTGGGTACAGTATCTGTCATATTGTGATTTATAATTAAAAAATACATATTTGATCTTTGTCCAGTTTTAGGCACAGAGTTCCTTGATGCTGCTGCTGCTGCTAAGTCACTTTAGTCGTGTCCGACTCTGTGCGACCCCATAGACGGCAGCCCACCAGGCTCCCCCGTCCCTGGGATTCTCCAGGCAAGAACACTGGAGTGGGTTGCCATTTCCTTCTCCAATGCATGAAAGTGGAAAGGAAAGTGAAGTTGCTCAGTTGGGTCCGACTCTGTGCGACCCCATAGTCAGCAGCCCACCAGGCTCCCCCGTCCTTGGGATTTTCCAGGCAAGGGTACTGGAGTGGGGTGCCATTGCCTTCTAAGCCCTTGGAATTTACTACGTGGTAAGAGCAATAGAAGTGCTGTTTGTGTTTTGTTAATGACTTTGGGCCACACCTAAGGATGGGATGGGGTTCCCTGGAAGTGTGGGGGGAATCTTTGATTGGGGGAAGGAACCACAAGATTAGAGGGTTTGGAGCTTTTAGTCCCACTCCCTGTCCTGTGAAGAGAGAGGGCTGGAGATTGAGTTCAAGAACCAATGGCAAATGACTTAGTCAATCATGCTTATGAAAGGAAGCCTCTGTGAAAATCCAAAAGACGGGTTCAGGGAGCTTCCTGGTGAACACGTGGAGGTTTGGGGAGGTAGCCTGCTCTGAAAGAGGCATGGAAGCTCTGTGCCTCTTTCCCCCTATCTTGTCCTATGTGTCTCTTCCATCTGGCTGTTCCTGAGTTCTATCCTTTTACAATAAACTGGAAATCTAATAAGAAAAAGATTTCTCTGAGTTCTTCGAGCACATTTAGCAAATTAATTGAACCCAAGGAGGAGATCATAGGAATCTCTGATTTATAGTAACCAGTCAGTCAGAAGCAAAGATGAGGATCTAGACTCACCGGCCGCTTTCAGAAGTGGAGGGCAGTGTTATGGGACTGAACCTTTAATCTGTAAAATCTGATGCTGTCTCCAGGTAGACAGCGTCAGAAATATATTGAGTTGAATTGCAGGATACGCAGTTGTTGTCGGAGCACTGCTCAGTGTCGGGGGGAAACCCACAATTCAGAGAGGGATGCAGGACCCTGAGGGTCGCATACACCAAACAACTACATGTAGCTTAATCTTACGTATAATCTGTATTAACCTATGTAAAAATATAATTTTTCTGCTAAAAAATTCAAGAGAAATACATTTAAAATATATATATTCCAAGCTTATAATAGACTGTATGAGCAATTATGCAGAACATAATCGTATGACTGCACACACAGTAACATACATTACACACTGTATCAAGCATCAGATTGCCGTGTGTTAAGCATCAACTTATTCTAAAACTGTTCAGTAATAAATGAAAAATGTGATTTGGCCCCTTGCTGTGTGGTTTCTCTTGCCACACGCTCTCCAGCTGTTACCTGCTGGATCACACTCAGAATACCTGGCTAGACACTCTCAAAATTATCAATCAAACATAGAGGAATCAAAGGCTGGCTCATGTTTCCTGCTTGAGCCAACAAGAAGCAAAAATCAGTCCTCTGCTATTTTGTCCTATTAGAAAGTTAAAAAAAGAAAACTTAAGGGAAGCAAACAAAAGCCTTCTGCTAAAACAACTAATGAAACCTACGCAATAATTAATGACTTCAAATGTCAAATAGGCACCCTAGATTCTCCCCCCTTAACAGACTCAAACGGTAGTTCAATTTGAAAGTGCGTATGTCAGAGGGGAATAAACACAACAAATACATTTGCACTGAATTGAATCTGAGAGCCAGTGGAGAGTCCAAAGTAATGGAGAAAACAAACCCACATTGCATTGTTTCCATTTTATTGTAGGCCATAGGCCATTACAGTTTCTTTTACTGGAAGTTTCTTTCAACCCTTGCTACTTAACAAAAGGAAGCTTACCCTCGGGGAGTTCAAGATTTGGGAAAGAAGTTTAGTCTGCTCACATCGTTGATCCCCTCCCCCACCTGTTCTCACTTTCTATATCTTTAAACACTCCCAAGCTCAGTTCCTCCCACCTTAAGAAGATCAGAATACTCTGATAGCCAAGTGAGTGGGTAGATGAGATTCTTAGAAGGAGGTTTTCCCAATCTGAACTATTCCCCAACAGTCCTTTCTCCCGGGAAACCTGGCGTTTGAATGAATATCCTTGTCTTCCCTCTCCTGATCTTTCTCTTCCATCCCCTGTCCCACACTCAAAAGCAGTGGCTGGGGAAAGAATCAAAGGAAGGAAAGTCCTCAGAGTTAAGAAAACCCTTCCAGTTTTCCTTCTGATGTGGCTGAGTTTGTGTAGTGGAAGAGAAAGAAAAAAACAAATAATACCCTGTCCTACTGAATCAAAGAAACCAGAATTTCAAAATTGGCTCAGTTTACTCATTCTTGAATAGATTACTTGAGCCCTGTGGGCCTCAGGCTCCTGATCTATTAAATGGATGTGAAATATTTGCCTTTGCTGATTTACTGTGAGGAAAGTATCTGACAAATGGTAAGTGCTTAGGAAAAGCTGTCTGCCGTCCTGCATGTGCTGTGTGTGTATACCAAAAGAGCTGGATGCATGCCTCTAGCCTCTAAATGGGAAGAGAGCCACATGAATGTGCTGGGTGACCCCCCAAAGTTACAGTCCACTTCAGGCACACTTTCTGAAAGGAGATACAAGATCTCGATTGAAAATCTCAGGTGATACCAGCTTATTCAGGGATCACTTCCTAATACTTTGAGGGCTTCCTTTAAAATGGGACATCATAGAAATACTAGAGGATTTTTTAAGATGGACCAAATTCCTACTGTAGAGCAAACTGTATGCAACAGTGAAATAAACTTAGATCTAATTATGTATACAATAATATATAATACATTTTTGTCTATTATAATCAGCCTTTACTGATAAAAGATGGCAAAAAATGAAATGAGATGAAAAACTATCAATACATAACAAGTAGATGATAGTAGAACAAAATGCTAATTAAAGTAGAACAGCATTCCCAGACAAATTTAATTTAGAGAACTGTGTGTGTGTGTGTGTGTGTGTGTGTGTGTGTGTAATCTCAGTGGTATCCAACTCTGTGCAACCCCATACTGTAGCCCACCAGGCTCGTCTGTCCTCAGAATTTTCTAAGTAAGACTACTGGAATGGATTGCCATTTCTTCTTCCAGGGGATCTTCCCAACCCAGGGATCGAACCCGTCTAATTGCATCTCCTGCACTGGCAGACAGATTCTTTAACAGAACTGTAGAGAACCTTAGCATTTCAAGTTTGAAGGCCCCTCAATGAACATGCAATCTAGCCAGAGAGCTAAAGCGTGTTCTACCTTTAGGTGTACATGAGAATTAGAGTCACTTCCATTTTCTCATTTCTCAGATCACTTTTTGAAAGTATCTTACTCAAATTGTTGTGCGTCTACCTATAAATAAAGATACATTTATGTAAATTCATATACATGCCCCTTCAATGCCCTTTTTCCTCTTACATTTTGTTTGACTTGCCCCAGCTATGCTCGCTCACCCATATCAGCACTGCCCAGCAAAGTAACCCTTGTTAACAACTTCATATATATCCATTTATGTTTCTCTAGGATGAGGTAACCCTATGACAGACACACACTTACATAGGGCTGTTTTTGTTTGTTTGTTTTACAGAAATGGAACCATCTTTACACAACCTCCAAGAATGGTTATTCAGATTCAGCCCAATCTTTATCTACATTCCACATCTAAAACTAGCAGCTTTATGTTTGGCCTACTACTAGAAAAATCAACTAACATACTTTAAAGATATTTTCAAAAGTAAGGATGAAATAAATGGATTTTATCGAGCGCTCTGTAGTTAACTTGGTGATTTGCACATAGCGCTTTTTCAGTAAAATTCAATTCTGATTTTAAAACCATTTCTAGTATTTAGAAAGCTTTTTTTTTTTCTTTTTGGTGGCTGCTGTTTGAAGCACTATTTATCTACAGTGGCAAACTTTCAGAAGTTTCTGGGGAAAAGTTTTGGCCAAGATGCGTGTATGTTCTAGGTAGACCAGGCACATATACAGACAGCAAAAGTCAAAGGAAAGAGTGGAAACAGAGTGTGTGAGTCACTCTGAAGGATGTTTGAGTCCCCAGGAAAAATGGGTCAGAGGTTCCACCTCACAGAAGCGCACCAGTTGCCACTCATTAATGCCTCAGTCACCAAGGCTCTTATTTAGTTTATTTTTGACGGGGTGAGATAGGAAAAGACCTCAACAAAGCAAAGAGGCTTCAAGTCTCCGATTCCACAGCTTAGGGCCTTCTTTCAACTCTCTCAGGCTCCCAGTGCCCCTGAGATCTCATCCTCATTCCCCACTAAACTGCTTCAAAGAAAAAAATCTAAGAATTATATTAAAAATGAATAAGAGAGCTGAGGCATTATACCTGTCAGTATTGTTTACCTTTAAAAGAAACCAAAGCATTATTGCTTTTCAATTCCAACAATAGATTTATTGTCAAGGATAATAGAAACATAGGAAGAGGGCCTACAGAACCTTTCCAGTACCCCTGAATATACACATAAGCACCCTAAAAAGCTGGCCCAGAGAACCCATTATAAAGAGCACAGGGCCAGGAGTGAAGAAAGTCTGGTTTGGTTGCCACTCAGCCGTGTACAAACACAGGAACTTAACCAGTCACTTCTCTTGTCTGGGTCCCAGTTTCCTCATTTGTAAAATAAAAGTCTTGAACTAGTTGACTTCAAAGTCACATCCAGCTCCAGCAAGCTGGGATTCTGTGAAGACAGCAGCCCTTCAGAGTGGACCATATGATCACCTGGATTTTGAAGAAGTTGCATGCTTGTCACAGTACCATGAAAGACTTCCTGGCAAATCCTGAGTGAAAACCTTCTACTCTGTTCTGGAACCTCCCCAACCCCTCAGCTCCCCTTTATCCCTGAAGATAGAGAGGAGAGAATGGCCCAAGGAAAAATTTAGCTCCAATTCCATATAAGTGTGTGTGTGTGTGTGTATACACACAGAATTATTCCATTTGTTCTGTCTACAAAAATAAACTCTACACTAGTGACAGGATTTTTTTTTTAACATGAAGAGCTAATCATGCCAACTCCTGCTCAAACATCTATCATAATTGTTTATCACCTACTGTAGCAAACACTTGATTGCCAACTCTGCAGTCATTTGTCCCCTTTCCCCTACTTTCTCTCAGGCCCGATTTTGCTCCACTTTCCTCTATCTGGCCATATATTTCAGAAGAAGTGGGTCTTTCCCCCTCTAGGGGGAAAGTCAAGGTTAGGGTGAGCCAGTCATGGTGGTCGCATTCCCCTTGCCAGTGAATGGTTTAGGATTGGGTATGTCATGCAGTTTTAGCCACTGAGCCATGAGGATGAGTTGATGGGAGATTCTTAAGAAAGCTTTTCCTCACTGATTAAAAAGATACACATCAAGAAAGAAAGCAAACAAACAAACCTCTCCTTTTCAATCATCTTCTGCTCAGGAGAAGAGCAAGTCTGAGGATAAACCATCATACCAAGGATGGCAGAGCAGAAAGGTGGAAGGAATCTAGGTCCTTAATGATAGAGTTGAGCTACTGAATTCAGCCTTCTTGAAATATCCCTGCCTTTGAGCATATTATATATGTTGACGGATCTTCTTTAGAGTTTAACCCCTTTGTGTTAGGGATTTCTGACCTTGCAACTGAACACATACTAATACATCTACAGTGTAAAATTAACAGACACTGTGTTCTTCATGTTTTAACCATCTCATCTCCAACACCATACATGAGTTTCTAGCTACCTTAAACTTTGCCTAAAATACCATCCCCAAAATTGTCCAGTTTATTAATAGTAAATGCCATTTACTATTCATTCTAACTTGAAGGTTAGAACCTTCAAGTTCTAACAAAAGTACCTCCTACTTTTCAAAAACTTTGGCCAATCTCCTTGGGCAGACCCTGCTGTCCTAATTTTCCACAGCACTCTGACACGCCTCTACTCTGTTATGATCATTTGCATGCCCATCAACCACACTAGGCTGTGAACTTCTTGAAGACAGGGTCTCAAGGGCCTCTTTCTCTTGTACCACCATCCCCTGAGCACGGGCTTGATTCATGGGCACACAAGCAACATCTACTGAATGAATCTTAACACCTGACTTTATCACTTTAGGAATACTGCATACCCCTAATTTGGAAAGTTTAAATCTTTTTTATCTCAGTATGGGCCTTGCCACCCTGTGGCAACTTCTCCAGCAGTTCCTTACTGAGACCTTCCCAGATGTGGAGAGACAGCTTTGGAGTTGTGTTTGACAGTCTGACCTTCAATCATGTTCTCTTCATTAGAAGAAATGAACAAAGAAGAGAGAGGTGCCCAACTCCCTGTGGGCAGTGGTCACCGTCCTGTTCTCTGGCTCAGTTCCAAGACGAAGAAATGCTAAGGCACCCTGGGCCCCTGGGCCAACCATCCTGAGACCATCAGTGAAGGCTTAGCTGTAAAAGTGACAAAAACTCTCAAAACAGAAATATGAATCAAGGAGATTTCAGACCACAAATCCAAAATCTAAATCTATTCAGCTTGAGTCCTATTCTATGTTGAGAAGCTGCTCAGTTGCAATCAGACATCACCTTCTATGACACTCTGCACTCTGCCACTCCTCCCTAGCTCCCACCCTGCCCCCAACACACACCACACACATGTGCAAACATCTAGAAAATCGGTTCAACTTCCTTCTGTAAAGCTACATTGCTTGTTCCAATAGCTCTGGTGGGTGACTGTAAAAGTCCACATCTGCCCAGATGTGAAACAAAAGACACACCCTGTGATGCAAACGATAAAGCTGTTGAGAACTGGAACCAAACAATTTCAGCAATGCCCTATTCAGGCCAAAGCACTCGTTTGGAAATGTAGTCACGTTGAGTGTGACAGGGGGTGAACAATTACACTAGGGTTGAGATGACTCATTTAAATAGCGCAATTCAAATATCTTATTCATCTTGCAATATAATCAAACTCCTGAGGGGCTGCTAAACTCCTCGCAGGAAAGAAAAAAAAAAGTGACAAAGGGGAAAAATGCAGAGACATCACAGGCCTGGTTGGCAGTTAGCAGAGGCTAATAGGAGTCAGGGGGAGCAGGTGCCTCCTGCCATCACAGTAAGAAGTCCCCAGCAGACTTTACAGACCAAACTTGCAAATTCCCATCTCCTCTTCCCAGCCTCACGAGTCCCCACTGGCTGCTCACTCTGTCTCCCTGAAAAACACAGAATGCTGGGCTGAAGCTGCTCCATCATCAGAATGTACTGAGTACCAACTATCTGCTTGTTCTGGGGACACAAAGACAGGACACAGTTTCTCCCCTGGGAGGAGCTCCCGCGATAACAGGGAAGAGAGACAAAACAGGGTGCCCAGTGCTAGAACAGAGAGGTAGAAAAGATACTTCTGAGGAAACAGGGAATTCTACTTGAGACTGTAAGGCAAGCCTCACAAGACACATGTTTAAAGTGTCTTAAAAGATGAATAGAATTCTCTAGATGAGTAAGGATGGATACCCTGATCCCTCTCAGAAATAAGGCAGCGTTTCAAGTGGTAGGGTGCTGGGCATGTCTGTTGCAGGGGGCATTGAAGCATATAAGTGGAGGTGGGAGGTTTCAGCTTTTACATCTATGCACAGCCTTGAGCTGCTTCTCCAGCCTTGACTAATAGTCTGGGCGTGCCCCTCAATGCAGCCTGCTCCCTCTCCTGGCCTTCCTGCCTGAATGTGTGCCCCACCCTCCACCTTGATTCCTTCACCCTGTTCCCTTCTCTGCCTGGAACTTCATCTCTCTGTGAAGCCTCCCCACATCCCTGGGCAGATCAAGATGCCTGCCCCTCGGCACTTCCCATGTGGCTGCTTGGCCACACTATGTCTCCACCCCACAAAGATATAGATGTAGTCTCTGCCTTCAGGGAGCTTGGGCCTCAAAGCCCTAAGACACAAAGCAAAAGACACAAGCTGTGAGCACAATTCCTGGTGTCCAGATGGTCACTGTTAAATGATAGAGGCTCCAGAGACCCAAAGGCCACAGCCTGAAGAGTTCCACTCCAGGCCGTTCCTTCATCTCTTCCAATTCCAGGGCCCTTCGCTGTTTTGTCTCCATCCATGACCCCAATTTTGTTTCATCTCTTTAATCCTCCACGTAAGGATGGCTGTATTCTTTTCTTGCCACGTGACCTGTTGTCTTGGGAGATCATACAATGGTAAAGGAGAGCACAAGCTTTGACTTCAGGCAGGATTGGCTGGAATTCCAGCTCCAGCAAAATGATGACTTGCTGTGGAGACTTCAGAAAGTGTCATGGCACTCATTGTTTCAAGACACAGCAAGAACTCAAAAAGCCACAGGTCTTGTGGCTGTTGACTGGCCTTGGGTTATACAATGCGACACCCATTTCCAAGCTTCAGAACTATTTTCCTGAGTTCCACCCCATTTTCTTTCCCCCCTGTCCCTTAACCCTCAACAAGAGCAACAGATCCTACACAACTTCACAAGCTTCATCAAAGTGGGGGCATTTCTGATGGGTCTGAAAGACAGGTATCATTTAGACCTGTAGCTCTGGCAGGAAGAGAGCAGGCCAACTAGTGGGAAATGGTGAATAAAGATGGAGTGAGGAAAGCATGTATCTTGTTCCTACAGGCATCAGAGGGGCTGTCCGGCTGGACTGTGGGATCCACGCCAGAGATATTAGCGGTCAGGATGGGCAGAGTCTAGGACCATCATCAGTGGTTAGGGGGAAACCAAAACATGGATGTGTGTGTGTGTTGAGGGCTTGGGAGTTCGAGCAGGTTGTAGAGTGACAGTACGCAGGATGCCCTCAGAAGGGAAGAGACCAAAGGCAGAGTCTGCTCTTTACAGTCGACCTTCTTGTCATGCGAAGCACACTGGTCACAAATTCAGAAGCCCTGGGTTCCAAAATCTGCAACTGATGAGGCAGGTGATCTAGGGACTTCAGTTGATTCATCTGTAAAGTGAGAGGCTTAATTTTCATGTGGGGTCATCCAAGTTCAAATGCCAGCCTGGCCACAACAGAACAGGAGCTCAGGTAAGATTCTGCATGTATTGGTGTCTTCATTTCCCTCATCTGTAAAAAAGATGACAAGAGCAAAATACTCCCTTTGCAACGCTGCTGCAGAGACACCATGCCAACAGCCACGTCTGACACATGGCAGGAATTCTAATAGAAAAAGAAAAACTGTCACTGTCAAAAGTCCTTCAAGTTTAAAAAAAGGAAAAAAAATTCACAGGCCGTTCTATGACAGGAATGACCAGCAAAAAAACAAACAAAAACAAGTCTGGAACTCAACCCAGGGCTAGTCTGTGATACAATATGAATATTTCTTTCTGACCCATTTTTCAAAAAAAAAAAAAAAGACTGACTTCAGTACATACTGATCCTTTCCAGATACATGTTGTCTACAGAAAATGTAATTGTATTATCAGGAAGACAGTAAAGCAATTGTAAAAGTCCTGAAAGCAATAAAACTCAAGTAAGCCTTTGATTTCTACCTCTGACTTCGCCTGCATTTTGAAGAACAAGAGCTAGCAAACAAGGATGAGGGAACCACTTGTGCCCTTGTGTGACTTGTGGAGACCCTGGAAAGCCAACAGACCACAGAACTATAACCAAGGGTTGGCCAAAGTCAACCCAGCCTCAGCTGTCCCGCAATTTTGTCTGAAACAGATGAATACGGACCTTTCCAGAATCTGGCAATAAAAACATATGACCTATTTGAAGACTCTGGCTAATGAGGTCCTTATTTAGTTCTTAAAAGAAATAATATGAGTCCTAGTCCTATTCTTGGAGAAGGCAATGGCACCCCACTCCAGTACTCTTGCCTGGAAAATCCCATGGACGGAGGAGCCTGGTAGGCTGCAGACCATGGGGTCTCGAAGAGTCGGACACGACTGAGTGACTTCACTTTCACTTTTCCCTTTCATGCATTGGAGAAGGAAATGGCAACCCACTCCAGTGTTCTTGCCTGGAGAATCCCAGGGACGGGGAGCCTGGTGGGCTGCCATCTATGGGGTCGCACAGAGTCAGACATGACTGAAGCGACTTAGCAGCAGTCCTAGTCTCCCCAATACACCTTGCACTGATCTGCTGTTAGGAAAACATTCATCACATTGCACTGGGGGTTCTGCATGTCTATCTACCCGCAAGACTGAATACGAGGGCATGTCTCCTTCACCCTTCGCTCCCCAGTGCCTCCTGTACATCTGTCACCACACGCTTACTATGCATTCAACCTCTGGAATCCAGGGCAGCTGGACACTAAAGTGCACACTCTTACAATTGCCCCTGTCTCCTAAAGAACTGAAGAAAAAGATGCCTGGAATAAAGGATGAAGGAGCATTCACATCCCATGCCAGTCTTGCCACCCTGAATAACCATTCCTCTCATTTTGAGACTCTTCAAGTCTCCTCTGGAAGGCATTCTTCACTGAGCCCCACTGGATTCTGTCTCTTGCCACTCTGCCTTTTTCAGCGCTTGGGGACTTGATGTGCATTAAGAGGAATTGCTGCCTCTTTTCACTCTCAAGCACTCTGCCTCCTTGAGTAGCCCCTCTCTGGGCTCTGTCCTTTGGCTGTCCTGTCTGCTTGTCCACTCAGAAAGCTCCCCACTTCCTAAGCTTCCCTCTTCCAGCCCTCCTTTCCCCACAAAAGATGTATCTCCGAGGGGGACAGAGCAGGACCCAAATAGGAGATTCTCATCTGACTATTCATTACAATCTTTGACAGAGGTTAAAAATAATAACCGATGGCTATGTATGAACATAGTGTTTGGAAGAAAACAGATTTCAAGTAACTGTTAGAAATGTCTGCCTTAGGACCTCCCTCGTAGTCCAGCAGTTAAGACTCTGTGCTCCTAATAGAGGGGACGTGGAGAATTAAGATCCCACGTGTTGCGTGGTGTGGTCTTAAAAAAAAAAAAAATGTGTCTGCCTTTGGGGAGTAGGACTGAGAGGTGAAAGGATTTTCTTTTCTGTACTATGAATTTTCACTTTGGGTATGCATGTTACTAAATTTTTAAAAAATGAAAAAATTCAGACCCTGCTCCCAGAGATGATTATTTAGTATATCTGAGAAGCCTCAGCATCTGTATTTTATTTAAAGCTCTGGGTGATTTTGATGCAAAGACAGAGTTGGGACTAGGGGAAAGAAGTGTGAATATGAGTGTGTGTGTGTGGTTTGCGTAGGTGTGAGTGCATATGTGGTTGTGTGTGGCAGTGGGGGCAGAATTCCACAGTTAAAAAAAAAAAAGAAGAGTCCTCCTTCCCAGTATGCCTCATGTCAAAATTTCCCCTGCCATCCCCTCCCAGAAGTCAGATGTCCTTTCATATGGTTCAGCTGGGGCACCTCTTTCTTCCTCCACCAGCCATGACTGACTATCTCCTCTTGCTCGTGGGCTTATGCATTCACCTCCCTTGGAACACTTCAGCGCTTTGTCACCTTAGACTGAAATTCGGTCTCTCCTCCCGGGTGGAGGACTCCTTGGCAATGACTCTTGTCTTTTCCCATGTGACACACTCCAAGATTCCAGTCCATTCCCTTCCACAGCTGACATGCTCTGAAACCCCTGAAGAAAGCAAGGGAGATGTTAACTTGGTCTCCATATCAGTGGGGAGTTGGGGGTGGAGGTTGGAAGGCAGGCTTATCTCTGTGGGAAGAAGTTTTTTCAGTAGAGTCTGCAGACACTTGAGAGAGATTGTGTCCTGGTTCTAAAATCCTAGATAATTCACTCCATCAACAGAGTGGCCCCTTGCTTTTTTATTAAAACTGCACAGGAATAACCTTGCCGTGCCATTGCCACTATTAATACTGTGCAGACCTTATCACATTACAAAGTGTGTTATGAAAATTGAGTGCCAACACAGGGGAAAACTGATAGACTCAGCTACCTGCTCTGTCGATAAGAGAGCTGACTTCCTTCAGACCTAAGCTAGCTCCCTCCTGGGCCTGTGAATAAACTGTGACCTCTTCAGGCCCAGCCCCCTCTGCAAACTTGCCCTCATCAGAGGACCGACTACCAAGTGCTCCCAGCTGACCTGAAGAACTGGCTCCGTCGGCATCAGGGCCAGCAGTTGCACTCACAGCAACCGGCAGGCCTCTCAGCAGACAGGGACACAGTCCAATCCATACAGTTTGGGGCTCTTATGAGGACATCTCCCTGCAGTTTCCACTTCAGTCTTCCAAACCATGCTTGTAAATAGGCCATCATCCTCACTTCTGTGATCCCGTCCTATTCTGTGTGAACTAGGAGTTCTTGGAAGCAAAGGCATGGAGCAGGGGCCGGGGCGGTGGTGATCTTCTTACTAAAGGGCCCTCCACTAGGATTTTAGCCCCTTTCTTGCCACCGTGAGTGCGCACACACAGCACTGTGGGGGATTGGAGGGGAGAGGTTTCCATCTCCAGCTCCTTACCGCTGTCGCTGTGTATATCTTCCATAGGAATGGGGCCACCCAAGTCTAGCAACCCAGAGAAGGACTCAAAGGGTCACCTCCTTAAGGCTTCCCGTGCCCACCAAAACCAAACATGGGCTGAAATCAACAAAGAGCTGGTTTATAACTTTCTAAAATAACTTCTTATTCTTTCTGGGAAAACCCTATCCAATGACCCAAACTGATTCTCATTTCCAATGCAAATAGCACACACATAGACACACACACACACACACACATACTGTGGCGTCTTTTTGTGAGGTAAATACTGGCGTCCAGAACGTCCAAGTTCAGCACCACTTTTTAACTTTCCATCACCAGGCCTTATCTTTCCAGAAAACAGATGAAAAGGTCTGACGGGGGGAGGTGATCATAGAGATGAGACTGGCTTTTATTAAAAGAGTGTTTTCCCAGACCTTAACTAAACCTCATCCACTTTTGTCAGTCAGGGCCGACAGTTGAGAGCAATATTAGAGGAGGTAATTGCATGTATCAGTCAACAGCTTTTGTCCCGCGGCCGCTGAGAATTACAGTAAAACGGGCACAGGAAAACAGCATACTGGATTAAAGGCAAAAAAGATCTTTCTCCAGTTTCTCCCTACTCACCAGCTGTTATGTTCGGCTGCAGAGACAGAAGCGGCAATAATATCTGGGGGAAATCTAGCCTACCACAGTCTGGGTTTTTTTCCTCCTCCTGTTTTCCCTCTGCCTTGCAAGTGATTAATCGTTGACTTTAAAGAGAAACTTTTTCAAAAAGCATTCTGTCTCGCCATAGCAATGAAGCTATTCACCATATATGCATTTTTCTCCCAGTAAAGCATATGAACACATATAAACCTGAAGCTTCTACCACTTCTTAGGCAGACTATAAAACCACCACCTCAGAGCCTTGATGTCACTTGGTAGCAGGTCCTAGCAGTTGCTTAAGTCAACAGTTGGCAAGACACATACACATTTTACATACAGTTGATTACAAATCACACCAAGCCAAACTCAAGCTGATGCAGAGGTGGCATAGGGGTCTGACATTTGCCCCAGATGAGGGGTGAGCTGGAGGAGAAGAGAGAGAAGACATTGGCCTATCCCTGTAGCCCTGGCACAAATATCCCCAAGATACGTGTCATTGTTGCCATGTCTCTGGGGCTTCAAACACCATAGACTGGCCCTCACCTCAATACTGAAGGAATGCCCTTTCTCTCCATCATAAGAAAATGAGAAGACTGTCCAAAAAGCTGCTAGAGTCTAGATTTAAAATAGAATAAGAGATGCATCCTTAGGGGTAAGTCAAGGGTACCTTAGAGGGAAAGCTGGCTGCCCTGGAAAGAACAGAGACCATGTCCAGGGACACAGCAGGGGCCAGAGAACTGTGGTCCCGAGGGATTTCCGAGTGAGTGAGTGAAACAAGGTGCAGAGGTGAGTTTGGCCAGCTCTCCTGTGACTCTGACAGAGGTCAGCTGGGACAACGATGTGGTGGGCCAGAACAGAGATGTTGTTATTCATGAATTTAAGTCTTGAATACTTGAAATCTTACAGTATATCAGGGTAGCCAAGGCTGACTTCATGATGCAACAGGGAGCAGTTATTATTTCCATTTTACAGTTCAAGAAACTGAGGTTTACAGAGGTAAGGCAACTCAACCAGGTTAACACAGCCAGTGGGTGTTAGAGGCAGTATTCCAACTCAGCAGTCTTGTTCCTGCCACTACAACCATCTTACCTCTGGGGCGGTGCATGTCCAGCACCACTTGACTATGGACACCAGGGAGCTATGGGAGAAATCCATCATAGTGTCCTGGGCATCAGATTTACTCAAACATTGGTTGGTGTCACCCTATACCAGAAGTAGGGTGGAATAGGATTAAGTAATTGCATTGATTAGTATGTCAAAACACACTTTTTCATGTTAAAGTCAATGGTTATATTGGAGAGCCAGAGGCCATATCCTATTTTTGAAAACACTGAATAGGTAATGAATTAATATGATTCAGAATTCCAACACTACAAAATGGTATAAAGTGGAAAGTTTTTCTCTCACTTAACCTCCAAGCCTCAATGCCTAATTCCCTTTTCAATAAGCAAATTATTGTCTATTTTGTGCACAGTTGAACATGACTTAGTGACTGAACAACAATAATATATATGTATATAGTCTTTTTTCCTTTTTTAGATACAAATAGTAGCCCACTAGAAATGCTTTTCCACACTTTGCTCCCTCTCATTTAACAAGAAATCTTGGAGTTCACATCTGTAAATAAAGTCCTCCATCATTTTTGTTTACTGCTGTTAATATTTCATGAAATTGATGCATTATTATTTATTTAACCAATCCTATTACTGGACTTTCAGGATGTTCTGAAAACTGTACTACTATAAACAATATCTCAGTGAATAATCTTTTACATGGATCATTTCAGACATTTGAGAATATATATGTGGGTTTCACTACCACAAGTGGAATTGCTCAGTCAATGAAATTGCATTTCATTTTAATAGATATTAACAAATCTATCTCTAGAAGTCTTATCAATTGGCAGAGAACAATCTCTCAATGTTATCAAACTCTTTTTGTTTGCCATTATGATAGGTGAGAAATGAAATTTCACTGTCATTGCAATTTACATTTCTCTTCCTATGAGCATGGCTGAATAGCTTTCGTGTACTTAAGGTATTGCATTTCTATTTTCTGCAAACTATCCTTTGCTCACTTTTTTGTAGGGCTTGGAACTTTTTTTTTTACTGATTTGTAGATTATGGAAACTAGACTTTTGTCTGAGACTTGAGCTGCACAGTTTCTCCATGCCGGACAATCTGCCTTCTCTTGTCAGTGTCCACTGAGAAGCCCAGCCCACAATGGCGGCACCAGCACCAGCAGCCTATCCATCACCATGGTGACCCAACCGTACCTGCATGCATGCATGCATGCGTATGTGTGTGCATGCGTGCGTGCTCAGTTGCTCAGTCGTGTCGGACTCTTTGTAACCCATGGACTGTAGCCCTCCAGGGTGTTCTCTCCGTGACATTATCCCTGCAGGAAATACTGGGTGGGTTGCCATTTCCTCTTCAATGGGATCTTCCTGACCAAGAGATCTAAACCACATCCCCAGTGGCTCCTGTATTGGCAGGTGGATTCTTTACTGCTGAGCCACCTGGAAAGCTCCACCCATACCTGAACTCTCATGAAACCTACTTGCTGCCTGGCCAAGCTTCCTTCCACAGCCTGGGTTCATCCTCCCCAGTCTGCTCTCCTCCAAAGGACAGCTAAGTTACCCCAATCTAGCTATTCTATCTTCAGGCTCCCCTGAGGAGGTAAAGAGGTGAGGAGAAAAATGAGAACTGATACATATTTTCAACACTAAACCCCAACCCAGGGTTCATACAAACCACTATTTTTCATCCACTGAGCACTCCCAATGTCATGTAGAGGGACTTGATAATAATCACTATCATGTATCAAACATTTACTAAGTGCCAGCCAAAATACTTTATGTATATTAATTCATTTATCCCCAAAATATTTCATGAATTATCATCAACTTATTCTACAGATGACAACACAAGTGATGAAAATGTTAAATGATCTGCAAAGGATCGTAAGGTTGGTATGAAGCCAGGATTGAAAGCCAAGCATTCTGGACTATATGTCAAGCTAAACATACTCTGGCTGTAAACTTCATCAGGAACTCTGGCCAGCACTCAAGTCACAGATATCACATGAACATACACACAAATACACACGCTGTATTTAGAGAAATACATAGAAATTTGTATATAGAGAAATTTCACTAATATTTTATGATATTGAGGGAAACATATCCAAGTGCCAACGTGACATGGTTGGTGGTCTTATGGCACTTAAATAAACTATGATCAGATCAGATCACATCAGTTGCTCAGTCGTGTCCAACTCTCTTCGACCCCATGAATTGCAGCATGCCAGGCTTCCCTGTCCATCACCAACTCCCAGAGTTCACTCAGACTCACGTCCATTGAGTCAGTGATGCCATCCAGCCATCTCATCCTCTGTTGTCCCCTTCTCCTCCTGCCCTCAATCCCTCCCAGCATCAGGGTCTTTTCCAAAGAATCAACTCTTCTCATGAGGTGGCCAAGTACTGCATCAAAGTTTAGCATCATTCCTTCCAAAGAAATCCCAGGGCTGATCTCCTTCAGAATGGACTGGTTGGATCTCCTTGCAGTCCAAGGGACTCTCAACAGTCTTCTCCAACACCACAGTTCAAAAGCATCAATTCTTCGGCGCTCAGCTTTCTTCACAGTCCAACTCTCACATCCATACATGACCACAGGAAAAACCATAGCCTTGACTAGACGAACCTTTGTTGGCAAAGTAATGTCTCTGCTTTTGAATATGCTATCTAGGTAGGTCATAACTTTCCTTCCAAGGAGTAAGCGTCTTTTAATTTCATGGCTGCAGTCACCATCTGTAGTGATTTTGGAGCTCAGAAAAATAAAGTCTGACACTGTTTCCACTGTTTCCCCATCTATTTCCCATGATGCGGTGGGACCAGATGCCATGATTTTCGTTTTCTGATGCTTTTGAACTGTGGTGTTGAGGAAGACTCTTGAGAGTCCGTTGGACTGCAAGGAGATCCAACCAGTCCATTCTAGTCCTGGGTGTTCTTTGGAAGGAATGATGCTAAAGCTGAAACTCCAGTACTTTGGCCACCTCATGTGAAGAATTGACTCAGTGGAAACGACTCTGATGCTGGGAGGGATTGGGGCCAGGAGGAGAAGGGGACAACAGAGGATGAGATGGCTGGATGGCATCACTGACTTGAAGGACATGAGTTTGAGTGAACTCCGGGAGTTGGTGATGGACAGGGAGGCCTGGCATGCTGCGATTCATGGGGTCACAAAGAGTCGGACACGACTGAGTGACTGAACTGAACTGAACTGAACTTGTGTATTATAGCCTAGGTCTATAAAGTTAAACACCCTCAATTCAAACTTTATCGAAGTAAAGTCTAATGCTGTAAAGAGCAATATTGCATAGGAACCTAGAATGTTAGTTAGGTCCATGAATCAAGGAAAATTGGAAGTAGTCAAACAGGAGATGGCAAGAGTGAACGTCAGCATTTTAGGAATCAGTGAACTAAAATGGACTGGAATGGGTGAATTTAACTCAGATGACCATTATATCTACTACTGTGGGCAAGAATCCCTTAGAAGAAATAGAGTAGCCATCATAGTCAAGAAAAGACTCCAAAATGCAGTACTTGGATGCAATCTCAAAAATGATGGAATGATCTCTATTCCTTTCCAAGGCAAACCATTCAATATGACGGTAATCCAAGCCTATGCCCCGACCAATAATGCTGAAGAAGCTGAAGATGAACAATTCTATGAAGACCTAAAAGACATTTTAGAACTAACATCCTAAAAAGATGTTCTTTTCATTATAGGGGACTGGAATGCAAAAGTAGGAAGTCAAGAAACACCTGGAGTAACAGGCAAATTTGGCCTTGGAGTACAGAATGAAGCAGGGCAAAGGCTAATAGAGTTTTGCCAAGAGAACACACTGGTCATAGCAAATACCCTCTTCCAACAACACAAGACAAGACTCTACACATGGACATCACCAGATGGTCAACACCGAAATCAGATTGATTATATTCTTTGCAGCCAAAGATGGAGAAGCTCTATACAGTCAGCAAAAACAAGACCAGGACCTGACTGTGGCTCAGATCATGAACTCCTTATTGCCAAATTCAGACTTAAGTTGAAGAAAGCAGGAAAAACCACTAGACCATTCAGTTATGACCTAAATCAAATCCCTTATGATTAAACAGTGGAAGTGAGAAATAGATTTAAGGGACTACATCTGATAGAGTGCCTGATGAACTATGAATGGAGGTTCATGACATTGTACAGGAGACAGGGATCAAGACCATCCCCAAGAAAAAGAAATGCAAAAAAGCAAAATGGTTGTCTGAGAGGCCTTACAATAGCTGTGAAAAGAAGAGAAGTGAAAGCAAAGGAGAAAAGGAAAGATATACTTATTTGAATGCACAGTTCCTAAGAAGAGCAAGGAGAGATAAGAAAGCCTTCCTCAGTGATCAATGCAAAGAAATAGAGGAAAACAACAGAACGGGAAAGACTAGAGATTTCTTCAAGACAATTAGAGATACCACGGGAAAATTTCATGCAAAGTTGGGCTCAATAAAGGATAGAAATGGTATGGACCTAACAGAAGCAGAAGACATTAAGAAAAGGTGGCAAGAATACTACAGAAGAACTGTCCAAAAAAGATCTTCACAACCCAGATAATCACAATAGTGTGGTCACTCACCTAAAGCCAGATGTTCTGGGATGTGAAGTCAAGTGGGCCTTAGGAAGCATCACTATGAGCAAAGCTAGTGGAGGTGATGGAATTCCAGTTGAGCTATTTCAAATCCTGAAAGATGATGCTGTCAAAGTGCTGCACTCAATTTGCCAGCAAATTTGGAAAACTCAGTAATGGTCACGGGACTGGAAAAGGCCAGTTTTCATTCCAATCCCAAAGAAAGGCAATGCCAAAGAATGCTCAAACTATCACACAGTTGCACTCATCTCACATTCTAGTAAAGTAATGTTCAAAATTCTCCAAGCCAGGCTTTAACAATACATGAACCGTGAAGTTCCAGATGTTCAAGCTGGTTTTAGAAAAGGCACAGGAACCAGAGATCAAATTGCCAACATCCACTAGATCATCAACAAAGCAAGAGAGTTAGAAAAACATCTATTTCTGCTTTATTGACTATATCAAAGCCTTTGACTGTGTGGATCACAATCAACTGTGGAAAATTCTGAAAGAGATGGGAATACCAGACCACCTGACCTTCCTCTTGAGAAATCTATATGCAGGTCAGGAAGCCACAGTTCTAACTGAACATGGAACAACAGACTTGTTCCAAACAGGAAAAGGAGTACGTCAAGGCTGTATATTGTCACCCTGCTTATTTAACTTATATGCAGAGTACACCATGAGAAACACTGGGCTGGATGAAGCACAAGCTGGAATCAAGATTGCCGGGAGAAATATCAACAACCTCAGATAGGCAGATGACATGACCCTTATGGCAGAAAGATAAGAAGAACTAAAGAGCCTCTTGATGAAAGTGAAAGTGGAGAGTGAAAAAGTTGGCTTAAAGCTCAACATTCAGAAAACGAAGATCATGGTATCCGGTTCCATCACTTCATGGCAAATAGTTGGGGAAACAGTGGCAGACTTATTTTTGTGGGCTCCAAAATCACTGCAGATGGTGACTGCAGCCATGAAATTAAAAGCCGCTTACTCCTTGGAAGGAAAGTTATGACCAACCCAGAGAGCATATTAAAAAGCAGAGACATTCCTTTGCCAACAAAGTTCCATCTAGTCAAGGCTATGGTTTTTCCAGTAGTCATGTATGGATGTAAGAGTTGGACTATAAAGAGAGCTGAGTGCTGAAGAATTGATGCTTTTGAACTGTGGTGTTGGAGAAGACTGTTGAGAGTCCCTTGGACTGCAAGGAGATCCAACCAGTCCATCCTAAAGGAGATCAGTCCCGGGTGTTCATTGGAAGGACGTATGTTGAAGCTGAAACTCCAATACTATGGCCACCTGATATGAAGAGCTGACTCATTTAAAAAGACCCTGATGCTGGGAAAGATTGAAGGCAGGAGGAGAAGGGGACGACAGAGGATGAGACGGTTGGATGGCATCACCGACTCAATGAAGATAAGCTTTAGTGAACTCTGAGAGTTGGTGACGGACAGGGTGGCCTGGAGTGCTGCAGTCCATGGGGTGGCAAAGAGTCGGACATGACTGAGTGACTGAACTGAACTGAACTGACTGAATTCAAACCCACCTCTCAAAGCCAAATATGCTGAGCTAGACACCAGAATCCCTCATTCAGCCATGTCTCTGCCAGGCCAGATGAGTCAGGCACAAGTCTGCTCACCACTCCCTTCTCCTTCCCTAGATGACTACAAAGGAAAAAATGATCAGGCTGCATCTTCATCACATCAATGCAAACCAAAACAGCTGTGACTAAAGGGATTTGAAAGCCAGAGACCATCGTTGTGACCGGGTGATTCTTTGCAGGAACTGGCAAAACAGAACCTCCTTGCACTAGCTTTGTATGGGATTCCAGCCAGCATCTATTTTTAAAAACAAAGTCAGATTTTGAATACTCGGTCTAATAATCCAGATGGTGATCTAATTCGATTTTTCGTTCCTTCTACCAATATTCCATTTTGATTAGTTGCCTATTAATTCATCCCTTGGTACTTAATGCATTGCAGTGACTTGAATGGGAAGGAAGTCCAAAAGGGAGGGTATAAATGTATATGTATGGCTGATTCATTTTCCTGTACAGCAGAAACTAATGCAACATTGTAAAGCAACTATATTCCAATAAACATTCATTTTAAAAAATTCATCCCTTGGGCTAAAGGACATTCCATTTATTTATCACTGCAAAAACTTTTTGTGAGTCCCTATTGTTCTATGGGCACTAGAGATAAAAAAGACTGAAAAAGAAAGAGTTTCTATCTCTAAAGGAGCTATGGTCTTTTAAGATATAGGAATTTTTTTTAAAAACTTTATTTTTTAATAAAACTTTGTTTTGTATCAGGATATAGCTGATTAACAATGCTGTAATAGTTTCAGGTAGACAGCAAGGGACTCAGTCACATGTATACATGGATCTATCCTCCCCCAAACTAAACTCCCCTCCCATCCAGGCTGCCACATAACAATAAGCAGAGTTCCCTTTGCTATACAGCAGGATCCTATTGGTTATCCATTTTAAATACAGCAGTGTGTACATGTCAATCCTGAATGCTCTATCTCTACCTCTACCCCCAACCCTGTTCCTCCTCCCTGGTAACCGTAAGTTCAAAAAACCAAGAAGTTTTAAGGGCAATTGCCATGTTATGAAACTTCAGCTTGGTGAAAGTTAAGCACAAGTGCACAGCACGGCCCTCAGAGCTGAAACCAGGCAAGACGGCAAAGGACACCCGAGGCAGGTGACCACTGGGTCACCTGGTAGAGCTGAGGCACCACTGCTGCTGCTGCTGCTAAGTCGCTTCAGTCGTGTCCAACTCTGTGCGACCCCAGAGACGGCAGCCCACCAGGCTCCCCCGTCCCTGGGATTCTCCAGGCAAGAACACTGGAGTGGGTTGCCATTTCCTTCTCCAATGCATGAAGGTGAAAAGTGAAAGTGAAGTCGCTCAGTCCTGTCCGACTCTTAGCGACCCCATGGACTGCAGCCCACCAGGCTCCTCCGTCCATGGGATTTTCCAGGCAAGAGTACTGGAGTGGGGTGCCGGTCCAAAGGGAGTGCACAGCACACAGGTATTGTGAGCAGAGGCCTCCAAACGAGAAAGCATCGCCCACATGAGCAGAGACAGAGGTGAGGAACAGCTGTGATTTGCAGAGTGAAGGCTGAGAGAGAAGAAGCTCTCAACTTCAGCATGGGCACTCTGCCAAATGTGCCTTTGATCCTGATGGTGGAGAGGACACAGAAATACACTAAGCAGGTGTGTGCTATGACCAACTCTGGGCTTTAGAGGAGGTCTCTCTGATAATAGAGCTGAAGTAGGCAAAATTAATAAACAGGTGACATTTGACTATTTCCCTCTGGTCTCTCTCTTTTCACAGTCTTTTCCTTGCCATCTCCTCCCTGACTTCTTCCTCAGCCAGATGGCTCAGGGGGTTAAGCACTCATGATAGAGTGCAAAGGACTGATAAGATTTAATCAGTTGGCGTTTTGATAACAGACAAGCAAAGGAATGACTCTGGATGTAGAATTTGGAAGAATCAAATTAAGTTGGTGGGATAGATATCTGAGTGGGAGACACCTCATTAGAATTTTTCAAATCACACTAAATGACATCCACTGCTGGTCTCATTAGCACAAGATCACACACCCACACACCTGCAGAATCACTTATAGGTAAGATTATTCAATGCAGCAATATTTATCATACCATGAGACTGAAAATAACCTAAATATTTATCAGTGTGGGGCTGTTTAAATCAATTATGGCATATTATAAAATGAAATACCATAAAGCTATTTTTCAAAGCCTGGGAAAACACATTATAAACTAAGTTAAAAAGAATACAGTAGTAAGTGGAAAATGCAGAACAGGGACTATACTATACTACCATTTTGAAACAAATGATACGGGGAGCTGGGGAACGGAAATATGTATGTATGTGTTAGTATAGGCATAAAAGAACTCTGGGGAGAGACCCAAGAGAACAATAATATTTGGTTGCCGATGTGAGAGGGAAAATGGGTGGCTGGGAGAAGCAGGCTTCAGTCTATGTAAAGGTAGTCTCTGTCCTTGACCAGTTCACAGCCAACAGAGACAAACACACTTACCATGGGCAAGAGGTCATTACAACTATCTTACAGGCTATAGCACCAAGGCAAGGAAGGGGTTAAAGACTTGGTCTTGGGTCAGACAAGACAGGACTTAGATGTTATTCCTCCAACAACAGCCCGTATATCCGTGGGCCCAGTGGTTCTTCAGGCCCCTGCTCCTCAGGCTGTATTTAACTCATGATCCAGCATCCAGGGGGCTCTTCCCCTTGCTTTACAGACTGAGGAACTGAGGTGCAGCAGATGAAGGGATTTGCCTCAAGCTTCCCAGGTGGCATTAGTGGTAAAGAACCCACCTGCCAACGCAGGGAACATAACAGACGCGAGTTTGATACCTGGGTTGGGAAGATCCCTTGGAGGAGGGGATGGCAACCCACTCCAGTATTCTTGCCTGGAGAATGCCAAGAACAGAGGAGCCTGGTGGGCCACAGTCTATAGGATCGCAAAGAGTCGGACGCGACTGAGCGACTTAGCAAGCAAGCACACAAGTGGATGGCAGTGCACCAAGTCTGAACTCACCACGGTGTCCCTCCCACCGGCACAAACCCGGTCACTTCAGCAGTGCTCAGGAGTGGCTGTGGAGATGCCACTGAGCCAGTCCTCTTTGGAAGCCCTGAACAAGCCGTGTGCTCAAGAACCATTTAGATGCCGCCTCCTCCCTCCTCAGCTGAGGCAAAACCCAGCAAACACCTGAGGATGTGCTCAGCAGTCACTGACTCCACTTGGTCCTGGCCACCTCCTCAGACCAGGATCCCCATCTTGGAACTTTCAGTCTGTTTCTCATGCAGAACAGTGTGGGCCTTCTGTGGAGTTAACCAACTGAAATCTCAACATTTAGTTATTAATCTCGCTTAAAACAAAACAAAGGTCCATCCACCCGTCATCAGTGAGCGCACTTCAGCCTTTAATTTCTCTGTAGCAACAGATCGATTTGTTCTCATTTGCAAATCCCCACTCCCCTGCCTGCAGCAGTGAGCCAGGCCTGCAGTACTTACACGGCTTTTAGAAACAGAACAGGGCTTAGCCCGAGGCAGCTAAATTCCTCAGGGATTTCAGAGCCCTGACTTGCTAACACTTCTTTAGTTTTTCCGATGAACTGCTCTTCCCATCCAGGACCTTTCATTTGCTCCCGCAACTCCACACAGTTAACTGTTCAGCTCCCCTCTGCCCTCCTCATCAGCCTCTTTATTCTTCCTGCTCCTTCCTCCGCACTTCCTAGCCACGGCCTGGTCCTAAAAATAGCTTCCCCCTTGATCCTGCCTGCTCTTTCATCTGTGGTGTTATTCCTTTTTCCCCTCTCGCTTCTAGGTGCCTTTGGAATAGGAGAGAGAAAAAAATTGCGTTCAGCAAGTTTAATAATAAAATAGTGATGATGTACAGTAAGTAACAAAAGTGGCAAATATTTATTGAGCACTTACTTTGTACTCAGGACCGAGCTAAATACCTAGCAGGTGTGACCTCTGAATAAACACCTTTTCTGTTTTGCAAGCTATTTTTGTCTCAAATAATAAGTGGTCTGTGGAAACACAGGCTATGGTTGATTTCTTCGCAGCCCACCCTCTAAGATGACAACAGTGGATTGTGTTACCATATGACCACTTTCAAGCAGACTTTAACTGTGCGACAGTTACACTCAAGAACCACCTCTCTGCCAACACTCCAGGCTTCCAATGCAGGGGGCGCAGGTTCCTTACCTGGTCAGGGAATTAGGATCCTACATTCCGCATGGCCAAAAAATAAAGAACCAACTCTCTGGCTATAGGATGCTACGCTGTAGCCAGAAATGGGTGGATGAATAACCACCTTCCCTCCTACCTCAGGGTGCCATGGGACAATACTGTCTCAGTTTTATTGTTAGGCTACCAAACTCAAATTTCAACATCTCTCACCACCACCAAATCCCTCCTGCTTGAAATGCTACCTTCATTTGAAGCTATAAAACATGACAACCCAATAGCCACAGGATTAAAAGTAGGAAGAGAAATATGTGTGAAAGTGACTTCTGACAATCTCTCCCTTCAACCTACAAGGTTCTTATTAAATTTCACTATTTGGTATGGGCACCTTTTTTTTCTTTTTGGCCACATCGAAAGACTTAAGGGATCTTCCTTCCCTGACCAGAGATTGAAGGTGGGGCCTTAACAGTGAGAACATAGAGTCCTAACCACTAAACTGCCAGGGAATTCCCTGGGATGGGCACTTTATATAACATCTTCATTATAAGAAGATTCCACTAGAACTAAGGATCTAAACAACTCATGGAGCTTGTGATACTACATATCCTACTTTTGTACTTTTTTTTTTACTTTTGTCATATCCTATCCACTTTTGTCTTTTTTTTAATGGCTAAGTTGCTAAATATTTATTTATTCTATTAGTATATCATCCGAACCTGGTCTCCCTTCCTCAAATCTTTCTCTCCTCTAATCAATCTGCCTTCTACATGTTGCTATAGTGGTATATATAATAAAAATCTTTGAGTAAAATTGTCAAACAGATAATCACCATCTATTTTGCCCACTGATACATCCCAAGATTAATAGGCGCTCAATAAACATATTTTTAACAAACGAATGAATTTAAGATCAAAACATATTAACACAGGAAGCTTACTATTGCCTACAAATCTATGTTTTTTTGGTTTGGGTTTTTTTATTTGTTTGTTTGCTTTGATAATTCTTCCCCAGTGCTGACAGGAATGTGATAAATTAAGTATCCTCATATCTTTGACAAAAGAGAATTTAATAACATAGCTTGTAAGAGATTTCATATCCTTTTTCTCCTATGGATTGACTCATAAGAACAAGGGGAAATTCACATAAAAAAATCTTTCCAAAATTTGAAAATGTTTAAAGTTTAACAATAATAAAATGTTAAGCAAATGGTGATGTAACCACTCATGAAACAGTATGTAGTTATCAAAAAATGATTATTAAATATATGTAACATAATAGGGAAAAAGTAACAAACCATGCACTGTGATAATACCTATGTAAAATACACAGAGACTCAGGCAGAAAATGCTACCAAGGGGAACTAAATTTAAACTCTGTCTGCCCAGTTCACAGATTGTGTTAATTTAGGTGGGTTCATTTCTGTGGTCCAATTTCCTCACATTAACTATAATGTGATAATAATAATAATTAAATCACTGACTTTAGGAGTGTAGTAGGAGGGAAATGAGTGCTGTGACTGAAGAGGGTAAGCACCCAGCAGATGTGCTGACTCCGGTGTAACTATAAGGGTGATGAAACTACGGAGTTTTGTCTTCATCTCCGAAATCCTCCTGCATGCGTGCATGCTCAGTCACATCTGACTCTTTTGTGACCCCCGTGGACTATAGCCCACCAGGGTCCTCTGTCCATGACATTTCCCAGGCAAGAATACTGGAGTGGATTGCCATTTATTTCCTCCTCCAGGGGATCTTCCCGACCCAGGAGTCAAACCCAGGGGGGCATTGTAGGCAGAATCCCTAAATCCTCAGTGATGGGCTAACAGTACATAAGTCATGATGTGCTCTCATCTTTCTTCCCCTCCTCTGGGAGAAATGCCTGGGTCTGGATCACTTCCACTCATGGTGCTCCTGTTTTCTTCTTCCTAGGACCTCCTGTGATGCATCCTGCTGGACAGTGCTTTCATGTGGCCTGGAGTTCATCATTACTGTTTTGTGTACATACTGATCCTTGAATTACCCTACATGGCTCTCAGGAAAGGGCCACTTAGGATCCCTCTTCATGGCCCTTCATCAGTTCAGTTCAATGGCTCAGTTGTGTCCAACTCTTTGCAACCCCGTGGACTGCAGCACGCCAGGCCTCCCTATCCGTCACCAACTCCCAGAGTTTACCCAAACTCATCTCCATTGAGTTGGTGATGCCATCCAACCATCTCATCCTCTGTCATCCTCTTCTCCTCCTGCCTTCAATCTTTCCCAGCATCAGGGTCTTTTTAAATGAGTCAGCTGTTTGCATCAGGTGGCCAAAGTATTGGAGTTTCAGCTTCAACATCAGTCCTCCCAATGAACACCCAGGACTGATCTTTAGAATGGACTGGTTTGACCTCCTTGCAGTCCAAGGGACTCTTCAAGAGTCTTCTCCAACACCACAGTTCAAAAACATCAATTCTTTGGCGCTCAGCTTTCTTTATAGTCCAACTCTCACATCCATACATGACTACTGGAAAAACCATAGCCTTGACTAGATGGACTTTTGTTGGCAAAGGAATGTCTCTGCTTTCTAATATGCTATCTAGGTTGGTCATAACTTTCCTGCTAAGGACTAAGCGTCTAACCAAATGCATCACCACAAATTATTTTGATTTTTAAAACACATTTATTTGGTGATCATATAGATAGAAGATGTTATGTAAAGTGAAAGTGAAGTTGTTCAGTCATGTCCAACTTTTTGCGACCCCATGGATTGTAGCCTAAAAGGCTCCTCTGTCCATGGGATTTTCCAGGCAAGAATCCTGCAGTGGGTTTTATCCATAATTAATCAACATTAGCTCTTTTTTGTCCATTTCTTCCTCAATCATATTTTATTTCTATAGTCATATACATGCTAAAGAAACAAATTCTGGTTTTCCTTGGCTTTTTATTTCACATCAACTTAATTTTACAACTCAGCAGAGCTTGCAGATTAACTAATTCTGTATCTTTCCTATACAGAAATAAATGCAATAATTGAGATCAGTGATAATTAATTCCTGGGGCGGGGGAGGGATGGTGTACTAAGTACAATGCCAGAATGCCAGAGGATAGGCCATTTAAGACTTCTGTGAAAGAATGCTTTGGAAGGCAGGAGACCTTTCAAATTCAATACAAATGATGCTCCCAATCCGAAGGTAAGTGGTTCTACTCAAAGTTTTTTGTACCCACTGTTTCCCTGGAATAGGAGCACTGCCAGCAAATACATTGAACTGCACCAGTTCTTTTTGTATTTTTCACAATTAGCTTATCTCCAATTATATAAACATGGTACACAATGACCTTCTTCAGTTATGGAGCTATTACTAGAAAATAAAGGTTACTTTAACTTTGAGAGTTGGTTTGAGGAAAAACCAGATTAAACTTATGTGGATATATAAAATAATAGACTAATGCTATTGTCTGCTTCCCTTAGATTATTTTATTAGAAGGAACATACTAATTACAATAAAAGCAAACTTGGACTCTGTGGGTTTCTAAAGAAAATTCCTTTGTAGCATCACGACAGGATTTCCCACCATTTTTCTCTTTCTGATGAAATTAACTCCCCATGGTTGGTCAGCAGGATAATCTAATTTTAGCCAATCAGCTTGGGAGCTGCTGTTGACCTCACAAAGGGAGAGAAAGTATCTGCAGTCATAGCAACCACCCGCTCAGCTCTGATCATCTCTGGACCCTTCCGCCTAATGACAGACACCGGCCTGCTTCTTAGATGATTAATCTTTTCCCCTGTGAACCTCCTTGAATACATTAGCCAAACAAGTCTGATAAATTTGTTTATCCCAAGACAATCATTAGAAAATTACCTGCAAAAGTAATTCTCACTAGAGCAGTTTGTGAATGGAAAGCCATATGGCAGATGAGAACAGAAATAAGCTATAAAATCTCTTGCTGTATATTGCAACAGGTCAGGAAAGTTTTCCCCTTTAAAGTTTATCATTTTACATTGGATCACAATAGCACAGCAGCCTAAAGGCCATTTCACAAGAGCAGGAGAACGTTAATCCAGTCACTAGCTATTCCTTCTACCAGCTTTGCACACCTACTGTGCATTAGGCTTTAGGGACACACCACTGAATATGAGCTCTCTCTGTCTTCCACAATCTCAGATCCAGTGGGAGGAGATAGATGTGTAAATAGATAATTGCAGCACACCATAAGGGCCATGAAAGAGAGAATGCAGAGATTGCTGAGAGCACTGGAAGGAAGTGGATAGCTGTCTATTTTCCAGAATCAACAAAAGATGACAAAATAGAAAGAAAGAGACTTAGAAAACAAACTTATGGTCGCCAGGAGGGAAGAATGAGGGGAGGGGACAGTTAGGGAGTTTGGGATGGACTGTATACTTGGTAGGATAGCATCACCAACTCAATGGACATGAACTTGGGCAAGCTCCAGGAAATAGCGAGGGATGGGGAGGCCTGGTGTGCTGTAGACCAGAGGGTCGTACAGTCAGACACAACTTAACAATTGAATGACAACAATGTACATGCTGCTATATGTAAAATGGATAACCAACAACAATCTACTGTATAGCACAAGGAACTCTTCTCAATGTTATGTGGCAACCTGGATGGGAGGGGAGTTTGGAGGAGAATGAATACATGTATATGTATGGCTGAGTCCCATCACTATTCACCTGAAACAACCATAGCATTGCTTTTTAATTACGATACCCCAATACAAGACAAAAAGTTTAAAAAAGTATTTTTACTTTAAAAAGAAAACAAAGGATGTCAGTGCAATGACATTCAGAAAAGGCAAAAAAAAAAAAAAAGAATAAGCAGGACTTTTCCAACATAGGAGAATAGTCTAAGCAAAGAGAACAGCATTAAAAAGACACAGACTTCTGGGCACTTGTGATGGACTCCTGGGCAACAGCAAGATGTCTGGAGCAGCTGGGTCTTGGCCACAGCTTCTTCCAGGAAATGGGACTGGAAATATGGGTTGGGACTAGGTTGACAGAACTTTGTAGCATGGCTTGAACACGTTTTCAGGACTTCAAGAAGACTAGACAATGGGGATGGACAGGAAGGGCCAATTTAAAAGCTCTTCCTGAGCTTGAATCAAGAGAATGTAATTGTTGATATATCCCTGGTGATGCTCCTCATTTGTGGAAAGAATGGGAAGACAGAGAGTGTGTGTTGCAGCCACACAGCTAATATGGACCATTTCCATGTGCAGTCACTGGATCCACTACTAAAGGGTCAGTTCATGAGTGGGAGAAAGGTTAGGGTCCCTGTGTCGTTGAGAGGTTCAAATTTAGAGAATGTATTTCAAGCCCCTGATGAGACAAATATGTGGTCACAAACATACTCATAGCGTACTTGACCCTACAAGCTCTTACAAGCCAATATTAAACGAACCTCTCCAAATCCAGGGATCAGGCTCTGGAAGGCTGGACAGGCAGCCAGGGCAGTCTGAGTCCAGATGAGGACTCTAGCAGAGGTGGGTCAAGCAGGATTACACAAGAGGTTCCAGACTCTAGTGCCATTAAGAGGGCTTCAGAAACACAGACTAGAATAAAAGAAGCCGTGTAGCCAGGCCAATCATTGATAATGCTCTCCAAACCCATTTGGGAACTCCAGCAGGAAAAGTGCTCCAGGCCTGGGCCAAGGCCCAGGGTCAGAGGATTTCTACATCTACAGGTCTGTCTGAGGATCCCAGTTCTGGTCTCCTATGCTGTCACATCTTCCAAGAGTATCACCCGCCACAAACTCATTCCACAAAAACCTAAGAAAGGAGTCAGTCATTAGGCTGAGCAGTTGGTATTTTCTTTATTTTCCATTTTTTTTCAGCAGTGAGTATGTTAAGTTTAGTAATATAAACATATTTGAAAATATAGAAATTACAAAATAAATGACCTCAAATGCTATGTTTCCATAACAGCAAATACATAGCAAGTTGATCATAATCATCACAAGTGCTTACTGAACACCTGTGTGTGCAAAGCCCTCCTCAGCCCTGAGTCGTTTATCTTCTCACAGTAACCCCATAAGAAAGGAATTCTATGAGTTTCTCCATTTTCTTGATGAGAAGACAGAGTTGGAAGTGTATGTCCTTAAGAAATTTATAAGTGCAATTATAGTTTCAGGTAGTCTGTTCTTTAAAAAAAAAAAGAGAGAGAGAGAGAGGAAGTGAGCACAAACTGTCAGTTCAACATTTGAAAGAGAATATTGACAGGAGGCTGTTACTGCTAATACCAAAAATTTTTTTAAAAAATGAAATTCTATCCTTTGACCATATTCTGAGCACTTGTGTACCAAGCTGTGGAATATAAGGAGAAGCAGGTAATCTGCTGGGGGAGGCACACAGACAAATGAGTGTAAGATGGTGTGATAGATGCCTTAAGAGGGTGGGCTTCCCTGGTAGCTCAGTCAGCAAAGAATCTGTGTACAATGAGGGAGACCTGGGTTCAATCACTGGGTCTGGAAGATCCCCTGAAGAAGGGAATGGGAACCCACTCCAGTATTCTTGCCTGGAGAATCCCATGGACAGAGGAATCTACAGGTGGGCTACAGTCCATGGTGTTGCAAAGAGTCAGACATAACTGAGCAATAAACACATGCCATAAGAGTGGGCTATGCTAAGTATGCAATGTCCTATGATAAACAATAATGGAAAAGAATACAAAAAAGAATGTGTACAAATATATAACCGAATAACTTTTCTGTACAGCAAAAATTAACACATCATTGTCAATCATCTATACTTCAATTAAAAAAAAAAAAAAAGAGTGGGCTATGCTAAGAGATACAGGAGCACAGAGGAGGCAGAAGTCAACCCATTGGCAACTTTGTCTGAATGAGAACCATTATAGCAACCGCTCTCCTCACTGAATGCCAAGCTCCACGCTTTGATATACATACATACTTCATTTATATCCCATGACAACCTCAGGGTGTGGGTGCTATGCCCCCCTGCCATTGTATAGATGCAGAAGATAGAGGTCAGCAGTAGGGAGTTTACCTGAAGTTCCACAGTTATTACATGATAGCTCTAGGATTTGAGCCCAGGTCTGTGTGACTCCAAAGCCTGACTGTTTTTCACTGCATCGTAAGTCGCAAAAATATACTCTATGCCCATCTTATAGGTTTCAGTTCTTTACTACAACAGGATACTCAACCTGAATTCAGAAATGAATTCCCACATTCATATAGTGAATGTTTTGTTTCTTCCCTAAATTTCACTAACTCCCCAGCTTTTTGTTTTCTTCATTCCCTCATACAAGCAGTATTTTCCAGAGGACCAGGGCACAGAAAGCTTCAAGAGAGTACCTGTGTCTCAATTCCAAAAGACACAAACTACATATTTAATTTTTTTTTGGATGTCTCCAGACCCTGGAAATTTACTGGAGACAATATTCTTTCTCTTCCACTTCTTTCAACACTGCAAGTCCATAGTCTTCTTTTTACAAAGGAGCTCTCCATCAGTAACAACAGGTCCTCTGAAAGGCAGATGGCCAAGAGGCACATGAAGGATGCTCAACATTGTAATCATCAGGGAAGTGCAAATCAATGAGATATCCCCTCACATCTGTTAAAATGGCTATCATTAAAAAAAAAGAATGCAAATAATAAATGTTCACGAGGATATGGAGGAAAAGGGAACCCTCCTACACTGTTGGTGGAAATGCACAAAGTTACAGTTACTGTGAACTGTAATTACTCTCTGGTAAGCACGCTAATGGAGAAGGCAATGGCACCCCACTCCACTACTCTTGCCTGGAAAATTCCATGGACAGAGGAGCCTGGAGGGCTGCAGTCCATGGGGTTGCTAAGAGTCAGACACGACTGAGCGACTTCACTTTCACTTTTCACTTTCAATCATTGGAGAAGGAAATGGCAACCCACTCCAGTGTTCTTGCCTGGAGAATCCCAGGGACGGGAGCCTAGTGGGCTGCCGTCTATGGGGTCGCACAGGGTTGGACACGACTGAAGCGACGCAGCAGCAGCAGCAGCAAGCATGCTAATATCCAGAAATGACAACCATTTCAACTAGTGAACTAGAGAAAAAACCAGGAGCCAAGACAGAAACCCAAACAAATCAAACTACTATCTCTATCACAATCTCCTGTCTGCTGTTTTCTCAGCTCTAAGGTTTCTTCTAAATCATGTTGCATGCCCTTGACAGAATTATTTCACACCCCTGCTCAAGAACCTACTAAGCTCCTCATTGCCCCCTAATGTTATGGTGATCGTACATCCTGGTTTGCTAGATAGTATGGCTTACATTTGTTATCCTGGTGCAATTACTGATGGCATCTCCTATTATCCTCAACAGTGTTCCAACTTGGATAATTATGTGGTCACCCTATCTCCTACCTACTTCAAATCCCTCTGCCCAACTTGTTAGTCTTTCATGCTCAGTAGCTCTCAAATCATTTTGTGTTCATGGTGACCCATTTAAGAGATTAAATTGGATCCACCATTATAACTTGTTTCTCCCTTCAACACTGAGTAGAGCTATTTACTGCCCTGACTGTGGGTAAGAAGATGAAGGAAAAGGGTTTGACATCCACAAGACAGCTAATGGCAGAGGCCATCACTATCCGCTCCCATGGCTGGTGCTGCACAATGCTGTCAAACAGGTAGTTCCCCAGCACAGCATCCTCACTTGTAAGAACGGTGCACTGTACACATGATCACAATTTGGAGACAGATCTAAGGACTGTGTCTTAGGTAGGATTTGATTTATTGGGGGAGTGCTCTCAGGAGAGAGTATATGGAGAAGGAAGAGAAGTGAAGCAGGAATGTAAGCTCAGCTTCAGACAAACTTCCATCTGATCCCAGGGAGAAGCTCTGGAGAACAAAACATATCACCAAGTGAGCCCCCACTTGAGCAAGAGGGCTAGCTTTTTACATTCCATGCATAATGGTCATTGGCCAAGGTCTGGAGGGTGTATCCTCCTGGGACTGAATGAAACTGAAGAGAGAAAGTGATACTCATTAATTTGTGGTACTCTTGTGAACATCTGTACCTCCCACTATGCCCGAACAACCTCATGAAGACTTTGGAGGTTTGTGCGTTTATCATGTGTGACTGAAGACAAGTCACTTCACTTTTCTAAACCTCAGTTCCTTTATCTGAAAAATGAAGTTGGTTATATTTAACCTTGTAAGTTATTCTTAGTATTGAAAAATAACACATGTGTAATCGTGGTAGTACATGTGAAGGAGTAACACATCTCTTTCTCACAGCCTGACCTCTCTCCATGCATTATACACACACAGCATCTAGGCTCTTCCACTCAAGCCTTTGCTCCTGCCATCTCTCTTCTCAACCCTGCCCCCAAGAAAGGGGTGCTGAACATGCATGCGCAAAGAACACACGCAGCATTCCTGTCAAGGGGCACGCATCTCAGAAGAACTGTTAATGTATCCTCTGTTTTAAATTCCCATTTCCAAATCCTTCCCACCTCCTACCCGAGCTTTACCCATTTCCTCAAACTCACATTGTTCTTGCCCTTCGCGGAAATTCCTTTTCACTTATTTCTGTTTTAGCTTAATATTTCATTGATTTCTAATTGTTTGGTATTTGTTTGGTCTCTTCAAACCAGATTTTAAATTTCTACTCCTCCATTTTCACTCCAGAACATAGGCACCCAGGGCATCTAGTGGAAACTCAATAAATCCTTTTGGCTCAGTTAAGAATTATTTCTTGATCAGAAGAACAATGAAATACTTCAGTTAACCATTTCAATTCTCAGGATTCTTAAATCTAGCCAAATCCTTAAGGTGCTTGGCTGACGACCTGGACCAATAGGGCATGTAAAATGAATGATAATGGCTTCCCCTGTAATTTAGCTCACAGATGAATCTTAGGTGAGATTTTTCTATTGGGTTCTAACAGTTTCTGAAAATTGGTGCCCTAGGAGGTGCAAAGTGGAATGCCCAACACAGCTCTGATTATCTGCAGCCTATGCATGCATTACAATAATAAGGGCTAAGCTGCTCTCAGTAACCTGAAATCTTTTACTAAATCAAACCTTAAGTATCTAACATGTACAGATATGTCCTAATTTATGAAACAGGTATGTTTCTGGAAGTTCAGTTCCGTGCTCAATTGCGTCTGACTCTTTGTGACCCCATGGACTGCATTATGCCAGGCTTCCCTGTCCATCCTCAACTCTCAGAGCTTGCTCAAACTCATGTCCATGGAAAGGTGGTATAGACTGAAGTTTTGGGGGAGAGGAGATCAAATTATACTTGAAAATCCCTTTGAACACTCTCTAGTCAATGGCATTAGGCTACTGGGGATTTTTCCTGTAATAATTATACATTTATTTAGTTAGTTTTAAAATAGACTTTTTTATCTTTTCACAGCAGGATATATCTATACTTTCTCTCTCTGACTTCTAGAGAAATAAATAAAAATTTTAAATTAAAAAAAAATTAAAGCTACTATAATCCAATAGTGCTTTCTTGCCATATTTTCCCCAATAAAAAATAGGTTATTTTATCTGTTTACATTAAAATACCATCCACTTTTATATCAGAATCTCCATTTTACATGTAAGTAAGTGAAAATTCAGAGGGAAGATATATCAGAGTTAAATCATGTATTAGTTTGCTGGGGCAGGCATCACAGAGTACCACAGGCTGGGTAGCTTAAAGAATAGACATTTATTTTCTTACAGTTCTGGAGGCTGGAAGTCTAAGACAGAGGTGTTGGCAGGGTTGGCTTCTTCTGAGGCCTCTCTCCTGAGTTTGCAGATGGCCATCTTCTTCTTGTTCCTTCGTGCCTATATGTACTAATCTCTTCTGAGGACATCAGTCATATTGAATTCGGGCCTCCCAGTGACCTCATTAGGGCTTCCCAGGTGGTGCTAGTAGTAAAGAACCCACCTGTCAGTGCAGGAGACCTAAGAAATGCAGGTTCGAACCCTGGGTCAGAAAGATTCCTCGGAAAAGGACATGGCAACCCACTCCAGTATTCTTGTCTGAAGAGTCCCACGGACAGAGGAGCCTGGCAGGATGCAGTCCATAGCACTGCAAGGAGTTGGACACAGCTGAAGTAACTTAACACACATGCAGACATACACAGACACTGACCTCATTTAGCCTTAAATGAGGCTAAAGAGCCTTTAAAGACCCTATCTCCAAATATAGTCACAAATAAATCACTGGGTAGGTGGTTAGGACTACAGTTTGGTGCACACAATTCATCCCATAATACACAGTTACTGAGTGAAGGACTTGGACTAGAGTCCAGCAGCCCCAAAGGCCTAATCCAAGGCTCTTGTCCATTGCAACTTTCTGTCCATGTTTATGCCTAGCTACATGTTGCTCATGGAATTATTTTAAGATTATCAAGTAAATATAAGGTTTCATTTATATTCTTATGTTCCATCTACAGCATCTCTGCTATACTACAACATATGCATTATTAAAAAATTCCTTGCCTTCTACAAAATTGCACATGAAAAACACAAGTTTATGGGGAGAGCTTCCCTGGTGGCTCAGTTGTAAAGAATCCACCTGCCAATGAAGGAGACATGGGTTTGATCCCTGATTGGGGAAGATCCTACATGCTTTGCAGCGATTAAGCTGCTATACCACAGCTCTTGAGCCTGTGTTCTAGAGCCTGGGAACTGCAACTACCGAGCCCACGTGCTACAACTACTGAAGCCCGTGCATTCTAGAGCCTGTGCTCCATGACAAGAAAAGCCACCACAGTGAAAAGCCTGCACACTCTAACTAGAGAGTAGCCCCTGCTTGCTGCAACTGGAGAAAAGCCTGCGAACAAAGGAAGATCCAGCACAACCAAAAATATTAAAAAAACTAAAGATATTTTTTAAAAGAAATTTATAGGGGAAATGGGGTAAGGCAGGCCACTCCACAGCTGTAGACCTTTGGAACAGAACATTAATAAAAACATTAACAGTCCTTAAGAAATCCTCTTGGCATTAGCACCTAGCCTCAAATCAGTCTCTCTCATTTGCAATCTTAAATCTCAGAGCTTGGGAGTCATCTTCCTTCAAGATGTACATATCAAATAACATTTGCTTCTGTTAGAGACCATTTTCATCAAAATGCAATCATCTAATTTTGAGCATAGTTTTCATAAAGACAGTGTCCTCACACTCTCCCTAATTTTGTTATGAATATCCAGTTCCTGGAGACCAGTATCTTAATGGGCAAAATACACACATGCTTCTGTCTGCAAGCACTGGTTACATGGTCATTATCACACTAACAGCTACCACTGACCAAGCAGATACTAGGTGACAGGCCCTGGGCTAAGTCCCTTAAACATCTACAGTCTTCAAGAAAACTCTGCAAAGGAGGTATTTTTATCCTTAATTTTCAGCCAAGGAAACTGAGTCTCATGGAATTTATGAAATTTCTTTGAAAACACAGACACCCAACAGTGTGGCAAGGATTTGTTTCTGGATCTTACTGCAGTGTTCAAAAACCTTTGCCTGTTCCACACTTCACAGGTAAGGTGGCCTGTTAGATTTAGGTCGAACCATTCAACCAGGCAGCAGTTTTAGTTAACTGTAAGAATCATCCTCACCACTTTGCTCCCAAAGTGAACATTCTAATCAAAATGTGCTTTCTGACCAACATAGTGTAGTATGACTTTTTATTTCTCATGAGACAGAAAATGGAGCAGCTGAGGTGCTCTATCAGTGTTTCATATAAACTTTTGCTGTGCTGGACTTCCAGCCCCTTCCTGTATGCTTTGATTTTTATTTTGTTTACCTCAATCCAGACCTTAATAGTAATCTGTTAGTTTTCATCATGTCAGTTTAAGCCCATTATTCCAGGCATCAGTAATCTTTTTACACCTTTCTATTAACTCACCCCATCACAATCTGAACCTCTCTGCAAATTTGATGAACATAATATATGCCCCATTTAAGTCATTAATAAAGACACTGAACAGAACAAGATTAAGATTAGGACTCTTCTTTCTTCTAAAGAATCCCTCTCTCTGGTCACAGAGGCATCCGTTAATCCATCCAACTCTCCTATCATCTAGATTTTCATGAGAGCTATCATCTTGCTGAAAAGAAGATACAGTTTGTCAATGCATTTGGTTCTTCAACCAAATCAATAACTATGAATAGCTCTCTTTTTCTTTTAGGTACTTAGAAATCATTAGCTTTATGGTTTGTTTTCAATTATTGCCCAGGACCAGCATTACAGTTTAGTAGTCCAACTGTTTTTCCTTTGTTGACAGCAATAGCATATGTCCATTTCCTATCTTCTGGCTCTGCTCACATTGTCAACAATGTTTCATTAAGTTTGATGTCTCACTCAATGTCTCACTCATTATCAGCAGTGGATTGGTGGTCATATCTGTAGACCTGTAAGCTCCCTGCATATGTCATTCAAAAATGGAGGCAGGAATCTATTTGAAGCTATGGACTTAAAATTCTTATTCTAGCCTAGTTAGATGTACCTTTGTCTACAGTGTTAACCCTACATTTCAGAATCTGGGGATCATGTTCCTTAATAGATGAAAAGAGTTGAATATATCTTGCTTCTTTCCAACTTTTATTATTATTACATTTTCTTTCCCAAATTTGTGCGTCTTTTTCTTCTTGCTCTGAATGTCCTTTTTTGAGGTCTTTGGTGTTTCATGCAGACTATTGAACATTAAAATTAACCTCTCTTACACCCTTTAAACAAGATTGTATCATTCTTTTGCATGAATCTGCATTTATGTGGCCATTGTCCCATGCTCCTTAACATTTGAGTTCATCAAAGGACTCCCTGGGCAATCACATCTCTCTCTTCAGATACTTCCTCTAATATTTTGAATGATTCCTTCAAGATTCTAGGGCAAAATCTTGTGTTTTTGTCTCAGCTGTCAATGGATACAAAGTATGTATTTGTCTCACAGGCTTGTGGATGTTTGGGAACTACTGTAACACATATACTAGAATTTGCATGCTTTCTTGATTTGCGTAATTTATGTAAGTGCTGAATTTTTTTAAAGAGTATATCAGATCTCATCAATAACTGAATTTGGATCTTATTTTTAAATGTGTTCATGGTCCTAACACATGGCTTTACTTATCAGATACTTTTAATTAATCTATGAATACATATTCTTTATAATTATTAATTGAGCAAAACTTAAAGATACTAACTTTATCATATTTACATAAAAAGAGAATAATCAATTCAGTTAAAATGTTTATATTGTTTTAACAGACACTATACTGATTAAATAGTACATTACTAGTTTCAGTAACATTTTCAACTCAAAATGTTTCAAGCTCTTGAAAAATTTGAGGGCTTGGCAAAAACCAAAACATGTTTTCTCAATATACCTAGCCTTAATTTTTAAATCCACGTGAACTCTAAAAAGGATTTCATTCATCTGTTTTTTGTTAATTTATCCTGAATTCATCAAAATATAGTATTGGAAGAACTATTTGATGTCTCCAGAATTTAAATTATAAGCCATTTTCTAAGAACTATAGTAAGTAGGAATCAATTCCTGAACATCTAAGATTTATTTCAAAATGTATAATTTTAGAGATGAAAACTTAACTAAAATTGCTTACTTAAAGACACTTGGTAAGTTTAAGAACTTACAGATAAACAATGGGTTCTGCTACTCTTTAGAAGCCTAAAGCAGTATTTGCTAAAAATTCATGTCTATAAACAAAAGCAATCAACTCATACCATGCTCCTGACTACATCTCCCCATTAAGTTAACACAGATATCATAATACAGAAAAATTAAACCGACGTACGCTGGGCCTCAGGAATATATCCCAAATAATGATCATTCAAAGTAGTAGGAAGAAGGTAGAATGGGAACTAAAGCTGACACTTGGCTTGGTAGATATCCTGTCCTTGGTCATCTGTGTGTTCTTGGCTGCCCAACACGCGTTCATGCTTGGCCCATATAAGATCTTCATAAACATTCTTTATAGAAATGTCCTAATAGGGCTTCCCTTGTGGCTCAGTGGTTGAGAATCCATCTGCCAATGCAGGAGACATGAGTTTGATCCCTGATCTGGGGATATTCCACATGCCATGGAGCAACTAAGCCAGTGTGCCACAGCTATTGAGCCTGAGCTCTAGAGCCTGGGAACCACAACTATTGAAGCCAGTGTGTCCTAGAGCCTGTGCTACGCAACAAGAGAAGTCACTGCAAGGAGGAGCTCATGCACCACAACAGAGTAGCCCCTGCATGCTGCAACTAGAGAAAGCTGGTAATAAAGATCCAGCAGAGCCAAAACTAAATAAATAAATAAATTATTCCTTAAAAAAAGAAATGTACTAATGAATGAATTACTCTATGGTCCACTAGTTAGTGGACTTGAGATTGTCCAGAGACTTACTGCTAAAGTCAAGAGTGATTCTGGACCCAGGTGAAGCTGAGCGTACAGAAGATGGGTATCGTTGATGCTGGAAAGAGGTAGCAAGTGTCCAAAAGAATGAAGATAACTGGCAATATGCTAGGAAATGTTTAAGAACCAATTTGGAAGGAAATAAAAATTCCTGATTTGCAACCTTAGTCTGTTTTCATAGTGTAAATACTCCCACTATGGCCAAAGTGGCATCACTGAATGTGGAGTTGGGAAGAGATGAACACAGCCGACTCCCTCTGAAAGGGTATGAGCAGCTGTGCGAGCACCAGTGAGCACATCAGCAGTGTCTAATACTTACGCGTAGGTTATGACCCCTTTTCTTAGCATGTGTGTTCATGATTTTGTTCAAATAAAATGTGAGATTAAATGCTCTAATCTCCAGCTATACAGATATACAATCATTTAAATTGACATAATGGATGCATATTTATTGACATGGAAATATATTCCATATCAATATTTATTGATGAGGTAAATGTCAAAACAGTTAATATGGAATAACACTTTATTGAAAATATAAATACATTATCAAATCCACCCAGAACAGTTCAGAGTAAAAGGGTAGGATCTCAGAGAAAAAGATCAAATATCAAAAGCAATCAGAGAAAATAGACATCTTCTCTACAAAGAACTACATAGATTTCTCATCAGTAGCAAAAGAGACCAGAAAATCATTGAATAGTATCTTCAAAATATTGAAAGAATATACGTGTCACTCTAATCAACTAAAGTGTCATGTGAAAATGAAAGACAAATAAGGATTAGAGAGATCATAATATGCAGAAGTAATCACTGAAAGAAATTTCTAGAGGAATCTGAAAGAACTACTTAAAGAAATTAACACAGATGGAAGAAACAGGATGAAAAAAAGAAAGCTAAAATCATATAAATTGATGTTAAAATTTTAAGAGTAACTAATGAAATCTAGAAATCTAGAAATAGATTCCACAGCTTATAACTCAGTTAAAAAAATCAACATAATGTATATTATGTTTAGGGTCCTTAAAGATGTGCCATTAAAAATCAGGCATGAACATAAAGAGAAAGTATGGTACAATTAGGGAAAGGCATGTTGGTCTCTTATAACCTTTTCTATTAAAGGGCTTCCAAAGATTGGAAAATTATCTGTCTCAAAAGCACCTTGAACTATCAGAAAAATTCACTTTGTGATTAAAAATAAGTAATAATTACATGTAGACTTTTAACTGAGTGACGATAGAAACAGTCTTCCAATAATTCATACAAACTGTGTCTTCCTCTAAGATTTTTAAAAATAAGGATTTGGATATAGAATGGGTAGCTGGAGACAAGAAAATCTTTGATTTCAGAAACTGCTATATTTTTTTTCTTGTTGTTGCTTACTCAATAAGTAACCTTGTGACCCCATGGACTGTGTAGCTCACTAGGCTTCTCTGTCCATGGAATTTTCCAGACAAGAATACTGGAGTGGGTTGCCATTTCCTCCTCCAGGGACCCTTCATGAACCAGGAATCAAACTAATGTCTATTGCATCTCCTGCATTGGCAGCTGGATTATTTACCACTGTGCTACCTGGGAGCACAGCGATTTCATTGACTCATATGTAAATAATATTTTGTCCTCCCTATTGCCTCAGTTCAGTTCAGTTCAGTCGCTCAGTCGTGTCCAATTCTTTGCGACCCCATGAATTGCAGCACGCCAGACCTCCCTGTCCATCACCAACTCTCGGAGTTCACTCAGACTCACGTCCATCGAGTCAGTGATGCCATCCAGCCATCTCATCCTCTGTCGTCCCCTTCTCCTCCTGCCCCCAATCCGTCCCAGCATCAGAGTCTTTTCCAATGAGTCAATTCTTCGCATGAGGTGGCCAAAGTACTGGAGTTTCAGCTTTAGCATCATTTCTTCCAAAGAAATCCCAGGGCTGATCTCCTTCAGAATGGACTGGTTGGATCTCCTTGCAGTCCAAGGGACTCTCAAGAGTCTTCTCCAACACCACAGTTCAAAAGTATCAATTCTTCGGCGCTCAGCTTTCCTCACAGTCCAACTCTCACATCCATACATGACCACTGGAAAAACCATAGCCTATTGCCTCAGTTCCCTCTCTTATAATAATTTGGTGGGACATTTTTTTGCCTCTAATCTATTTTCCAAGTTTTCATGGTCTGCTTGTAAAAGTGTTTTTGGTTCTTTGCCCTCCTTTAAGTTTCTCATGTCAGGCTTATTACACCTGAATATTGCTCAGCTATTTGATGGCATAGTTATAAATCCTGAATAAAAAGATCTTCAATAATTAAAAAATTAAATTAAAAGAAGTAAAGTTCTTTAAAAAAAAAAAAAAAAGCAGTCCATAAGTAAAAGTAAAGAGGAAAAGTGGATTGTTGAATATCCTATGTCCAAAATGTCCAAAAGTTTAATCCAATGTGTAGTGAATGTCTACTTAATAAAAGTCATCTGCCTAATAATGTTTGGTTTCAAAATGTACACTTGAGAGTTCTTAGGATCACTTGGGCCAGTATCTACTTAATCAAGCCCCAACAAGACCAGGAATAGGATAAGAGAAGAGCCAGGAACAGAAAGCAAATCTGACTCATGGGGAGATCATGCTATCAACAGCCTCTTTTCCTCTCCTTGCCCAATATTATCCCCTCCACCTTTCAGACTCTTTGCCGACTCCTGCTACTGTCATTCACTATTACACCCAAAGTGTCACACCTTGCTTTTTTTTTTTTTTTGTCTCTTCATTTCGCTTCCCACCCCACCTAGATCCCTACATGCAAACTTGGCTCCCTCCTCTGTCCCAGGGATCTTAAACAAATTCCAGAAGCTCTCTTCTCAGTGCTCTATCTACAAGCCAGCAGCAAGTCTTCAAGACCACAAAGCAGTTTTCTCATCTTTGTCTCTTTGGCAAAGTCATCAATTACATGCAAACATGCACACGTGGGTATATGCATGAGTGTACATGCTAACACACATATACACATAAAGAAACACACACACCTACACCTTGCATACCCATGTAATAAAAGCTGATAATGAAACATGTCTCTAGTATCAGATGTCTAAAAATCTAAATGACCATTTTCTCATGGCACAGCATTGTGCTCATTATTATTCATATTAATGATCCTAAGATATTATAAAATATTAATGTCTCTTATGATACATAGCAAAGATTAATCACTTCTGGATAGTTTTCATGATGAACCAATTTGAATGAGGTCAAAGTCTGCAACTCCTGCCTGAAGGATGCTTTCTTGGCTAACTCTATGAAAGCCATCTCTTTGAGACCAAATGTACATTGGTCCCTGAGGCCTGAGGTTTCTCTTCTCAATGAAATTTAAATGGGGTCTCTAACACACACTTGGAGAAGGCAATGGCACCCCACTCCAGTACTCTTGCCTGGAAAATCCCATGGACGGAGGAGCCTGGTAGGCTGCAGTCCATGGGGTCGCTAAGAGTCGGACACGACTGAGTGACTTCACTTTCACTTTTCACTTTCAATCATTGGAGAAGGAAATGGCAACCCACTCCAGTGTTCTTGCCTGGAGAATTCCAAGGACGGGGGAGCCTGGTGGGCTGCCGTCTATGGGGTTGCACAGAGTCAGACAGAACTGAAGCAACTTAGCAGTAGCAGCAGCAACCCATGCCTAAAATGGGGTTTACAGGAAAAAAAAAAAAAGAAACACCCTTATAAAATTAATTTCTCTTGTCTATCTGTGCATCTGTTTTCTATACATCATCTATGATTTATGATATATAAAGGTTTAGAACTGCTTGGCACATACTAAGTGCCATGTAAGCATACACATTCATTTTAACACAGAATGTCACAGGCAAGACTTACAGTGCCCTTTGAATAACATGGCTTTTGACTCCTGGACAAAATCCATAACATGGATTTCTCCTCCTGCTGTCTTCCCCTGTGTCATGTAGCATTGTCTCCTTTTTCTCCTTCCATGTATTTGATTGCCACTAATCTTGTCTTCTGGATTCATGCTGAAATGCTAACTGGACAATCAAAAAGCACATAGTACTCTAGACAAATACTCAAAATTCAATCAATAGAACATTAAGGTTTTATTAACCTTAATTATAAGAATTTATTCAATGATTTTCCCTGTTATCTATGTAATGTGAATTTCTGCACCTAGAATGAACTCATTTGACACTCTGCAATAACCCTCTCCTAACTTTTCATGAAGCTTCCTCAGGACACTCTTGAAAGCCTGTAATGAGCCCTATCTGATGGTGGAAAACATTATTTAAAGACCTTCGCAGGTTTAGAAAGGAAAGAAGAGCTTCCTGGAAAAAATGCTTTTTCTCTTTCTCTTACTCCCCAGTTCTGCAACTCAAAGATATAGTTTGCTATCAGCAAGAGGGGAGAGAGAGAATGTTATTTTAATTGCTACCTATGTGCTATAAATTGAACAACTTTAAAGTATTTTGTTGATTTATCTTTGCATCTCTATATAACAGATTCACAATAAATGTTTATTTTATGGATGAATGAAAGTCAGTAAAGCAGATTTCATTTATCAGTAGATCTAATCTCATATCATTCTAACATAAATGGAAATTTATTACTCACACCATCATTATTTGGTACTACTTCATGAAGAAAGAAACAAACATTACAAGGTATTCACCACCTAAAACAAATATGTATATTGATGTGTCCCTGACAAGATCAGTTATGAAACTGAATGGTTCAGAGAGAAGAATCACATCAAACTCCTTCCAGCATGACTTGATCCTACTGCTAAAATCATTTCATTCACACCTAAATCAGAGAGCATTTCCTTCTTAGCAGGTGTTACACTTTCCAGGATAAATCAAGACCTCACTTTGTGGCATTTCACAAAGTTAACTCCTTAGATAGAGACTAGCCAAAATAAGATACTGCCTTTCCTTTTTAATTAAACCAACAGACAAAATCTGACTCTTAAAATTAGCAAATAAAAAATCACAACATATTTTTTTGGAAAGAAAATGCCATAGAATGTGCAGTAAAAGCTTTCGTAAAGCATAATCTAGCCAGAAAAGTTGAAATGGAAGCTTTCAAGGAAAACAAGGTAGTCAGTCTAATTTTAGTTCTGCCATCGTTTTATTCTAATACAAGTTTCTTCTTATTTCTTCAAATGTAAAAAGAAGGCTGAGCAGATTAAGGTTCAAAAACAAATAAGCAATGACTTCTAAAACAAGTGGTGAAGTCTGGGTTTTTACCTAGAAATCAGAGCTCGGAAACCTTTCAGTCAGAGGTCACAGACCAACAGCCTCAGGCTGAATCTGGTGCAGTGCCACAGACAAGCATGCATATATGAAATACTGACATTTAAAAATCATGAATGTTGTGTAAAAATCTAGGTTTCTAATTTCTCCAAAAACCTGGGTTCTGGGATCCTCTGATTTAAGAGGTTCCCCTCTATGGGTAGGAGGTGGGAGCTGAAAAAGCCACAATGACCCCAGGGATCCTCATGTGCATACCGTCCCTTGGAGCTGCTTGGAAGTAAGTAGGCTGAATCCGACTGGCTTTCTTGCCAATTCAGAGATCTGGAACAGACTGAAATCTAGATGCAAAGAATGTAATTCTGCCATTTTGAACTTTAGCTTGTTTATCCATTTTACAATCAGTAAAAGCACATGACAATCAAATCTCTAATGCCAAAAGTCCTTCTTACCATTTTAATCTGTGTTAGTATTTGAATAATATTCAGATTGAAACTGGGTTATAATTTGTTAGAGTTTGGTCTGCTAGTAAACCTCAACAGTTTCTAAGTTCTTTGAGAAGAGGGAACTCTTGTCAGGCCCTCTCATGCCATCATCTTACCCCATCACAGCCCTGCAGGTTGATGAGTAAGGTGGGCTGAGTCTCTGAAGGCAAGAGTCGAAACTCGATTATCCTTCAGTAAAAAAACAAGTTAAAAAGAAGTCAAAACTGGAGTACACAGTGGTTACCTTTGCTTTCATATTTAAGTAAATGACATGTCAGGGCATTGTTTAAGAGCATACAAAGGAAGCTCAAAGCACTGAGGTCAGTTCCTAAATTATTCCAGTTAACATTGCTATTTCACAAAACAGGTTTCAGAGTCCAATTTACCCCTAACTGCCAGTAACTGCCTCCATTCATTTCACAGACTACATTACATCAACCATCAATTTCGGATGGGAATATTTAAATAGTAAGGAATGAAATATTTCTTTACCATAATTGATTTTCCTTATGCTTTAAGAGGTTAAATCACCAATACTTTTCATTTAGGAAAAAAAAAAATCCAACTTTCAGTCAATGTGTTTTAAGAACCAAAACCATTTCAATGTAAAACTGAAATTGCTTTAAAGTAATTTATGAAAACAGAAACAAAAATCATAAAGTATTCAGAATCTGAAACAAATTCATTTTGTAAAGCAAAATGTACAGAATCAAATATTTTTCCATAGCAATAAAATATAATTTTCCTTAGGGAGTTGGAAAATTTCCTTCAAACTTCTGATTGATAAGCTTTACAAAAGACCACTTTTTGAAGTAGTAAATCGCCTCCTGACATCATCTCCACAAAGCTTCAGTGTTTAATACCAAGCTGCTGGGATACGAATACAAAGACATCAATTATCCCAAAATAGATTGGGGCAGAGTCCAGTTCACTTATTAGTTCTTTAAGCTATGTCCACAGGGGACAGGGAGAAATAGTGATTTGGCAATCAGCTAGTTAATGTGATCACTGCAGACAACTGCACTGTATAATTTAGGTCAGAAATATACTCCGACCTGGTGTTTCTAATTTGGAACATTCATCAATTAATCAAATAATTGCCAATCCTCAATTTCACTATACTCTGGTAAACAGGGTCTTAGTATCAATGATCAAGTTTTCACTTACAATCATAAACAAAATGTGACATTACATTATCTGGTCATTTGTACCTTGTAGCTGGTGTTCCCCTTGCTACATGGCCCTTCTGAACCCCCTCATTCTCCCCTAAGATGTCAGTCATCTTCCCCAAGATGATCTTGCCTCCTGGCATGTGAAGAAGATGGAGGCTATCAGATCCCACTCTCTCAGTGCATACATAAACACTCCTTGTAGCTGCACCCTCCTTAACTCCTGTCCCAACAGGACAGTTTTCTCTCTTCCTTTACAGAACTACCTCCTAGCACCTTCTCCAGATCTCACCAACACTGCGTCTCAGGGATCTTTTTCCATCTTGTCTTCAACATTTCATATTGGTTCATCCAACTCATATAAACAAATGAACTCTCTCTCAGGTGAATTAGTAGATGCTTTCTGAAAAACAATTTGGCAAAAGGTATGTAAGTGCCTTAAAAAGGTTCAGATCTTTTACCGGATACATTCCTCCTCTAGGAATCAGTTCCAGGAAAATAGTACAAAATAAATATGGACCAAGCTTAGTTTCAAAAATATTTCTAGCAGCATTGTTATGGGGAAAGAGAAAAAGAAAAACTGAATATTTAACATCAGCCATTGAGAGTAACAATTCTAAAGAGTTTTTAATGTTGGAGGAGTTATCAAGTGAGAAAGTTATACAAATGGAATTGAAAGCTTGTCTGAAGATCTAGCAGGTGAATGCAGTCCCTGTTACCGTAGGAGGAAGTCAAGTCCCTCTGCAGATGACACTGTTCAAATATGAGGAGATGATAAATGTCTGTCTGCTTCACTGCTCCATCCTTCAGCAACTAACACAGTGCACATGGCAGACAACTAATAAATATTTGTTGAATGAATGAATGAGAAGTTTTATCTCTGTCTAATTAAATTACTCCATATGGAGAAACACCCAGGGAGCAGTGAGGGAGGAAGGGGTCTAGCCAATTAGATCAGCCAAATCAACCCTGGTGATTAATGCAGGGACAGATGCTGGAGCCAATTCTCTGTATGTGCAAAAACAGAGCCTATAATGACTCATTTGGTCTCTTCTCAACTCAGTTAAAATACATGGAGAAGACTGGAAGGGAATAATAAAAAATGGTAGCAGTGTTTGAAATAGAGTGGTGGGATTATGAATGATCTTCTTTGCTTTTTAATACCTCCTGTACTGTCTTAATATTCTGCAGAGACCATGTACTCTACCTTTCATTGGAAAAAAATTAAAAATAAAACCCTGTATTGAGGGCCTGGAATGGGAGGTGTTGGGAGCCTTCGTGAACAGGTTAAGAGGTGACCAGAAGGATAAAAGAGGAGACTGTGGGGCCAGAGCATGCCTCTGAGAAGTGCTGGTGAGAGGGGCAGTGGGACAAGGGAAAGAGATTCGAAGTTAAAAGAGGGTGTCTGATGATGGCTCTGGTCTCCTAAGCACTGTCCCTACCCCTTCTCACCCTGTCCTCAATCTGAACTTCATTCTGTTGCTACAACAACCCCAGGATCTCCACCATCAAGCAAGCTCCACCCCCTGGGCACACAGGTCCCTGGACCCCAGTCTTGCTCACAGCACCCACCATGTTTCCCCACTCACTGCAGGAAGCTGCACAATTCATGCCGGTGTCAAATGAGTGGTCACTTCCAGTATCCCTTTTCCTTCTTCTAGACTCTGGCCCAGGCTTCCCAGGTGGCGGTAGAGATAAAAAGTCTGCCTGCCAATGCAGGAGATGCAAGAGACACTGGTTTGATCCCTGGGCTGGAAAGATCCCCTGGAGTAGGAAATGGCAACCCCCTCCAGTATTCTTGCCTGGAGAATCTCATGAACAGAGGAACCCAGTGGGCTACAGACCATGGGGTCACAAAGAGTCAGACATGATTGAGAGACTTTCATTGTATATCAAAAAACTGAGGGAAATCATCAATTAATAAAATATCACATCATGTAGAAAGAGGAATAACGAAGTGTTCACTGAAAGAAAACCATGAATGTCATTCACTTTTTGCACTCAATCCTTCTTCTTATGGATCATTTTTCAAACATTATGACATAAAATCAGCTAGAAGCTTTATTATAACCTGAAAGGTTTTTTTGGTCACACAGAAGTGCCCAGGTTTTCTATTGCTTGAGAGGGACTTGAGTTCTCTTAGCTGTTTCACTGGTTGAGTTAAATGTTGGGAGTATATTTTTCCCATAAACCTTTGACCCTTTAAGCTAATCTGGACATGGACACATGTTGCTTACCTGCCTGGAGCCTGGGGTGTTTGTGCTTGGTTTCCTGGTGCTTCAGCCCCTCCCCCCCCACCTCTACCTCCTGGCCATTGGCTCTGACTCACTTCTGGACCATCATGGGGAGGTCCCCAGCATAGTCACAGCACCCTCAGAAGCCAACCACCAGATTCAAATGCTGCTAAAATATTTTAAGGCAGAGCTCTGAAGGCTGGCTGGTTTGTGAACAATCAGGAACTCTTGTCCAGGATAATAAACTCAGTATTTAGAACATAAAACTAATGAGACGAAGATTAAAAGTTTTCTCCTAAACAAATCAGTCTGCTTTGACCTTGCCTAAAGTGCTAAAAACTTTTTAAGTTTATCTACACGCTCCCTTTGACTGTAATCTGAAGTAAATTTGTGTCGGTAGATATAAAATATCTGTCTAGACATTCGCCCCTCCTACCATCTTGCCAGAGCTTCTCCTTTGCCCTTGGATGTGGGGTATCTCCTCACAGCTGCTCCAATGCTTACCATCTTACTGGGATTTCTCTGACCTTGGACATGGGATATCTCTTCACGGCTGCTCCAGCTAAGTGTAGACTGAAAACCACAATCACAGAAAACTAACCAACCTAATCACATGGACCACAGCCTTGTCTAACTCAATGAAACTATGAGCCATGCCGTGTAGGGCCACCCAAGATGGACGGGTCATGATGGAGAGTTCTGACAAAATGTGGTCCATTGGAGAAGGAAATGGCAAACCACTTCAGTATCCTTGCCTTGAGACACCATGAACAGTATGAAAAGGCAAAAGATAGGACACTGAAAGATGAACTCCCCAGGTTGGTTCAGCTCAGTTCAGCTCAGACACTCAGTCGTGTCCAACTCTTTGCCACCCCATGAACCGCAGCACACCAGGCCTCCCTGTCCATCACCAACTCCCGGAATTCACCCAAACCCATGTCCATCGAGTCAGTGATGCCATCCAACCATCTCATCCTCTGTGGTCCGCTTCTCCTCCTGCCCTTAATCTTTCCCAGCATCATGGTCTTTTCAAATGAGTCAGCTCTTCCCATCAGGTAGCCAAAATATTTGAGTTTCAGCTTCAACATCAGTCCTTCCAATGAACACCCAGGACTGATCTCCTTTAGGATGAACTGGCTGGATCTCCTTGCAGTCCAAGGGACTCTCAAGAGTCTTCTCCAGCACCACACTTCAAAAACATCAATTCTTCGGTGCTTAGCTTTCTTTATAGTCCAACTCACACATCCATACATGACCACTGGAAAAACCATAGCCTTGACTAGACGGACCTTTGTTGACAAAGTAATGTCTCTGCTTTTGAATATGCTATCTAGGTTGGTCATAACTTTCCTTCCAAGGAGTAAGTGTCTTTTAGTTTCATGGCTGCAATCACCATCTGCAGTGATTTTGGAGCCCCCAAAAATAAAGTCTGACACTGTTTCCACTGTTTCCCCGTCTATTTGCCATGAAGTGATGGGACCAGATGCCATGATCTTTGTTTTCTGAATGTTGAGCTTTAAGCCAACTTTTTCACTCTCCACTTTCACTTTCATCAAGAGGCTCTTTCGTTCTTCACTTTCTGCCATAAGGTTGGTGTCATCTGCATATCTGAGGTTATTGATATTTCTCCCGGCAATCTTGATTCCAACTTGTGCTTCTTCCAGCCCAGCATTTCTCATGATGTACTCTGCATATAAGTTAAATAAGCAGGGTGACAATATACAGCCTTGATGTACTCCTTTTCCTATTTGGAACCAGTCTGTTGGTTCCAGTTCTAACTCTTCCTTCCTGACCTGCATACAGGTTTCTCAAGAGGCAGGTCAGGTGGTCTGGTATGCCCATCTCTTTCAGAATTTTCCACAGTTGATTGTGATCCACACAGTCAAAGGCATGGGGTAGCTTCTCTCTGCTGCCGACCCTGACCTTGGGCATGGAGTGGCTCCTCACCCGGGTCAGTAGGTGCCCAATATGCTAATGAAGATCAGTGGAGAAATAACTCCAGAAAGAATGAAGAGACGGAGCCAAAGCAAAAACAACACCCTGTTGTGGATGAGACTGGTGATGGACGCAAGGTCCAGTGCTGTAAAGAGCAACATTGCATAGGAACCTGGAATGTTAAGCCCATGAATCAAGGTGAATTGGAAGTGGTAAAACAAGAGATGGCAAGAGTGAACATCAACATTTTAGGAATCAGGGAACTAAAATGGACTGGAATGGGTGAATTTAACTCAGATGACCATTATATCTACTACTGTGGGCAAGAATCCCTTAGAAGAAATGGGAGTAGCTATCACAGTCAACCAAAGAGTCTGAAATGCAGTACTTGGAAGCAATCTCAAAAATGACAGAATGATCTCTGTTCGTTTCTAAGGCAAACCATTCAATTTCACAGTAATCCCAGTCTATGCCCTGACCAATAATGCTGAAGAAGCTGAAGTTGAACAGCTCTATGAAGACCTACAAGATCTTCTAGAACTAACACCCAAAAGAGATGTCCTTTTCATTATAGGGGACTGGAATGCAAAAGTAGAAAGTCAAGAAACACCTGGAGTAACAGGCAAATTTGGCCTTGGAGTACAGAATGAAGCAGGGCAAAGGCTGACAGAGTTCTGCCAAGAGAATGCACAGGTCATAGCAAACACCCTCTTCCAATATCACAAGAGAAGACTACACATGGATATAACCAAATGATCAACACTGAAATCAGGCTGATTATATTCTTTGCAGCCAAAGATGAAGAAGCTATATACAGTAAGCAAAAACAAGACCAGGAGCTTACTGTGGCTCAGATCATGAACACCTTATTGCCAAATTTAGACTTAAATTGAAAGTAGGGAAAACCACTAGACCATTCAGGTATGACCAAAATCAAGTCCCTAACGATTATACAACGGAAGTGAGAAATAGATTTAAGGGCCTAGATCTGATAGACAGAGTGCCTGATGAACTATAGATGGAGATCCGTGACATTGTACAGGAGACAGGGATCAAGACCATTCCCAAGAAAGGAAATGCAAAAAAGCAAAATGGCTGTCTGAAGAGGCCTTACAAATAGCTGTGAAAAGAAGAGAAGTGAAAAACAAAGCAGAAAAGGAAAGATACATCAGTTTGAATGCAGAGTTCCAAAGAATAGCAAGGAGAGATAAGAAAGCCTTCCTCAGTGATCAGTGCAAAGAAATAGAGGAAAACAATAAAATAGGAAAGACTAGCGATTGCTTCTGGAGAAGGCAATGGCACCCCACTCCAGTACTCTTGCCTGGAAAATTCCATGGTCGGAGGAGCCTGGTAGGCTGCAGTCCATGGGGTCGCTAAGAGTCAGACACAACTGAGCGACTTCACTTTCCCTTTTCACTTTCATGCACTGGAGAAGGAAATAGCAACCCACTCCAGTATTCTTGCCTGGAGAGTCCCAGGGATGGTGGAGCCTGGTGGGCTGCTGTCTATGGGGTCGCACAGAGTTGGACACAACTGAAGCGACTTAGCAGCAGCAGCAGCAGCAGAGATCTCTTCAAGAAAATTAGAGATACCAGGGGAACATTTCATGCAAAGATGGGCTCAATAAAGGACAGAAATGGTATGGACCTAACAGAAGCAGAAAATATTAAGAAAAGGTGGCAAGAATACACAGAAGAACTGTACAAAAAGAGATCTTCATGACCCAGATAATCACAATAGTTTAATCATTCACCTAGAGCCAGACATTCTGGAATGTGAAGTCAAGTGGGCCTTAGGAAGCATCACTATGAACAAAACTAGTGGAGGTGATGGAATTCCAGTTGAGCTCTTTCAAATCCTAAAAGATGATGCTGTGAAAGTGCAGTACTCCATATGCCAGCAAATTTGGAAAACTCAGCAGTGGCCACGAGAATGGAAAAGGTCAGTTTTCATTCCAATCCCAAAGAAAGGCAATGCCAAAGAATGCTCAAACTACCTCACAATTGCACTCATCTCACACGCTCTAAAGTAATACTCAAAATTCTCCAAGCCAGGCTTCAATAGTACATGAACCATGAACTTCCAGATGTTCCAGCTGGTTTTAGAAAAGGCGGAGGAACCAGAGATCAAATGGCCAACATCTGTTGGATCATGGAAAAAGCAAGAGAGTTCCAGAAAAACATCTATTTCTGCTTTTATTGACTATGCCAAAGCCTTTGACTGTGTGGATCACAATCAACTGTGGAAAATTCTGAAAGAGATGGGCATACCAGACCACCTGACCTACCTCTTGAGAAACCTGTATGCAGGTCAGGAAGCAACAGTTAGAACTGGACATGGAACAACAGACTGGTTCCAAATAGGAAAAGGAGTACATCAAGGCTGTATATTGTCACCCTGCTTATTTAACTTATATGCAGAGTAAATGATGAGAAATGCTGGGCTGGATGAAGCACAGGCTGGAATCAAATTGCCGGGAGAAATATCAATTACCTCAGATATGCAATTGACACCACCCTTATGACAGAAAGGGAAGAAGAACTGAAGAGCTTCTTTTTTTTTTTTTTCTGAAGAGCTTCTTGATGAAAGTGAAAGAGGAGAGTGAAAAAGTTGGCTTAAAACTCAACATTCGGAAAACTAAGATCATGGCATCTGGTCCCATCACTTCATGGCAAATAGATGGGGAAACAGCAGAAACAGTGGCAGACTTTATTTGAGGGGCTCCCAAATCACTGCAGATGGTGACTGCGGCCATGAAATGAAAAGATGCTTACTCCTTGGAAGGAGAGTTATGACCAAACTAAACAGCATATTGAAAAGCAGAGACATTACTTTGTCAACAAAGGTCCAACTAGTCAAAGCTATGGTTTTTTCAGTAGTCATGTGTGGATGTGAGAGTTGGACTATAAAGAAAGCTGAGAGCCAAAGAATTGATGCTTTTGAAGTGTGGTGTTGGAGAAGACTCTTGAGAGTCCCTTGGACTGCAAGGAGATCCAACCAGTCCATCCTAAAGGAAATCAGTCCTGGGTGTTCATTGGAAGGACTGATGTTGAAGCTGAAACTCCTATACTTTGGCCTTCTGATACAAAGAGCTGACTCATTTAAAAAGACCCTGAAGCTTGGAAAGATTGAAAGCTTGAGGAGAAAGGGATGACAGAGGATGAGATGGTTGGATAGTATCACTGACTAAATGGGTATGAGTTTGAGTAAACTCCGGGAGTTGGTGATGGACAGGGAAGCCTGTGTGCTGTAGTCCATGGGGTTGCAAAGAGTCGGACACGACTGCGTGACTGAACTGAGCTGAACTGAAACGAGAGGTGACTAGAGGAAATGCATGGGAGAAAAAATTTTTTACTTCGAAAAATTTTATACTTCAGGAGACATTATCAAGAGCTCCGTGAATAGTTTATAACAATTTACACTGTAGAAGGCAAGCTTTTATTTTATCTAAACTGTCCTATACTTGGGAGGAAATTTTTTTAAATGACTTTAAGCTAGGAGGCAAAATCAGAAGTATCAGAAGTTGTAACATAAATAATTCTCCTCTTTGAAACTCTCCATCCTCCCTCCAAGAGACACCCATGTGTCCAGCAAAGACAACTTTGCCCAATGGCAAAGCAATGCTCCAATGAATTTCTAGATAAACAGTAGATGGACAGGGGAGAATGCTGAAATTCAGGCTTAAAGCAATGAGGGAGACCTTGGAGATAAACCAAGAACCATAACCATCTACTTTATAAAAATATACGTGTGTACAAAAATATACAAATAAGAAATTTCACTAAAACAGTTTGCAACATCCCCAAAAGATTGCCTACATGCTTTTCACTATTGGACCAGTTAAATATATTCTTGGTAATGCTCTGCAGCCATCAAAAGGATAGTAGTGTCATGGAAAGATGTCTTGATAGATAATTAAGAAAAGCAAGTGACAAGACAATTTGAAGAGTAAATTTGTTTCTAAATGTGACTGTGCAAGTGTATTCGTGTGTGCCCGTACATGGCTAGAAAGGAAAAGGTCTAGAGCGACACACACTTAATTATGATCAGTGGCAACCACTTAAAGAGGGTGGCAGGAATGGGATAAGAATGCAGCATGGAAGGGCTTTTGCATTTTCATTCTATATGCTTAGGAAACCTTTCTATATAATTACTTGTGTAAATATTTTAAGACAAGTGTGTACTACCACTGTAATTTTTCCATAAAGCGCCATTAGACGAATTGCTAAGCTGCTTCCTTTTCATGAAAAAAGAAGTTCTGGGTACCAAGGAGGCTCTCTCTTTCCCCAGGAACGTGGGCCAATGGTTTCCACAAGTGCCGTCAGGTCAGCACCACAGTGCTCAGTGATTAAAACGTGCCTCTGAGCTGCCATTGACCATATAATCTAGCTCTCAATGGGATTCAAATATATCACAGCTTGATTCAATTCCATTTTATAGGATATAATTTCACCCCAAGCCAGGAATCCAGGCCCCCTAGATAACAGATCTTTATTGGGCATCTGCCTCTGACAGCCTGTGCCATGAGGCAGATAGAATTAGTGCCTAAAATAAGTGAGGATGAGGAAGTATTTTTTTTAAGCATATATTGATTTTAAACGGTAAAACACCTTCTCCCTAGAAAGCAATCTAAACCGTAGCACTGTATATGGTGGAAATGATCTCTCTTTAAAATGTTCATTTAGAAAACTCCTTCAAGCTGAAAGCCTCACTAAGACTCGCCAAAGTCGATGCTTCACTGTGTCTACTGGAATGCGACAGCCACTCACAGCAATTGAAAATGCAGAGGCAGCAGTGATCAACTGAGACCAAGGAACTCGGCAACTGAGACTAAGGATCTCGGCAGCCCACAAGGAGCAGCTTGTAGTGTGCTCCTAAGAAAGGCAGTATGAATCCACTAGCCCTTACTCTCAGTTCTAAATGGAAAGGTTTTACAACTCATTTGCCCCCAGAACTGAACTCAAATGGTAGAAAATCGGAACTGATTGACACTTCTTATGGGCTTTATTATTTCACATATTGTAAATATTCAGTATGTTTCAAAATATGAATATGTCCATATTAGGAAATACTAGTCATCTTGACTCTGGAAAAATTAGATTCATTCAGAATATTCATTGTAGTGTCTCTCTAAAGTTTAAAAACCTACACATTTGAAACCATTTTTGACTTTGAGTGTTTCAAATAAGGAATGAGGACCTGTATATGCTAAGATCAATGAAGATTTGAAAGAAATGAGGTGTAAGTTCCCCCAATAATCAAGAGCAATGTAACCCTTGATTGTGCACATGTACACACAAACACACACACACACAAGTTCAAATAACTTTTCAATGTCTAATACATTACAGAACGTCTCATTATTAGAGAAATAAAATGAGTTTCTAGGAATAAAGAGATGGAGGAAGGCATGGCAGCCCACCCCAGTATTCTTGCCTGGAGAATCCCATGGACAGAGGACCCTGGCGGGCTTCAGTGCATGGGGTCGCAAAGAGTCGGACACAATTGAGCAACTAAGCACAGCACAGGAATAAAGAGAAGCAAGTGAAACTAAGCCCATGTCAAAACCATTAGTAATAGGAAATGACTCTTTCCTGCTTTGGTTTTGAAAGATATTGGCCTATACTTGCTAAATGAAATAACACACCAAGAACATTTTAGTTATGGTATAGGAAATAAATATGACCTCCTCAAAGTAAAACCTTTCCAGATCCCTTTAAATGAGCATGATCTCATTTTCTCCTTGGGAAAAGATTTTGAGGGATCAGTAATAAGGAACACTTAGCTGCTTCTGTGGGTACACAATATAACCAACCTTTGAAAGCAGTCCTGAAAATGTAGGAAAGATCCCTATATAGACTTAACTACATCGGCCCATTGATTTCACCCTAGGAAGGGCTTATAGAACATTAGCTTCACCTTATCTTTTAAATAACTTATAAAATCACCTTGTTTTTTTTTTAACCAAACTTCTAGAAAAAAACAGAAGATAAAATCTATGTGAGTGGGAGTTAAGCAAAGATATCTTAGATATGACACCCAAAGCATAATCCATAATAGAAAAAGTTGACTAATTCAGACTTCATCAACATTAAATATTTTTGTTCTTCGAAAGTCACATCTAGAAAAAAAGTTACAACTAAAAACCATGAAAAGATAAGTCATAGTTGGGAGAAAATATTTGTAAATCATATTATATATAAATATATATATGGTTTATAGTCAGAATCTATAAAAGATTACAGTAATAAAAAGCAAACGGCCTGGCTTTTTAAAAAATGGACAAAAGATTTAATTAAACATTTTACCATGGAACATATAAGAATGGCTTTACTGTGCCCAACATCATTAGTTGTGCCCAGCATCATTAATTATTAGGAAAATGCAAGTTAAAATGACACTGTGCTACCATTGCACAACCATTAGATGAGCTATAATAAAGAAGATTGACAATACCAAGTGTTAATGAGGAAGTGGAGAAACAGGAACCCTCATATATTGCTGGTAGAAATGTAAAATGAAATAAGCACTTTGAGGAATAATTTGGCTGTTTTTTTTTTTAAGTTAAACATATACCTATCATAAGACCCTATTATTCCACTCATAGGTATTCACCCAAGAGAAATAAAAATGTATGTCCCTACAAAAACTTATATGCAAATATTCATAGTATCATTTTTTTGTGACAGGCAAATACTGAAAATAGCTTCTAGCTGAAACAGTTCAAATGAACAAACGAAATGAGTCCACCTATGGGTAATGGAACACTACGCAGTGTTAACTGATAGGTCCATCAGCACGGGCGAACCTCAGAAAAATAGTTTGTTACGTGAAAGACTCCGGATACAAAAGGCGACATACTGTGATTTTATTCATATGAAATTTCCAGATAAAGGCAAAATTTTAGAGCTAGAAATCAGATCAGTTCTAGAGCTGGAGCAGATGTGTATCTCAGGGACGTACAAAAGGAAACTTTGGGGGTAACATGAATGCTGTAAATCTTGGTTGCGGTGATAACTGCACAAGTGTATAAATTTATTTAGAAATCACCAAACCACCAGAAAAGATCACTTGCTTCATTAACATTTGACGCTATCTCTTTTGGGGCACATATAGATCAAGAAGAATATGTTTTAGGAAGTATGGGTTAAAACAATCTGAGACAATAAAAAATTACTGGGTGGCCACAACTGAATTGGTCCATAAACTTGTCATCTTGTACTCACTGCCCCATTGTTGGCCATAGAAAAACTAAAAATAACCGAATGTTCATCAACAAGGTAATGGTTAAACAAACAAACAAAAAACTCATCTATATTATGAAAGGCCATGGATATGCAGCTGTAAAAAAGAATTAAAAGATCTCCAAAATATGCTAAGTGACACACACACAAAAAAGACATAGAACAATAATGACTAGTGTAATTTAAACCTAATGCACCCACACACAAAGTTACATTAGGCTGAACCCCAGGGAAGACTGAGATAATGAGGGTAGAAGGGGACTTTTATATTTAATAAGTTCTCTTCTGTGATATTGTAACTTTTTCATTTTTAATTTCAAAGTATGTACCACTGTTACAGTTTAAAAACACTAAATGTTTTTTACTGGCCCTTGACTAAATATCACTTCTCTTTTGGCAAGCAGGTGGATGTCCTGGTAGCTTACTAGAAATGATAACAATGACAGCAAGATTCTCTGTGCACAAGGTTTCTACTATGACACCACGACCATGCAATGCTACCATCCCTATCTTGAGGGGACTGTGAAGCTCAAGGAGTCAAGTCACCTGCCCAAGCCCACCCAGGTAGGCAGAGTGGGAGTGAGGCCTCTTAACTTTAAAACTGGCCTTTTTATTCAGCTGCCTGCCTCATCAAGGATGATGATCAGCATAATGGTGACCCTCAGGCACTACAGTATCCTAAACGCCTTCTGAATCATCAAAGAAAGGTTTAATTATATTTAGTGCAGTTGGGGTTTTACCCATATGTTATTGTGTTTTAATCTCTGGAAAAGTCTTCAGCCGCTACAACACATACCGTCACCCTTAGTTTGAAGACTGTGGCTGACAGGGCCCCTCTGGCCAGGCTGAAAAACAGAGAACTTACTGGGATTCTTTTTTAATTAATTAATTTATTTATTTTAATTGGAGGATAATTACAATATTGTGATGGTTTTTGCCATACATCAGTTTGAATCAGCCATAGGTATACATGTGTCCCCTCCATCCTGAATCCCCTCCTCCCTCTCTCCCCACCCTATCCCTCCTAACACTGAAACATATACATTGCTGCTGCTGCTGCTGCTAAGTCGCTTCAGTTGTGTCCGACTCTGTGCAACCCCATAGATGGCAGTCCATCAGGCTCCACCATCCCTGGGATTCTCCAGGCAAGAACTTGGAGTGGGTTGCCATTTCCTTCTCCAATGATTGAAAGTGAAAAGTGAAAGTGAAGTCGCTCAGTCGTGTCCGACTCTCAGCGACCCCATGGACTGCAGCCTACCAGGCTCCTCCATTGATGGGATTTTCCAGGCAAGAGTACTGGAGTTGGGTGCCATTGCCTTCTCCGACATATACATTACCATATGTGAAATAGAGAACTTACTCTCAGGTTGATCCCATTCATGATCTGAGACTATTTTACTTTCCTCTAAAAGAGAAGATATTTCTTCCCCCTCAAGTCTCTCTTCTCTCAAAGACTGGGTCAGTTCAGTCTTCCCACAGTCGGAGAACAGAAGGGGTCAGGAGGGGGTGGCCTGAGTCACCACCAGCAGAGGCCTCAGGGTGCTACAGCCTTAAGACTTCTCTCCCAGCTCCCTCCTTCCAGCTGGGGCACTGGTGACTATCTCCTGGTCACCACACCCTCACTCTGGCCGGTCACTGCCACCATCTGTGAATGGGAGCTCTCACAATGAAAGGGAAGTGCGTGAGTAAAGGAAAGCAAGTCTGAGCTCAGGCTGAAGGCCTGAGGCCACACTGCTTTGAAGAATAGCAAACATGGGCCTTTAAACTACAGAGTGAGCTTCTTTGTGACCATACAGGCTACCGCAGCAAGGAAAATGTCCTTTTGGGGGTTGATCTGCTCCACACAGGTTAAAACAGACCTTGCGTTTTCTATGTGGAGACAAGAGGTAAAGATCTAAGACTGGGAATCCGGTAGCTCATCCTACAAATAAAGAGACAGAACTGTGCCTAGTAAGAGCCCATTTTAGAACCAGACAAACTTGAGTTCAAAACCAGCCATGGACTCTAACTGGATAATTTGGAGTGATCTATATGCCTCAGCTTCTTTGTCTATAAATCAAGGTAGGGATAATGCTTACTTTGATGCTGTGATTAAAGAGTAATCTATGTAAAGTGCTTAGTATCATTCCTGGTACATGATTACTAAAGCGTAGACATTATTACTATCAAACTCTCATCCTGGTTCTGCCACAAAAATGAAAACAAAAAACAAAAAAAACCAAATAGCTGATTCCTCAAGATCCTCCTAGGTCTGAAACTTTATGATCCTGTTACTGAAATGAGCAAGAGGGCTAACTAACTTGATTACCATGACAAGCCCCTGGACTCCATAAGTTAGGGATTCACTTCCAGGTCTCCAAGATATCCTGATTTCTGCTGCCCCAGGAGCACTAGAGCAGGCTCCAGACTCCACACTGATAAATCACAACCCAGGTGCAAGACTAGATGTCCACTGTAGGATTCATTAACCACAAGGTGAAATGAAAGAAGCACAATTCCTACCTCTACATTATTTCTTCTTAAAGGCTTTTTCTTTAACCCTCTATTGATAAAAATTACCATGCTCTTTGTGGGTTGGCAAATGTTAAAAAACAAAGAAGAAAACTATCAACTATAATTTCACATGCAGCTGTGAATACTTCATTTTATTTCAGATCTTTTACCTACACATATTCCTCCTTTTGTAAGTGAACTCACTGCATGTTCAACTGCCTGTTTCACTTAATATTTTAACAACCAATTCCCCAGTCAATGGTTCTCTACAGAGCTTGTAGCTTGTGGCTGTAGTCTCTATGTCCTGGCAGACACAACCGCACATACTACTCAGTCCATCTCCTAAAGGTCCTGAAGGAAAAAGAGTGCCAGAGAAATCAGCAGTCACCCTCCTTAAAGCCCTTGATCCCCATGATTTTCATAAAGTCTGACGTTATTCCTAGGACACAGTTCTCCATTGGCTTTTTTGATGGTCTCTCTAAAGAAGAAGGACATTGGGGAGAAAAGGGTTTAATTCTTCTCTGACCCCTGAGGTTCCACATTTGACCATCAGACAATGGATGTAGAAGTCTGAAGGGCAGTAAAGTTGGGGGGGAAGTGAAAAGTTAGGTCACAGAGCAACTAGAGTAAAAAAAGCAAAGATCCTTCTAACACCTACAGTTCATTTGATTGGTTTTGTTTAGTCACTAAATCATATCCGATGCTTCTGTGACCCCATGGACTATAGCCTGCCAGGCTCCACTGTCCATGGGATTTCCCAGGCAAGAATACTATAGTAGGCTGTCATTTCCTACTCCAGGGGATCTTCCTGACTCAGGAATTGAACTCATGTCTCCTGCAAGTCTCCTGCAGACACAGATTCTTTATCACTGAGCCAGGGCCAGGAAATCCAGCTGACAGACCACACCTACCTCTAAAAGTCTTGACGTCATAGAGATGTACTCCCCTCTGGCTCGGTGATCACAGGAAAATGCCCAGGAGAATGCAGTTATGATGTTCCTGTGGACTGTTTAAAAAACAAAAGTAAAAATTAAAAAAAGAAAGGAAAAGGAAAGGAAGGAAAGAAGAATATGAATAAGTGAACATAACTTGAATATTGGCAGTGTCATCGGTGTTAATAAACTAACAGTATCAGCTTGGGACTGATCATTAATAGGGAATGGTAGAGTTGGAATGGTAGTAGTGGTATTGTAAATAACAACACCAAAGAATTATTTTCTTTTCAAAAATGACATTTGAACCAAACATGAAGCCAAAATTCAAAACTATCCACCAGCAGCATCTCTGGTGTTTAGCTGCTAAAACTCCAGATTTAGAAGCATAGCCGAGAGGGGCGCACTGTTATGTCAGAGCTTGCAGTAGGGAGCAGGCTTCTGTCCATCTGCTCCTTCAAGGGAACCGAAAGATTGGCAAAGAACAGTGAGTTCATGTGGCACTGACAGCCACTGGGGATAATTCAGGAGACAGGACAACATGGCTACCCAGATGAGCTGAATGCGAACAGAGCATCTGTCAAGTGACGTACCTGGCCCCTCCTTCTTACCCAACTTCACTGGGTGCCAAAGGGAAATGATGGCATTGGGGGAAAGTTATTTTCATTGCATAGTAAACAATTCTCCTGGGTTGAATAGAACAGAGTTAGCCTGCCTACAGTATCCATTCTCCAGTGCACCCTGTATTGATCTTAATTGTCCAGTGGGGCTAGTGTTGGGGTGAGCACCTATCTGAAAATTCTCTTAACTTTATAATTATTTTGTATATTCCATTTTACAGGATTCTGTACCTATACTAAGAACCAAACATGAACCAAGTAAAGGTATTCATCTCAGATAGTAAAGTGCACTCTTGTGAATTATGAGTCTCTCCAGTTAGTCAGGACCCATAGTAATAACATTTAGAAAGATGGAGAAGACACTGAAAAATCCAAAGTAAGTAAATCCACTCTTATGGCAGAAAGCAAAGAACTAAAGAGCCTCTTGATGAAAGTGAAAGGGGAGAGTGAAAAAATTGTCTTAAAACTCAACATTCAGAAAACTAAGATCATAGCATCTGGCTCCATCACTTCATGGCAAATAGATGGGGAAACAATGGAAACAGTGACAGACTTTATTTTGGGGGGGGGGGCCTCCAAAATCACTGCAGATGGTGACTGTAGCCATGAAATTAAAAGATGCTTGCTTCTTGGAAGAAAAGCTATGACGAACCTAGACAGCATATTAGAAAGCAGAGACATTATTTTATCAACAAAGGTCCGTCTACTCAAAACTATGGTTTTTCCAGTAGTCATCTATGAATGTGGGAGTTGGAGTATAAAGAAAGTTGAGAAGAATTGATGTTTTTGAACTGTGGTATTGGAGAAGACTCTTGAGAGTCCCTTGGACTGCAAGGAGATCCAACCAGTCCATCCTAAAGGAAATCAGTCCTGAATATTCATTGGAAGGATTGATGCTGAAACTCCAATACTTTGGCCACCTGATGCAAAGAGCCACTCACTGGAAAAGACCTTGATGCTGGGAAAGATTGAAGGTGGGAGGAGAAGGGGATGACAGAGAACAAGATTGTTGGATGGCATCACCAACGTGATGGACATTGAGCAAGCTCCGGGAGTTGGTTATGGACAGGGAAGCCTGCCATGCTGCAGTCCATGGGGTTGCAAAGAGTCAGACACAATGAACGACTGAACTGAAAGCACAATGTATAGTTATAATAGGTGGGAAACCAAAGTTATTCAAAGATGCTTAGACTCAATGTACATCTCAGCTCTTAGGAAGGTTTCTTGCTCCCAGTTATTTCTTCCTCCAACTTACCTAAGTGTTGTCTCTCTTTTAAAGCTTTTCTATTAAGGCTCCTCTAATCACCTTCCCAGAAATCCCTCCTTCCTCTGAACTCCTAGTGCTCTTATTGTTGCTACAGTTTCAAAATGTCAACTGTATTGTTGGTATGTCCCATCTTTCATGTGGGTTATTCTCTCTTTAAAATTAAAAAGCTTCTTTTGATTCTGAAAAATCCCCACAACTCTCAGAGCAGGGTCTGCCAATGTGATGCTCAGAACCAACTCAGAGCCCCATGGGGGAGCACTGACCCACCTGTGACCTCTAATGACCCTGCTGGGTCAGTTCTCACCCCTGCCTCTACTTCATCACCTGCCTCTTAATCTCCAGCCCTAACACCTCTCTCTACGCAAACATTTCCTTTACTAGTTCCCAACTCCCTCAGGCAGCTGGAACCCCAAATGATATTTGATTTGTCATGTTTTTCAGTTTTATTTCATAATCCTCTCATTCACAAGGCACAGAACCCTCTTAGGGGATAGGGACCAGGTGGGTTCAAAGGCCTGTCCTTGGAAACACCATCTTTCTAGTGACAATTCTTGAAGTTCAGTCCAATCTATCATGCAAAGCTCCTTACTTTGGGTGATTTTTCTCTCAGGAGTGTGATATTCCTGAACAGTGCCCCAGTAATCCATCAGTTACAACCGTCAAGGTCTCAATTTCAACTGCCAAGAGCATTCAAATTCTCTCCCATGGTGCACCTGGGCACCAGGCCAATCAGATGGTGACAGGGTCATTGTGTAACCCTGAGTATTCCATGGCAATTAGGAAGAGGGCTTTTCCACCTACCTGAGGGTACCCCTCAGGCCAATGAATTAGAATCTTGGTGCTGACCTATTCCAAACCTTCCAACCAAGAAATAAGTTCCTGAGAAATTAGGGTAGACAGGTTTTCAGTGGGGGTTCCTAAAGTCACATTGTACTGAGCAATACTTGACAGAATGCTTTTTTAGTAAGCAGTTTGCTACTTTTAAAAAATTTGGCACAATGAAAACAATCATGTGACCCAATATATATCTGAAAGAAAACAACACTAATTCAAAAAGATACATGCATCCCAATGTTCAGTGAAGCTCTATTTACAGTAGCTAAGACATGGAAACAGCCTAAGTGTCCATCAACAGATAAATGGATAAAGAATATATAGAATGAATATAAATATACAATGGAAAACTACTCAGCCATAAAAAAAGAATGAAAGTTTGTCATTTGCAGCTACATGGATGGACTTGACGAGCATTATGCTAAGTGAAATAAGTCAGACAAAAATAAACACTATAAATTATATCACTTATATGTAAAATCTAAAAAAATACAGCAAACTAAATTTAACATAAAAGAAGCAGACTCAAGATGGAAAGAACAGACTAGTGGTTATGAGTGGGGGTGGGCAATATAGTGCCGGGGAAGTAGGAGGTACAAACTATTGGGTGTAAAATAGGCTCAAGGATGTCTTCTACAACATGGGGAATATAGCCAACATATTTTATAATCACTGTAAATGGACATTAACCTTTAAAAATTACATAAAAATAAAAATAAAGTAGCTCAAAGAAGAAAGCCATTGTAAAGAAAAGTTTTTAAAAAGTTGTTTTAATACTAGACAGCTTTGTTGAAAAGGTGCATTGGCCAATTCTTATTAGCATTTCTGTTGTTTTTTAATGTCTGTCTTCACTTGGGAGACCGTGTTGACTCTAACAATTCGTGTGCATTTGTGGTCACCCACCCCTTACAGGTTGCCTTGAACAGCTTTGTTTCTCTCCCTGTGATGGGATATAGGCTCTAACAATAACCAGTCTCCCATTTATTATTGCTGAATAATTCCTTCTCTGTGGCTTTATAATAATAATAATATTTAAAAAAAGAATCCATATTGTTCTGTTTAGCTCCTTTGAGATTCTTAGTATCTCATTACATCAGGGGAGTCTTTGTTTCCTCAAGGTAAAAAAACAAAAAACAGAAACCCACATATTACTGGCCTTTTTATTTAGCTGTCACAATACCAGCAGTGGGAGAGTCACTATGAGGAGGAAACAATAGTAACATGGATCACTTCTCATTAAAATGTGGTACCTAATTATTGTTTTTAGGGGCAGTTAATAAGTGGTACTTGTAGGTGATTAAATACATTTGGGTTTGGAAGACCAATGGGGTGAGAAGAAAGCCACTCAGCTTAGTAACAGTGTGGAGCCAGAGTTTGAGTACCGCATCTGCCTACATAGTCCCATCCCACCCCACCCACAGTGCCTTCTCATGAGTTTGACAATGGGCTGAGAAGGCCTGGGAACCACCCAGCCAATAGAGCCCATTCACAAAGGACAACCTGAGTTTGCTATGTATCATCACAGATGCAGCTTAGCATCCGCGGAGAACAAAAAAAGATGTTAAGTGTATTTACAGCTGGTGATACTGAATAGAAGGTCCCTGAAGATGTCAAATATCAGGAGTCCCTACCCTACAGCATGTATTATACCAGATACTGAGGATGAAAAGGTAAATAATAAGCCTCCCCAGCCCCTGGGAAACTCCACCTTGAGGTGAAGATAGACTCATATACATTAGTATAGATTTAACGCTTGAGTCCCCCCAAAATTCATATATTGAATTCTAACCCTCAAGCTGATGGTGTTATGAAGTAGGGTATTTGAGAAGTAATTAGGTCATGATGGTGGAACCCTTATGAATGGGATTGGTGCCCTTAAAAAAAAGCCCCAGAGAGCTGCCTTCCTCCCTTCCACCATGTGAGGATACAATGAGAAGTCACCCGGGAGAAGGCCCTCACTCAACCATGGTGGCACCCTGATCTTGGACTTCCAGCCTCCAAAACTATGAGAAATGAATGTCCGTTGTTACAAGTGACCCAGTCTGTGGATTTTGTTATAGGAGCCCAGATGGTTTGACAGGCATTTCACTGAAAAAGCACAATGATGAGGAATTCTTTGGTGGTCCAATGGTTAGGACTCAGCCCTTTCACTGCCAGGGCCTGGGTTCAGGCCCTGGTCAGGGAACTAAAATCCAGCAAGCCATATGGTGTGGCCAAAATAACAAAAAACAAACCCACAAAGATGTATTAAAACAGAGGTATAAATAAAACATTGTGGGAGCACAAAGATGAGAATAACTAATCCTGGCCAGTTTGGAAATATTGAAGGGGAAAGAGGAAAAGGTTCTGCGGAGGAAAGGACATTTGAACTAGGCTTTCAAAAAGGAAGAAGAGTTCAGCAGGTAGAGGATTGGAGCCTTCCCCAGAGGAAGCAACATAGCAATGAAAGTTCTGGTTTATATATACAACAGAATATTACTCATTCATAAAAAGGAATGAAGCATGGAGTGTTTTTTAATTTATCAGCATTTTATCATTATTCTATTATGGATCTATATTGCTCTTGAGAAAATTATTTGTTTTAATGAAAAAACAAATGTGCATTGATTTCTTAAGAAGGCACTATAAACATATCCATCAAGATTTTTTTTAATTAAAATTTTAGCCCAATAATTTTTCTCCCAAGAGTCAGTGTTACAGACAGAGGAACCAGGATTAAAACATGTTGAATGATCACCCACTATGTGCCAGGTACCCAGGCATGGGACCCCAGTCATACACAAGGCCAGGCCTTGGGAAACTCAAAATTAGAGGTCCTTCATCTCCATCAGGATCACCTAGAGGGCCTTTTTAAAATTTCTTAGAAGCTACCTCCCTCCACTTAAACCTACTGCTCAGGGTCCCCAGGGTGGAAGACAGAAATCTTTGGCTTAAAAACTGCATGGATGACTGATATTATCAGCCTGGAACTAGCCTCAGGGCACTATTAGTGAGGTGGTTCATTGCCATGTCCTTTGAATTCTGAAAAACTGCAAGCTAACTATAAAGAAAGCTGAGCGCAGAAGAATTGATGCTTCTGAACTGTGGTATTGGAGAAGACTCTTGGACTTCCCTTGGAGAGTCCCTTTGAGTGCAAGGAGATCCAACCAGTCCATCCTAAAGGAGATTAGTCCTGGGTGTTCATTGGAAGGACTTATGTTGAAGCTGAAACTCCAATACTTTGGCCACCTGATGCGAAGAGCTGACTCATTTGAAAGGACTCTGATGCTGGGAAAGATTGAGGGCAGGAGGAGAAGGGGACGACAGAGGATGAGATGGTTGGATGGCATCACCGACTCAATGGACATGGGTTTGGGTGGACTCCGGGAGTTGGTGATGGACAGGGAGGCCTGGCGTGCTGCAATCCATGGGGTCGCAAAGAGTCGGACACAACTGAGTGACTGAACTGAACTGAAGGGCTATGGAAGTTCATATAATTAAATGGGACTTGAAAAAAAACAGGTTAGCAAATTTTATATTTAGTATGATCACAGTTTTATTACATAAAACAAACATGGAGAGAAAAAATAAATGACTAGAAGAAAACTGGTGAAAACAGGAATACCAATATCAACTATCTTATAAAATCTATTAATATTTTCTATTTTTAACTTCCCTGAATTTTTCCAAATTCTCTATAAATGAACACACATTGCTTTAATAGAAAAATAAATTACCTTTTGAAACAACAAACAAGGAATTATTATCCCTTCCCAGTGGCAAAACTCACAGGAAAGCAGGATACTATGGCAGCAAAAACACTGGCCTCTTTCTCCAGTGTAGGCCTTACGTGTTTGCAAGTCCTTGGTTTACAGGAGGCAGAACTTTATGAAATAGGTTTCATGATCCTCATTGTGTAGATGGAGAGGAAGCCTTAGAAAAATCCATTCACCTGTTATTCAAAAGATGCTTACAGCACCCATGAGTCAGTCAGTCATAGAGAGACCAGGTTTCTGCTCTCCCAGTCAGGATCCCACAGACTGGTCATTCAAGAGGCAGATTTGCTCAAAGCTGGAGAGTGGCAGAGCCAGGATGTGTACCCAGGTCCTTCGGCTTTCAGGACTCAGATTCTTTTCAACAGAGCCCTGGGGTTCCTAAGCATGGATTCAAGATACATTAGACTATTTTAGGGCCCCCAAAACAGGCATGGAAGGTGTATGGCTGCACAGTTCAGGCTTTCTTATCTTTAATTCATCCTTTGCAATTACCACCCACATCGTTGCACCCAGGGTTTCCATCTTTCATCAGAGGTGGGGAGAGTGAATGAATAAAAGTGAAAGAATTTTTCTATACATCCATTTTCATCATGTGACTCTAATACTCAAAATTTGTTCAAGGGTTGCCCATTGCCTACAGGCACGGTCATTCAAGGTCCTCCCCTGACTGTCCCTATACTCCTTCCCCCCATCCCAACCGTGAGTCCCCCTCCCATCCAGTATGTCCCTGCATCAGTCCACTTACTAAGCTACACCTCTTTATCAGCTCCATGGCTTTGGACAGCTTACTTAATATCATTAAATTCCATTTCCCCATTACAAAATGCTTTTTTAATTAATTTGTTTTTAATTGGAGGATAATTGCTTTATAATATACTGTTGGTTCCTGCCATACATCAATATGAATCAGCCATATGTATATGTATGTCTCCTCCCTCTTGAACCTCCCTCCCACCTCCCACCCCATCCCACCCCTCTAGGAATTGTATCTCATCAGGATTTTTTAAATATTTATTTGGCTGTGTCGGGTCTGAGTTGTTGTACGCAGGATCTTTGTTGTATCGCATGGGATCCTTTCCATGAAGCACACAGACTCTCTAGTTATAGTCTCTGGACTCAGTAGTTGCTACTCCCAGGCTTAGTAGCTCCTTAGGCTCCATGACATATGGGATCTTAGTTCCCTGACCAGGAATGGAACCCCATCCCCTGCAAATTGAATTATTTTCTTTTTTAAGAAAGAGATTTATTTATAGATTTATTTATTTATCTGGTATTTATACTAGAGCTTAGGATCCGGCTGCACAATTTCTCTTTTCGCAAAGAAATTTCAGAAAAATCTGTCTCATTTTGAGTTTCTTCATATCCACAGAGTGCAGGATGAGTTCTTAACCACTGGACCACCAGGGAAGTCCCTATCTCATCAGACTTTATTAAGAATTAAATAAAATGTTTCCTACGGAGCACTTTGCAAGGTCCCAGCCCAGAGTAAATGATCTATAATATTAATTTATTGCTATTATTATGGTTGTGACTGTTGTTTGTCTTTTGTTTTTTGCTTTTCCCTTCCCATATCTTTATTTATACCTTTTCCTTCCTCTTCTTCATAGCCCAAACCTAAATCATTTAATTCCCAGGTCCTACCTGAAAGCCCTTACAGGTAATCCTAGCCCATAGGAAACACTCCCTCCTCTGAATCCCTTTTGTACTGACAGCAATGTTGTAGTGAGAGTTGCAGGACAACCTAGTGACTAAAATCCTCAGGCTCAGGTGTCAAAGAACCTGAATTCAAGTCCCTGCTCTACTGCTCACCAGTTGCAAGCAAGTTTCATCACCCAGAGTTGGTGTCCTGTCACTTTGGGCTGACCTGGAGAGAAGCCAGCAGACATGCCTGCCACCCTCACCCTAAAGTCTGCTGGGCATTGTGGCAGGGCTGTCAGAGTCCTGTCCCCCAGCCCTGAGATGCAGCATTAGGCATTTTCAAGATGGGGCTGCCTAGGGTTTATCAGGGATACTTTAGAGGCTGGAAATCCCCAGGCAAAAACAATCACAGGTCCTTTGAAATCACGTCACCAAAAGTCAATCACAAACTTGTACTGCAATTGTAGCGCAAAGTCCTAAACTGAAAATTACTGTGTTATAATGAAGTAGCCTCCATCAGCTTTATGGCAAAGGCCCATGTCCTTTAATTACTTTAGAGAACACTTTGGTGACAAAGAAAGCAAGATTAGTTAAAAGTTTTGTCTGAAAAGGCCTAGGTTCCAAATGGGATTTACTCTATCTCTTACTAAGACTTGCCTAAAGTTTATGTCTTGCTAAAGCCTCATGCACACAGTAGGTATACAATCTCTGTGCACGTGCTCAGTCGTGTCCAATCTCTGCAACCCCATGGACTGTAGCCCGCCAGGCTCCTCTGTCCATGGAATCTTCCAGGCAAGAACACTGGAGTGGGTTGCCATTTCCAATTCCAGGGGATCTTCCCAACCCAGGAATGAAGCATACATCTCTTGCACCCCCTGCATTGACAGGCAGATTCTTTACCACTGCACCACTTGGGAAGCCTATGATAAACAACATATGCTAGAAATTTATTTAAGCATTAAAAGTCATTTAGCATTAATTAATTAATTTGAAAAGGATAGCAAAATTGGCATCTTTGACTGAATAGAAATTTCAGCTAGAAATACATTCCCCTTTTTGAAGTTTAACTGTGATAGGAAAAAAAAAGAGACAACCTCAATGTCCATCAATGGAGGAATGAGTAGGTGAGCTGGTATAACCCCACACTAAGAAATACTATGCAGACTCGAATATGCACTAACTTGGAACAATCTCCAAGAAACATTTTAAAATTAAAAAAAAAAAGTTTCAAAAAGAGGTATTTCTATTTATATTTATTTTTTAAAATCTCCAAAGAATTTACATTTGTATGTAAATCTGAAAGGAAATTCAAAAAATATGGGGAAAACTTCTGACAGTCAGTCGCCACTTACTTTTTAGGGAGGGGAAGACAGAGTGCATGATTGCGTGTAAAATGAAAGAGCTCAGAGGGGTGGGAATGAAAGTATTCATTTAACCTTTCACAATAATATAATAGTTGTATATTATCTATATAATAAAAAATATACTGTCAAAGGGGAATAAACAATTTAAATTTTGTTAGAAGTAATTTTAGACATAATTCAGGCAAAAACATATTTGCCAAAGTATGACCAACAGAGTAAAGAAATTATTTCAGATTCATTATTTTCCTCTGTGTGTATGTGTGTGTGTGTTTTAAAAGCTGATTTCCTTTAGGTCATTCTGTTTACACTGCCACTTCACTCTGCCTTATCTGAGAATAAATTCCATGGCTAATGTGTTTTTAAAAATTAGAAAGTTTCCTTACTTAAAAGCCACCAATCACCAGGATTGACGCTAGCAAGTATACTGAGCAAAATCTGATTTAGGTGGAATGGCAGGTCCAGGAAATGAAAATTTTGCATCACACGGCGTTTCAGAACATGACAGTAGTCACTTAACAACAGAGGTCCCTTTATCTTTCCTCAGGAGAGCATTTTAGGGTGGAAGTTGTCTAATTGTTCCAGGACATCCAGGTGAAGCCAGGCTCCATTCACCTGAGCCACCCCTTTCATTGTTCCCTTGAAGGCTTACCTGCCAGCACCCTGGTGGTTCTACCTGCAGTGGCTTAGAGGGCCGGCCCTGGGGGCTGTTTCTCATAGTCTGCGTGCTGCATCTTGCCCTGAGACCCTGAGGAGGCTTTGTGGTATCACAACTTTCAGACAGACAAGCTGCTAAAGTAAACAGCAGGGGAGAACAGGCCAGGCCACACACCTAAAAGACACCTACATTTCAAACATTAGCACATGTCAAGATGGTTTAAGATCGATTAAGATAGTCTCAATGCCATCAGAAGCCTCACTCGCCATCCCCTGAATGAGTTTCTCTTTCTTTTCCCCACTTCCTCAAAACACGGGTAACCAGAGAGCAATTGTCTGAGAAATCCCAGAAATCCAGAGGCAATGGCAAAGTGTCCCAACTAGAATGCTGCAGGACAGCAAGGAGAAAACGTGCCACCAAACATAAAGCAATCAACTGCCTCACAGAATATCTAACATAGTCATAAAGATGGGGAAATGTGTTTTAGATAGCAAAAGATAGTAACATTATCAAAAGGAGATTTGAGCAGTTTTTTTGTACAGGCTAGTTTTAGAACGTGTTTTCATCTGTCAGATAAATTTTAAACATCAAAATATGATTTTGTTTGAGTCCAAAATTCAGGAAGAGGTTGGTTTTATACATGATGGTGGTATATGGCTCTGACTTCAATGGAAGGGAAGGTTGGCAATTATCCAGACAAATCAGATTTTTAAATCTGAAGAAGGGGGACTTCCCTGGTGGTCCAGTGGCTAAGACTCTGCACTTCTAATGCAGGGGGCCCAGGTTCAATCACTGGTCAGGGAACGAGATTCCACATGCTGCAACTGAGAGTTCACAGGCAAGTGATTTAAGATCTTGCATGCCACAACTAAGACCCAGTGCAGTCAGATATTTAAGTAAACATTTTTTAAAAAATAAAGTCAGTTTTTCTCACCCCTCAGGTGAAACAGGATCGCTAGATTAGACTGGAGTTGGGAACAGGCATATCTCAAAGAGATTGTAGGTTTTGTTTCAGACTACTACAGTAGAAAGAATATTCTAATTAAAAAGTCACATAAAAAAAGTTAGTTTAAAAAAATTTTGAGTAAGGTGTTATTAACAGATTTCTACTAACTTTAGATCTGTTTTTTACCAGTGTCTTTGATTCCATTTTGCTGTGAATGATTATTTGCTCAGTTGTATACTGTGAGAGTCCCTTGGACTGCAAGGAGATCCAACCAGTCCATTCTAAAGGAGATCAGTCCTGGGTGTTCTTTGGAAAGAATGATGCTAAAGCTGAAACTCCAGTACGTTGGCCACCTCATGCGAAGAGTTGACTCATTGGAAAAGACTCTGATGCTGGGAGGGATTGGGGGCAGGAGGAGAAGGGGACGACGGAGGATGAGATGGCTGGATGGCATCACCGACTCAATGGACTTGAGTTTGAGTGAACTCTGGGAGTTGGTGATGGACAGAGAGGTCTGGCGTGCTGCGATTCATGGTGTCTCAAAGAGTCGGACATGGTTGAGCGACTGAACTGAACTGAACTGAACTGATACTGTGGAAATACATAGGAACACAGATTAGAGTGAGTATATTTTGCTTTTCCTTTCTTTGAGATCTTTTTAGGGCCAAAATAAGTCAGATTGGGGAACAACTGACATGTAGCTCCTTCTGCCTGCCCCTTACCTCCATATAGAGGTCTCCAGACAGCACTTCTTGACTAAATTTGGGGCTGTCTCTCTCAGCATTCATTCTTCCTATGAGAAATGCTAAGAGAACACTCTAGTCTTTCCCTGTAACAATTCTTACACTAAACCTCACTTTCAAGTGTAAGATCTCCAATGAAACTCTAGGCATGGTTATGAGAACACTGGGTGATCAGATTTCCATTCTGGTCTGTTTCTGGCTTGATTTGATTAAAGTCCACTCAGACTCTGCATCCAGAGTCTTACTTTCACATTCTTCCACCGCCATTTAATCCTTAATTTCCTCTTCTGCTGGAATGCTTCATGCTGAATGATTGGATTAAACTCACAGCACTTCAGGATGTACCTCAATCAGCTTGGTGGTCCAAGACTCCTTTAATTGATAAGTGGTTTTTCCATATTTATCTATGTTAAATGTTGCCTCCTTCTTATTTTCCTTAGTTAATACAAGCTATTTGCAAAGAAGACAGAATTTTGTAGAAGAAGGAATGTCTCTTTTTCAGGGAAGGAGATGCTGGGAAAATACCCCTTACACTAACATTTTTTTCCCCAAAACAAGCATTGAATCTATTCTTTGTCCCCAGCTTTCATGAACTTTTTGTCTTTTCTCTCCTTTAGATCTGTGTATATTCTCAACACCTGTCTCTCTGGGAAGCACATATCCCATTTCTTCAGCTCACCAGAAGTAGACATATATATTATTTCCCTGAGGGTTAAAGAAAGCTATCAAAACTTGGCAACATATAAAGTAAATACCCACTAATTGCAATACATTCATTTAAATCAGGTCTTTATCCTCCTTAGGCATTGCAGTAGGTGGCTTCCTTTGAAGTCTTGTTGAATTGGTCCAAAATTACCTTGCCTGAGGCGGAAGGCTGTTTGGAACATTTGTTCTGAACCGATCCCCAAAGCAGTAAATCTTAGCCTTGGTAACGGCTCACAAGCCACAAAGAGGAAATGTCCTGGGTAGGGCATGGATCCAGGCTTAGATCCCCCATTGTATGCAAAGAAAAGAAAGAGAAAGGGAGAGATAACTGCACAACTCTCAGGGATATAATGCTATTGTACAACTCTGATGATGTTATAAACCACAAACCCTATACGTTACTGAAATATGTAACCAAAAGCCTGCCAGAGAATTGCTTTTCTCTTCTTCCTGCTGCATCCATGCGTGTATGCATCTGTCACTTAACAACGATTTTGTTAGTGTTACTGTTTGTTTGCTTGCTTGCTATAATTGCAAGTAGCTTATACCCCTCATTATCTTAAACTCATCCAGGGAATTTTATTTACCTATATGAGAGAATCATGCTCCATCAGCATCAAGATATCGATATCATAACTTTCATAGACTCCCATCTTCCCCACAAGTGCACTGATAACCTGATGCAAACAATCATGCTCTGAGGACACAGTCAAGCCTTTGTTTAGGCTGCATTTCATGCCTCTACTATGTACATAAAACAACTTGCAAGTTTTTCTAGTCTGTTGCAAGGCTTTGCTTCTGTTATATCAGAAACTACTGTGCAGTAGGCAATGTGAAAGTGAAAGTCGCCCAGACGTGTCCGACTCTTTGTGACCCCATGGAACTATACAATCCGTGGACTTCTCCAGGCCAGAATACTGGAGTGGGTAGCCTTTCCCTTCTCCAGGGGATCTTCCCAACCCAGAGATCAAACCTAGATCTCCCACACTGCAAGCGGATTCTTTACCAGCTGAGCCACAAGGGAAGCCCAAGAATACTGGAGTGGGTAGCCATTCCCTTTTCCACAGGATCTTCCCAACCCAGGAATTGAACCAGGGAGGGTCTCCTGCATTGCAGGTGGATTCTTGACCAACTGGGATATCAGGGAAGCCCATAGTAGGCAAAGAGCTATCTGAACGTGGAGCAAATGATTCTCCAGTTGATTAAGTCATGAAGACAGCCTTCAGTCATGCCCTTTTTGACTAAGGGTGGAATCTAAATCAGGTTGTGGAGCATTTATATGTTACATAGAGCCATGTGAAAGCATATCATGGGACACACCAGGGAAGAACAAGTCATCCAAATGATGCTCCATTGAAATCTCATCTTTGGATGATGGTAGAGTGAATAAGGGAGAAGGCGATGGCACCCCACTCCAGTACTCTTGCCTGGAAAATCCCATGGACAGAGGAGCCTGGTAGGCTGCAGTCCATGGGGTCGCTAAGAGTCGGACACGACTGAGCGACTTCACTTTCACTTTTCACTTTCATGAATTGGAGAAGGCAATGGCAACCCACTCCAGTGTTCTTGCCTGGAGAATCCCAGGGACAGCGGGGCCTGGTGGGCTGCCGTCTATGGGGTCACACAGAGTCGGACATGACTGAAGTGACTTAGCAGTAGCAGCAGCAGCAGTGAATAAGAATTATGAACCTCATCACAGTATGAGTTAAAGGAGTTCAACTGTGAGTTAAAATGAGGGAGTAAAGCAAGAAAGAAGGTGACAGGAGACTTAGTAACCAGGCAATTTTGCTCCATAAAAAGAGAAAATTTTCGGATGCTGAAGAAGGGAGATTATAGAGAATGGGATAGCATTGTGCAGCAGGACAGGGGAATCATTCATCCAGATTAGAGCAGGCAGCAGATTCCAGAAGAATGAATCCAAGAATATGAACTTGATTGAGTACCCAATGTGCTTAAATATACTGACAAAAGATTTAGACAACCAGGGAGCATGTGAAGATAAATTAGTGTCAAAAATCTAGAAAAGTAACCCAAACTTCAAAAAAAAAAAAAAAAAGCTAAATGAAAAGCAATTATTATCAGCTTCAGAGAAGACAAAAAGTTATGAAAGATGCTATGAAAAGAAATAAAGAATATCTTTACTCACTACTAGGATCTTACTACTTGTGATCTCCTTGATATATTAAGTTAAATGCTTCCATTGCTCTAAGAATATACATTTGATTATATTAAAAATCAAAAACAGGAAAGAAAAATCATAACATAAAAATTTTAAGATTACCTGTAGGGCAAGTGACATAATAGCTAGAGATTTTTGAATTTATGGGCTTCCCAGGTGGCGCTAGTGGTTAAGAACCCACCTGCCAATACAAGAAGACATAAGAGATTCAGGTTCGATCCCTGGGTAAGGAAGATCCCCTGGAGGTGGGCATGGCAACCCACTTCAGTATCCTTGCCTGGAGAATCCTCATAGACAGAGGAGCCTGGCGGGCTACAGTCCATAGGGTCACAAAGAGTCAGATGCAAGTGAAGCGACTGAGCATGCACGCAGGCATTGTTTTATAGACTTGACTTTGGATCCAAGTTAACATTTTACACAATCACCGAGCAAAATTAAAATTTAAAATACAATCTAAAAAACTCAAAATTTAAATGAAACAAATGAAGTTCAGTATGTAACCAATTGATGGCATAACCTTACAGATCTATTTCAAATGACTCTTACAACACAGTTGTTTGACTATATGTTCTTAGCAGGATAGACTCTAAGGACAGTAGTTTTCGCTAATTATAGTAAGCATATATTATAGTAGTAACAGTATAATAGCACTGTTGGTATTTTTGTTCCAAGACTATTATATAATCATGCTAGTGTTTTGAAAACTGAAATTTTCAGTATCAATGAAAAGAGATAAATATGTAAGATCAAAGAGGTTGAGAAAAACATCTGAATTGCAACACATGTATATTTTATCTTAAATATATTTATATATATATATATATATATATATATATATCCTGAAAAAGCCTAGAAAAAATGACCAACCCAGCAGCAATAAGCACTAGTGTCCAGACCATGCTCTCTAAATACTGCTGCTGCTGCTAAGTCGTGTCAGTAGTGTCTGACTCTGTGCGACCCCATAGACGAAAGCCTGCCAGGCTCCTCTGTCCCTGGGATTCTCCAGGCAAGAACACTGGAGTGGGTTGCCATTTCCTCCTCCAATGCATGAAAGTGAAAAGTGAAAAGTTAAAGTGAAGTCGCTCAGTCGTGTCCGACTCTTAGCAATGCCATGGACTGTAGCCTACAAGGCTCCTCCATCCATGGGATTTCCCAGGCAAGAGTACTGGAGTGGGGTGCCATTGTCTTCTCCGTCTCTAAATACTATTTCCCACTAAAATGGACCAGTGCTCTCTAGAGATTCTCAGTTCTTGGTCTGGGGCAAAAAATATACAAGATGATCTTGTAATATCATGTCATACTAGAAAGCAAAGATGCTATCAAGGATTACTGAGGTTGTATCAGATGGACTCAGAAGCCAACTTCAGGAGGCTTCTACTGGCTGAAGACTGGATAAATTGATCTTCAGTAAGGACAGTGGGCTTCCCAGGTAGCTCAGGAGTAAAGAGTCCATCTGCAATGCAGGAGACACAGGTTTGATCCCTGGATTGGGAAAATGCCCTGGAGGAGGACATGGTAACCCACTCCAGGATTCTTGCCTAGAGATCCCATGGACAAAGGAGCCTGTCGGGCTATAGTCCATACGGTTGCAAAGAGCCAGACACAGCTGAAGCAACTTAGCATGAACTCATCCTATTCCTTGTAGGACATTTTTTAAAAGTATGCTTATCTAAGTTTACACATATATTTATAGATGTCCATTTCTTCTAAAAGAAATTATGAGTAAACTAATTATATATCTATTATTTTGCATTTTAAAAAATCTAAAGCTGTATTTTGAGGCTCTTTATATCCCAATATATCCAGATTCCCTAATTCTTCTGAATGGGTACACAGTATCCATAACAGGTTTATCTAGTTCTACACTGATGAATAGCTAAGCTTATTGAAGTTTTATATGATCTTTTCTATTTGGTGTTCCTGTTTCACTTTATACATTTATAACTTAATTGACTGAACTCTTCATTAAGGTGTAAAGCCTGTTGCGTTTCTTTAATGACACACTGTACGAACTACTGCTTCCACAATGCATCTACTTGGCCCTCCTTTTGAAAGGCTCCTTGAAAAATGCCCACAATGAGTTTCAGTACTCTAAATTTCCACAGCTTTACTTTTGAGGTCAGTGACCAGACACTTAATAATTCATCTTTGTTCCTAGAGGAAGCAAGAAGCTCTTTACGGGACAGACCATTTAGCGCTTTATAAATCAGAGTTAATACTTGAAATTACACTCAGAGGTGAAGAAAACAGTTGCCATAATGAAGAGGACATAAGCTACTTTACACCCCGAGGATTTGGGTCGATTTTGTCTCTGTAGATTTTGTTTCTCCTTAGAGCCATTAGATTTTGTTAGGAAGACAGCACTGTGATTGAACAGTACACCATGTAACAACAAACAAGGCAGCTGCGGTCTCCCATGTTTTCCTCTTCTATGTCATTGGAGATTGTCACTGCAATTGGTTCAACAGCTTAGCAAACCCTCAACAACTACCAAATTCAGGGAGACCCTGAAGGTAGTATATATATATTAGAGGTGAATACTCCCTGGCACAGGCTTCCCTGGTAGTCCAGCTGGTAAAGAATTCTCCTGCAATGCAGGAGACCCCGGTTCAATTCCTCAGTCGGGAAGACACTGATAGGCTACCCACTCCAGTATTTATGAGCTTCCCTGGTGGCTCAGACGGTAAAGAATCCACCTGCAATGTCGGAGACCTGGGTTTGATCCCTAGGTTGGGAAGATCACCTGGAGGAGGGCATGGCAACCCATTCCAGTATTCTTGCCTGGAGAATCCCATGGACAGAGGAGACTGGCAGGCTATACAGTCCATGGGGTTGCAAAGAGTCGGACACAACTGAACAACTACACACAGCACACCCCCTGGCACACTAAAGGCTAATTGCCGGGACAGTAAGAAGTAAATAATACAAGAAACTAAATTTTAAAGATGAAGCTGTTTTGTCAGATAAAACAGATTCTGCTTTCCCCCATCCCCGTTATTTGAAGTAAAAATGAAAAGTATTAAAGATTTTTCAGAGGATTTGAAAATTATACTTTTAAATATCAGGAAATATTAGTACTTAATTCTGTGGTCATTTGTAAGGTTATTTCTTTGAAATTTAAGTGGGCTCCCTTTACACTCACTCACACTCACACACACACAAGCACACACACACAGGTGTGAGAAGCCCAATCACTCCAGGATTAGCTGTTCCTCAAAAAGCTCAGTAATGATCTGAAATCTGAAGCCCTACTTGAACTTTTCTACTAATTCAGTAATTACTGCTGTGCCTGAAATTGGCCCCTTTCCTGCAATTACTCAACATGCACTTTCAGTCAAAGAGGTTAACACCTGAATTTAGATTCTAATTAGCACCTAAGGTGGAATTTTTTGTTTAAAGCTTATTAAAATGGGGACTTTTCCCAGCATAAGATTTCACTAGTCTACACAGGTAAACGCATGTTTTATAGACTAATCTCTTTCTGGTTATCTTGAAAGCAACAGAGGTTAGAGATAAAACCAAGATCAACATTTCCCCATTCAAGATACTAACTTCAGAATAAAGCAAACTCAATCAATATCTGGAGTTGTCAAACTGGACAGATTCTCAATACAGCCAAAGACCACTGTTTCCAAACCCCCTCTAAAGAAATGATTTCTCCCAAAGGAAGATGTAAACAAATGGAGATAAAAAGAAAAAAAGAAATTAATATTGACATCATTGGCTTTCAGGGTTATCTCTATTTCCTTCCATGAATCTTCCTAAGCACTGATAGTTACAGTAAAAACTCAGAATTATGTGGGGGCATGTGGTCTTCAATTCCTCAGGCAACCATTAGTGTGATTTTAACTTCAACCACTTGTGTATCTTCAAGTTAACTATGTGCCCTCTGCCACATAAGTGAAAACTGGTCACTGGGTCATTCCTTGGATACCTTCAGCAATGGGAGACTCACTACTTCATGAGGCAGCTCTTTATCTCGTCAGGAACCCCTGAAAATAAGGATCCCATAAATGATGGCTTATAAACACACTGAATTTGGGGGCATTCTCACCATTCAGTTGACTCATTATGAGCTTTCAATACACACCACTGTTTAACAACTTCTCGCCTCCCCTGTACTTGTGCAATTGACATTTTAAAGTACAAGTTCAAGAACTTATAGTTAAATCTTTTGAATTTTCCTCTACTTCAGTTTAGCTCTTTGTTCAACTAATCAAGATGATTTGGATTGACTGTGCTCTCTGGTCTCTTGCTATCTAAATATAATAAGCATCCTTTCTTTTTTCCCACTCAAGGATAAACTTCAAGATATATGCAAGGTCTCTCAGCATCAAACCTGACTCAGCTCATACTGAAAGACAGAAATGAGGCTCTTGTGGCTTGTCAGTTATTCTGAGTCATGTCGTTTGCAGAGCCAAATTGAGTACAAGAAGTTGAAACAACGCTCGTGTCTTCCAACACAAAGCAAGAGTGTCAAAGGGTATAATAGTAATAATTTGCTAGGGCTGCCATAGCAAAGTACCACAGACTGGTACTTAAAAACTGGTAGCTTAAAAACTAGACATTTGTTTCTCAGAATTCTGGAGGCTAGAAATCTGAGGTCAAGGGTTGATGTCTTCTGAGGCCTCTTTCCTTGGCTAATCGATGGCCTCCTCTCTTTGTCTTCCCATGCTCTCTCCTCTGTACATGTCTGTATTATAATCTCCTCTTCATATGAGGACACTTGTCATACTGACAACAATCAGCCCACAATGCCAGTTGAGACATTTCTATCATATTCCGAATTATAGATTGTGTTCCTTTAATGTCAGTTTCTCTAAGTGCTCAGTTCTAATCTCACCAGATTTGCAATCTTATTTATTTAATGCACATGTGTTTTCACATTCTTTTTTTTAAGGACTTCTATCTATACTTTAGAATCTGCCTTCAAATGGGTTGATGTGCAAATGTGAATCTTAAAGTGTTTAACCTCTTTAAATTCTGCAGTTATTTCACAAAAGTTACCTTTCACTGTTGGACGAATATGTAGTATTCGTCATATGCAGTAAATATTATGTAAGTAATATGTAGTAAAAATCACTACATAAATCATATTTTAATCTATGCTTAAATGAGTATCAATATGTAAATATACAAAATTTATAAGTTCACAGCATATTTACTTATATTTCTGCCACTCCACCCAATCTTTCCTTGAGAGCATACAATATGAATGCTACTGCTAAGTCACTTCAGTTGTGTCCGACTCTGTGCGACCCCATAGACGGCAGCCCACCAGGCTCCCCGTCCCTGGGATTCTCCAGGCAAGAACACTGGAGTGGGTTGCCATTTCCTTCTCCAATGCATGAAAGTGAAAAGTGAAAGTGAAGTCTCTCAGTCGTGTCGGACTCTTAGCGACCCCATGGACTGCAGCCTACCAGACTCCTCCATTGATGGGATTTTCCAGGCAAGAGTACTGGAGTGGGGTGCCATTTATGTAGGTAAATAACCTCAGTTGCCTTGACCCAAGCGTTACTAAGGAAATTGGGTTATTTGACCTCCAGTGAGGTCAAACAAAGGCTATAGATAAATCTCTGGACCAAATATTTTTCTCCCTTAAGTGTGTCTTGGGCTTTCCTGGTGGCTCAGCAGTAAAGAATCCGCCTACCAATGTAGGAGACTTGGGTTTGATCCCTGGGTGGAGAAGATCCCCCTGGAGGATAGTCCATGGGGTCACAAAGAGTCAGACATGACTGAGTGACTAAAGAACAACAACAACAGATGTGTCTCATCACAGTGGAACCCTATACTTGTACCAAAAAGCTCAAAGCCCACAGAAGTAAGGCTACAGGAACATCTTAACGGATGTAAGCCACATTCAATCAGTAATATACTCTCTTTATCCTAAAATTCTTAGACTCTAGATATTATTAGCAACTAGTCAATACTGTGTGTTTGTGAATAAAATGATCTTTTAAAAAACAATATAATTCCCTTTTGACCACCCTCTAAATTATCATATTCCTTTATAGTCACTGCCGGCAAGCACTTAGAAAAAACTGCTATCATGGTTTAAAATTGCTTCAGTTATACCATGATAATATATTATGAAATGATATATTAGAATCATTTTAAATATATATAAATAATATATTATAAAATGATAATATATTAAGTAGAAAAAGTTTGGATTGAAGACAGCCACTAGACTTTAGAACTATCTTGACTGCTAAACTAGCCAGCTCCTTTAATAAGTAACTAGAGGATGTTCGTTTGCCCCCCCACCCCTCCCCAATATGCCCATTACACCACCCAACTGTCAAAAGGGCTGGACATCTGTGAGACCAGGCCACATGTGGTCCAAATACACACAACTGTTAATGTATCAGAGAAGCAGGGAGAAAAAGCTAAAGTGAAAAATAACATGCAGGATGGCATGGTTTTTTTTAATAGTACCTATTTATTCCATGGAACGAGAAAATGTGTTTTTTAGGGCATTCAAAACAAGAGAAATTCAAAAAAAATTTCAAAAAAATTCAACAAGAAATTCAAAAAAATTCTTGTTTAATTCAAAACAAGAGAATTAAAGATAAATTAAATAAATTCCTTTAAAATATTTTGTTATTTCTTTTTTACAATAAGAGAATAGAAATTTTATCCATATGTTCAATTAACCTCAGCCTTGAGAAGGTGGTATAGTGAGTGAGGGCATGAACCCTGGAGCCAGGCTGCCTGGATGAAATTCTAACCCTTCCGCTTACTCACTCTTAGCACGGGAAAGTTACTTAAGCCTCACCACCCTCACCTGTAACATGAATATATTAGTATCTACCTCTTAGGATTGTTGCAAAGATTAAATGAGGTCAGCCCTTAGGACAATGGCCAGCATGTAGCCAGCACTCAGTCTTAGACATTATTATTTTTTGTTAAAAACATTAATAATCACAAAAACCTATAAGGCATCTGCTATTATCTCTGTTTACGCACGAAAAAAATCAAGATTTGTCCAAGATCAACTGGCAAATGATGGAATTGAGATTTTTGCCCAACTCCTGCTTCTGCTGTAACGTCTGTTATAAAATGTAATCTTATGTGGAAATTGCTTGTCTCCCCAGGACCAAGGGCATGTAGCAGTGGGGGATTGGAATTCCTTTAGAGAACTCAGTCATTACACAGTTCTTTTCTCATGCTAATGAATGTGGCAAATTCAGGCCTAGTCTAGGCAAACACCTGAAGTGGCGGCAGACAGAGGACCAGGGGAGGAGCAGAGGCATCAGGCAGTTCCTGAAGTCAGGGCATCGGTGGCATTCTGATTCTGAGCCATCTGCCCAGGAACAGCAGGATGCCAGCAAGTGACAGGTTAGGTTAGGGCAGCCGTCTTTGAGGGCAGAGGCTTGTCTTCTCCAACTCTTGTGACATGCCCAATAGAGCATAATAAATACTCAATAATAACTGTTTGTTAAATTGAGTTGTCTTGAACTAAATTGAACTGGCCAGCCATCCTCACTGGTATTACTTGAGAAACATGAAAGCCTCCACCCCCAACCCCAAAACCACACATGCTGAAATAACCCATTTATTCACTGGTTCGTCAGTGCTTTCCATGGGAGAGCTCCATAATAAGCAAGATGGGCAGGGTCCTGTTATCATGGAGCTTAGAGTCTGATGATGGAGGAAATGGATAATTAAGGAAGTAATTACATACAGCAGGAAGAGTGCTCAGAGAGCAAAGTAGGAGGTAACCCCAGGAGCACATGTCAGGGAGATCTAAATAAAACAGTGGAGAGACAGTATCCCAGAGTACAGGGTCCTTCGAGATGAAATTGAGGGCCTTCAGGCCTGGGTAAAGAGTCTGGGTTCTGGTAAGTGATAATAGGAAGACCTTCAATGTTTTCAACTGGAAGTGACATGAATAGTTTGCATTTTAGAAAGTTCCATTGGGCTCTGTTATGGAGAACAGATTGGAGGAGTTCACACAGCTGCAATAGTCTAGGCAAGAAAGAATGGTGGCTGGGCTAGGGGAATGAGAAAAGTGGAAAGACTGGACATCTATTTTGAAAGGGGAGGTCAGATGTGGAAGATGAGAGTGAGACAACAATCAGAGAGGAGCCATGGGTTTTGACAGGGAAACTGAGATGACTGTGGTTCCATTCATTGAAATGTAAAAGGATGAGCCCAGGTTTTAATATGTTTATTTTGTAATGCCCCGGGGACACCTGAGTTAGCAGCTGCATATTGAGTCTGAAGCCCAAAAGTAGAAGTAAAGACATTATGTACTGACCTGTGATAATGCAGTAAAGTTGTCAGCATATGCATGATCATTGATTGAGTGAGACTAGAAGGTGAATATAATGAAGGATATTGAGGAATACATTTATTTCAGGCAGCTGACTCCAAACTTAATAATGTATCTGAATCATGGAGGAAATTGTTAAAATATACAGGGCCCCATCCTGTGAGTTTCTCATTTAGAAAGTCTAACCTGAGGCCTTGCTTTTCATTATTATTTATTTTGGGCTGTGCTGGGTCTTCATTTCTACTCGGGCTTTTCTTTAGTTGCTGCGAACCGGGGCTACTCTCTAGATGTGGTACGCAGGCTTCTCGCTGCGGTGGCCCTTCTTGCGGAAGAGCACAGGCTCTAGAACGTTCAGGCTTCAGTAGTTGTGGCTCGCCGGCTCTAGAGCACAGGCTCGGTAGTTGTGGCTCACGGAACTGGTGGTTCCATGATAGGGAGATCTTCCCGGATCAGAGATGGAACCCATGTTTCCTGCTTTGGCAGGTGAATTCTTTACCACTGAGCCGCCAGGGAAGCCGGGGCCTTTTATTTCATTGGACGATTCTGAGGTGGATGGACTGGGAACAATACCTGAAAAACACTGATTTCAGAGAAGGGAAGGGGAAGAGAAATGCTCAGGGAAATCCAAGAAAGAGCAGCGGGAGTGGAAGGAGAGGGACTAGTTGTGGAGCAAAGAAGACAGCTCCGACAAGAGAGGGAGGGGCCTGTCCACCATCTCTCCATCAGCCTGCTTGCACCGGTCACCCTTAAGTGTAACACCCCAGAAGGTCCTGTCAAAATGGGAATGTGTCACCTAAAATGAGTCATACCTTTTTGGTACTTGCAGATCCACAGTCTTGGGTCCATATGTGTTTGCGAATCCAAAATTTGGGAGATACTGGAATTCCCTGGCAGTCCAGTGTTCAGGACACTGCGCTACCACTGCAGAGTCTGACTTCCGGTCAGGAACTAAGATCCCGCAGGACGCAGGACGTGCAGTCAAAAAACAAAAACAAACCAAAAAAAAAAAAGAATTTGGAGGATATTGCAAGCCCGCTTATTCCATATATTATTTAAGTCTCCATCGGGGTCTGAAATAATATCTAATTGCCAGATACAAAAATACTTCTGCAACAAAATGTATAAATATTTATACTGAGCAATACAAATAAAGAAAAGAGTCTCGTATCAGTTTAAGCCAGGTGACAAATGAAGCTAAGTTAAATTAACTTTTACCCTAAGCTGAGTTACAAAAACAAGCAAAGCAACCAAAAAATAAAATAAAATAAAACTACCCTTTAGTTCTCAGAGTTTTAAAGATTTCAAAACTGTAGATAAAAGTTCCTGGATCTCTGCCACCTGATCATGCCTTCTATGGAATGTGTTTGTCAGACCACAGTTAATTTTGCTATAACATTTGTTTTGACAACACCAATTTATTTTAATACCATTGATATACTAGGGAACAGTCTGGGCATAACTCAAATTTCACATTTATTTTTGCACATTCTTCAGTTCAGTTCAGTCGCTCAGTCATGTCTGACTCTTTGCAACCCCATGAATTACAGCACGCCAGGCCACCCTGTCCATCACCAACTCCTGGAGTTCACCCAAACTCATGTCCATCGAGTCGGTAATGCCATCCAGCCATCTCATCCTCTGTCGTCCCCTTCCCCTCCTGCCCCCAATCCCTCCCAGAATCAGAGTCTTTTCCAAGGAGTCAACTCTTCGCATGAGGTGGCCAAAGGACTGGAGTTTCAGCTTTAGCATCATTCCTTCCAAAGAAATCCCAGGGCTGATCTCCTTCAGAATGGACTGGTTGGATCTCCTTGCAGTCCAAGGGACTGTCAAGAGTCTTCTCCAACACCACAGTTCAAAAGCATCAATTCTTCAGTGTTCAGCTTAGGTGAACATAGAAAACTGCATCCTGCTGAACCAACAAGGTAGGAATACACAAAACACACATATCTCAAACTATCAACTACCTGAATTCATCACATGTGCTATTCTATGAGGTTGTGCTTTCTGTTCTTTCACACTTGTGAGCTTTTCTGTATAAATACTCATTCAACATCCCAAACCTAAGAATCCTGATTCAAAACACCAAGCAGTGCACACACAAAGGAAAGTGGCACATACACTTGAGGACCTCAAACAGAAGACCCCAGACCCTGCAAAATGGCTCCACTTTATGCTAGTAGTGGCTGCTTCAGTTGCTTCAAACATCAGTACAATTTTCCAAAGCTTTCAGCTGCGCAGTGAAACCGCAAGAAAATGAGAAAACTACAAAAGAATTTCTAACCATCATACAAATTTAATCGAAGAAAGTTGTACATTAGATCCAATTTTTTAATTTTGATGGAAGATTTTTTTGTAAACAAATGTTTGGAAAGATCTGCATGTCAAAGACAGAAAACCATGCTCCATAATTTAAAGCTGTGAATGATCACTTAACTGCAATCTTTGGATCAGAAACTGAGGACAATGAGTTGCAGCCATTCACATCCTACTATTACGACTTTTTGTGGATTTCAGAAAAACCTCCTTCTGGCACTTCACAATAACTTACAAGAGGCAACCCTCCCAATGCCCACTTCAAGTAAACATCAATTCTTTTTCAAACTAAAGTGCCATATGTATTTTAATATTTATGAATGTCATAACCATTTGACATGGTACAACCCCAAGGCTATGGTTTTTCCAGTGGTCATGTATGGATGTGAGAATTGGACTATAAAGAAAGCTGAGTGCCGAAGAATTAATTTTTTTGAACTGTGGTGTTGGAGAAGACTCTTGAGAGTCCCTTGGACTGCAAGGATATCCAACCAGTCCATCCTAAAGGAGATGAGTCCTGGGTGTTCATTGGAAGGACTGATGTTGAGGCTGAAACGCCAATCCTTTGGCCACCTGATGCAAAGAACTGATTCATTTGAAAAGATGCTGATGCTGGGAAAGATTGAGGGCAGGAGGAGAAGGGAAAACAGAGAATGAGATGGTTGGATGGCATCACTGACTCGATGGACATGGGTTTGGGTGGACTCCGGGAGTTGGTGATGGACAGGAATGCCTGGCATGTTGCAGTTCATGCAGTCACAAAGAGTCGGACATGACTGAGCGGCTGAACTGAACTGAAGTTTTATTAAGTTCTTATCTTTGAAAGTTCTCATCTTTGTAAGTTCTCATCTTTACTGACAAAGCTTTTGAGTCCTGTCCCTTTAATCTCATTATCCCATAAGTTCTATGCTTTTTATTGTGCATTTATGCAGATCATGGATATTCTCAGGTGTGCATATAGATCACATTATAAAAGAACTGACTGTACCTCTGACATTCAACAAGATCTTCAAGGAATAAGATTAGAATGAATAAATCTTGATGGGTAGAAGAGTAGAAAATAATCTTAATGGTCAACTGTAATGCTCCCCTCCCCAACCCAAAATGTGTGTGACATATAATAGAAATACAGTAATCAAAAAAGCTAGTAAGTAATTTATCTCTGAGTGACATATGGAGAGTAATTCATTGTCTTTATTCTTTAATGAATATTCCAAGTTGTCTGCAATTCTACTATCTTTATAATAACAAGTAAGCACATAAATTGTTGAGTTTCATTGTTTTGCTATTTTCTTGTGTCTTTTGAAATCTGGATCTCAACCAAGTACTTCAGGCTCAGGTAGGAAATGACAGTTGTGGTTCCCCCACGTTCCTGGATGCCTGCGTTGGGAGTGATAGAGCACCTGAAAAGTCAAGCTTTCCCTTCTCACAATTTTGCCCTGGTCCAGCCCTGCCAACCCTTTTAACCCTCAAGCCTATCCAGGCTTCCCTTGGTACCAGGTTCAGGGCCTTCTCTCAAGGAGACGAGAGTTGGCCAGACTTCCTTTCCAGATCTACTGTCATCTACTGGACCAATTGCTAAAAGGGGATTGGGGACGTCAAAACCAAATACCAATCTCCAGGTCTTAGATCCTATCCTCTTTCTTAGAAAATCCAGTCTTAATCCGGTTTGCATTTTTCTGCAAAAGCAGCTTATTCGCTAATGGAACAGTCAGATTCCTCCACTTGTTCATTTGTTCACACAGAAAAAGCTGCCTGAGAGACCACCTGTATTGGTAGGGCAGCTGACTAAAGGGTTGTTTTTTCTGAAAACAGGTCTTCAGGGTAATTCTCGGGATTTTGTGCATGTCAGAGTCACTTTTCCAAGTAACAACGTGTAGCCCCGACAGGGTAGTTTCCTTGTGTCCTGTGCAAGTCCAACTGCCTGGCAGACAGAACTAAAATGGACGTTAGTTTCCAAAGCAATGAGGTTTCACCTCTCCCTTCCCCACCTGATACAGAGACAACGAAAGTATTCACCCAGTATCTAGAATTTGCCAATTCAGAAATCTATGTTGGGTCCAATTCTAAAGTAATTATTCAGACATAAGTCCCAGTGACTTAAAGGGAATTTGATCAAGGAAAAAAAACAAAACAAAAAAAAACCCTACTAAATCATGCTGCAAATACAAGATATATTAGATTGTTAATTTACAAACTGGAGTGTTTTCTGTAAAGTAGCTAAAATCTCCCTTCTCAGAAAGACTGAACTTTTAAAATTGTTTAATAATATTTAAGAGGCATCATTTGCTTTTACTTGATAATGTTTTGTCTCCTTTCCTACACTGCCAATCTCTAACACTGAAGGTGTACATAAGAAGCTGTTTTATAATATAATGACAGGATATGAAAGGCTTCCTATAGGGAAAAAAAAAAAGTTTTAAAGGAAAAACTTCTTTCACCAGCTTTTCTTTACCTGAGACATCTCAAAGTTAATTAAGTACTTGGCCTATTACCATCAGCTATGTCTACAGTGTGCTAAACCAACTTTTGGAGTTGAAATTAACTGCAGCAGTTAGAAATAGTCCTGCTTTCTTTATAAGGGAAGAAAACTTGTCCAACAAAGTGCGTGGATTTTTTATTTTCATAGCACTGAATTCTTCTATGCCCCTAAGGATAAGTTGGAGGAGAACCCTTGTATAGTTAGATTTTAAGAACTCATAGTCAAGTAACACAGCCTTAATTGGGAGAGAAAGGAGATAGTGGTAGAGGAAGAAAAGTTAAGTGAATCATCATGTTGTAGATAAAGGCAAGGTGCACTTAGAAACTTTTCAACCTCTGTCTTTTGTATGCTCTTTTTTTGTATGTTTTTATCAATTCAGTACATGTTATGACACATTTAAGAATATTAAGTTAATTTTTACTATCCTTGGTGTGGTCTATAGGGGTACTGGGTAATTGTTTGCTAATTGTTTTGACTAAATTAGCAATTCTTTCAAACAACTTGTGTAGCTAATCTAGTTTTTCACTGACTTAAGCAATTTTTTATTTTTCTTACACATTGGACGAGTAAGCCTAAGCACGCTTAGCCTCTGAGTAGGTAACCCAGACTACAGTTCAGTCCCCAAGACTATCTCTGGCTCACAGGGAGAATAGGAAAATAAATCAATCTAAAGGGCTTCCAGACTTCTGAGGTATGCTGGGATCAGCCCTGATGATCCCTTACTCATCTTTCTTCTAGTTCTGGTGAGATGACTCAGTAGTAATAAGATGATTCACCATTGTCTCACAAGCAATTATAAAAATATCCCTGTGTGTGTGGTTTAAAAAAAAAGTTCAGAGATCAAGCTAATGAAGTAAATTTCATGTAGACCTATATACCATATTCTATTAATATAAAGCAAAGTCAGCTTTTCAGCCTCTTCTTATTACTAAAAACTGTTTTAAAGTCCCTCTAGTACAACATCTTCTAAGAAAATCTAGAACAATGTGGATACTCACTGGAACAGAGCCACCCATACATGAAGACAGCAGGCAAGAGAAAATGAGAGCTCTGCTGCATTGAGTGACTACTATGTGCTCTTTTTAAAGATGGGGAAACAAGGGCCCAAAGATACTCAAACTTGCCTGAGGTCACACAGTTATAAGTAAGATTCAAGGTGAGGTCATCTAACTCCAAAGTGTTTCCACTGCATTGTGGTAGAAAGCCTTACAGAAATGTACCTTCACAACTCTAAATAAAAAAGTTCTCTCCCATCCAAGCTTCTTCACCCTGTAGGAAGCAATTATCAAATTCCCCTATGCTTTGGGTCTGGGCTCTCGTGATAGATAGTTTGCCATTTATTAATGTATGATCTGGAGCAAGTTGAATAAATTCTTTAAGCCTCATAAATTATATTTTTTAAATACAAATATTTTATATGATTATAAATATGTATGTCAAAGGATGGTTGTGGAAATTAGATGTGATAATGTTCTAAAGGTCTGAGTACATAGTAAGTATTTTATAAGGGACCGTTATTATTAACTATTATTATTTTTCACTGAAATAATGACTGCATAGATATGGTGTTTTTTTTTTAATCATTGCAATGGGTTAATAACATTCTCTCCTCCTCTCTTTCTAATCTACTTTTAACTTTTTATTAATATTAGCCTCTTTTTTTCTTTGAAACTGTATATTTAACTTTTTATTATAGAAAATTTCAAACATAAATTAGAGATTAGAAACTCCAATATACATCATTCAGCTTCAACAATTATCAACTTGTAATTAACGGTCTAAAGGTTAACACCAGTAGGAAAATTCCTCTTCAATTTACTTGTTATATAGAATCACTTGAGTTTCTCTCATTAAAACGCCAAACATTCCAGAAATTGTTTTCAAATATATTGGGTTGGCCAAAAAGTTCATTTCCTTAAAAGTTCATTTTTCCTTTTGGAAAAATCTGAACAAACTTTTTGGCCAATCCAATGTAAATACTGTTCACAGTTATTTCCCTCTTTGCTCATTTAAAAAAAAAAAAAAAAGAGCCCAGTCTTTTTAGAATCACAGTATACAGTATAACAAGCTGAGAAAACTTTACAAATGATATATGATCCAACAAATTCTCAAATCCAGCATGGAATCAAGAAAAGAATATGAACTCGACAAGGGTCTAAGATCTGTGAAAAGTTTACAAATCCTCTAGCAAAGTTTTTTCCTGAATCTGATCCAAGTGTTGGATTCTAAACAAAATACAAAGAAAATGAGTTAAACCAAGCTTTGTCCCCTAGTTAGAGGAATTCCCCATAGCTCTATCATTGAAAATTGGGCCTTTGTCTTCCAATGTGGGCCTCCAAAGTTTAGGTTGTTGATGCAGAACCACTTAAGTTATTGTAAACCATATCTCATGGACTCCAAAAATGGTTTCTTAGTAATGGGGAACTAATTATGTGATTACTAGACTCCCTTCATGTACCATTAGTCATATGAAGCTGGAAAATATGCCTGTTTTCAAGGCAAATTGCTCATTTTGAATTATGCCTCAAAATGGAGCCTCTCCTCTGTAGGCCTAAACTAAAAACCCCCAAGCCAAATTTTCAATTATAACTTCTAAACAGCCATCTTTAGCCAGGCCTGTGAATGGTCTGGACTGAGTTGGGGAATCTTCTAAATGGGAGACAGAAATGAAAAGACTGGAGTCTTCTGCAGATTTTCTTCCTTTCCTACAAGTGCTTGAGGGGAATTCAAATCACAGCCATCTTTTTTCCCATAACTCAGAAAAACCCAGCATAACAATTATTTCCCCTGACAAATCTATGGTTCACCAAGATACTGGCTCCGCTTCTCTGATAATGACAACTGACCTCATTTTCCAGTCCAGATGCACAGGCTCATCCTTCTGAGGTGGTTATAGCCCTCGAACTAGGAAGACGATAGCAGAGTTAGGAACAGGGCCTGACAGAGTTCATCCACGGCAGAAGGAAGACCTAGCGGCACGTGGTATAAAGAGAAACAGAACCATCACCCCTTCCCCAAAAAAGCGAGAAGGAGTGGGTGGTGGGGGAGGGAATAGAATATGGCTGCAAGAAAGCCAGGGAGAATGAGAGACTCCAAAACTTGCTAGGTCAAGAACTCCTTCAGGCACAAACCACATCCCATTCATTTCTGTAACCACAGTGCTTGGCACACAGTAGGAATGCAATGAATGTTTGCTAAATTCAATTTAATTGAAATGAGAAGAAACAGATTGACCCAATGTAGCTGGCAGTGTCTCTAAACATAATTAATTCTGGAGATTCTCAAAGTCATCTGAGAGTTGCTTGCAGGCTCAGTAATAATTTTCATCTAATGACAGCTCCTTAGACCCGATATGAATTTCATTAAACGAGTCAGCATGCCAGCAGCTAGAATATGAGCAAAATGTTAAAGAAGATCTGTATATCGCCAGGGACAGGGGACAGAACAGGATATGGGTTAATTATGCTCTCTCAAGCTTTTGCTGTATGGAATTTGTTTCCTAGAACAGGAGCAATCTGTTTCAGATGGGAATCAGGGTGATAACAATTAGGATTCTGCCAAAGCGTGTGTGGCCGGGACCAAAGCTGCTGACTTCCAGGATGCTCAGCTGTGGCCAGTCCCAGCTCTGCAGGCACACCCTGGAGAGTGCAGCACAAAAACTGTGCATTCTAGGCCGGCAAGTGATGTCAGCCAAGCCAAAATTAATTGCTCAGATTGGCTTTGGTCCCCTTTAAAACAACTCTACGAGTCAGTCTGATTTCTACTGTGACATTCGCTGTTTTAAGTTCCAAATGACACTCAAGTTCAATCTTGTTTCAGCACCAAACTTTTCATTCAGGTGTGGCCTCAGCAAAGCTGATAACAATTCCGCACTTTCCCTGACCTTGTCCCAACTTTCCTGTAAACAGGTAGATGATGGGGAAAGAAATGCAGAATGGTAACCTAATACCAATGCCAGCTCTGGGGTGGCTGGTAACTTGCTCCGTTGTGCGTCTTTCTGCTTTCTGCTACCACTTTAATGTAGTCAAAGGAAAGGATGTGATACTGGAGGTCTAAGAGACAGCACTGTAAATTGTGTCTTCTTTTCATAAGCTGAAGATGAGCCTTATACCAATAAACATCTGGGCCTCCCATTGTTCTGTGTCTGAGTATCAGGAAGTTTTGGTAGCAGAGACAATGCAAAATGCTAGAGACAAAAATAATTACTTTAATCAGTACAAGTTATGCTGGTGTGTTGATTTAAGATGCTCTGTTAGCTACTGTACCAAGTTAGGGCTTGATTTCTTTTTTGTTGTGTTTGCTTTCTTCCTAAGTGAACGAATAAAAGAAGTACAAGACCGGAAACTGAAGAGTACATAAGACAGGTAGGTGGGATTTAACGAGTTAAACCTTTAAGCTTTAGAGAAAGCTAGACTTCTAGGGGACAAAAAGTTGCTGACTAGAGGCTTAAACTGCATGCTTTCATCTTTGGGATGACAGCTAATTAAATATGTCTTTACAGTATCTTAGATTTGATACTCTGCATGACAAAGCATGACCTGACATTGTGTAAATAGAATTTTCTATGTTTCCAAATGCTGTTTAATAAAGATATATTTCTTTTATAATAAGAAAAAATTAATGTATTAACTAAATGAAAAGTGATCCCTGAGGAAAACAAGAGAACGGATGAAAGATTTGATTCCAATTGAAAGGGTCTGGGTTCAAGTTCTAGCTCTGTTACCTCCTAGCTCCATGAAATTGAAAAATTTCTTTACTTCTGTGTGAATTGCCGTTTTCTCACCTGTGAATAGTGAGTGATGACATCAACTTCTTCACAGAGCTGTAATGGGGATTGAAACAGTAAAAAGTGCCTCAGACTTACTAGTCACTCAGCATATGACAGCTATGGATGGCCATGACTAAAGAACTCCCTTCAGCCCACAGCTGTTGTGAGGAAAAAGCCAATGCCATTTTGCAAAAAAAGCATTTTTAAAAAACAAGTCAATTCTATATAACCATAAGTTTTTCAAATGCTAATTGAAAAGCACAGAACTGATATGAAAGGGTATTTTTTAACCTTTTTTTTTTGGTTGTACTGCTAGTGGGATTTCAGTTCCCTGACCAGGAACAGAACTCAAACAGGCCTTCTGCAACAAGAGCCTAGAATCCTAACCACTGGACCACCAGGAAATTCCCATAAGAGAGTATTTTTAAAGACTGTACAATTCAGTGGAAATAGCCAGGAGGCCTTGGCAGTCCCAGAAAGAAAGCAATCTTAGGTAAGTTTCCTTGTACCTCAGTCTCCTCATCATACCTAGCCCAGGCAATGCTGTGAGGGTCATAAGAAAAGCATGTGAAAGAGCTTTGAAAGCTAAAAGATCTATAGGCACAGAAGATAGATGTTACTATAATTCCATAATTTGAAAGTATACATGCATATTAGTATCTACTCAGAGTTTGGTCATTCTTTTGAAACATAATCTACCTAACCAGCATCCCTAAAACAAAACCAAAAAAAAAAAGATTTTGCTTGGTATAAAAAAGAAATCTCCTGATGATCTCATCCTGAGGATGAGAAAAAAAATCTTATTTCTATATATACTTTTACAAAAGATTCAGATAATGTAGTATGTATTGATTCTCTGTATGTTCCAGAAAATTTGGAAAAATATCAACAAATCTATAAAACCAAACAGGCAAATGAGCATTACATGCAACAACAACCTACTTTTTTTTCTAGAATCTGAACTATTAGAACTCTTGTTTATTCATCATACACAGTCTCTTTGTTTTATTTACTTATTTCTTATGAATGAATGAGTCAGAAATGGAAGGTCCTGGCAGACAAGGATCCTGGGACATGCCTTCACACATGGCTGGTGAATAATTGATTTAAAATAATCACTTTAAATGACACACATTCATTGCTGGTGTCAGGTTCATTGTTACTAGCCTTTGGAAAGCAATATGGCAAAATCTATTAAGAGCCATAAAAATGCCCATATAGTTTCACCCAGTCATCACATCCCTGGGGGTTTATTCTAAGGAAATAAATCATGCACAAATATGTTTGTGGCAGTTTCATATGTAAAAGTGAAATCACTTAAATGTTCAACCATGGTTTTAACAAACAATACTTATAAAGATAATACAGCAACCCAGAACCATATTAATTAAAAATTATTAAGCTACAAATATTAAGTATAAAATGGTATCCTAACATGATTTCAAATCTATAAAAATTTGATATGTGAGTAATAACCAGAAAAAATATGCAAAAATAAAAAATAAGGTGTTAAGAAGATATGATACATAATTTAAATTTTTTTCTTAACTATGGTATTTTTCACAATTAAAAAAATAAATATCAGTTGAAATGTTTTTCATTTGAATAAAGCTGTAAGGGGATCAGCTGGCATGGTCTTATTTGATTTTCAACACAATCCTGGAGAGATGGCAAAGGCGTATCCATTTTCATTTGACAAATGGAGTATCTGAGACTTCAGTTCAGTTTAGTCGCTCAGTCGGGTCCAACTCTTTGCGACCCCACGAATCACAGCATGCCAGACCTCCCCGTTCATCACCAACTCCCAGAGTTTACCCAAACTCATGTCCATCGAGTCAGTGATGCCATCCAGCCATCTCATCCTCTGTTGTCCCCTTCTCCTCCTGTCCCCAATCCCTCCCAGCATCAGGGTCTTTTCCAATGAGTCAATTCTTCCCATGAGGTGGCCAAAGTATTGGAGTTTCAGCTTCAGCATCAGTCCTTCCAATGAACACCCAGGACTCATCTCCTTTAGGATGGATTGGTTGGATCTCCTTGCAGTCCAAGGGACTCTCAAGAGTCTTCTCCAACACCACAGTTCAAAAGCATCAATTCTCCCGCGCTCAGCCTTCTTCACAGTCCAACTCTCACATCCATACATGACTACTGGAAAAACCATAGCCTTGACTAGATGGACCTTTCTTGACAAAGTAATGTCTCTGCTTTTGAATATGCTATCTAGGTTGGACATAACTTTCCTTCCAAGGAGTAAGCGTCTTTTAATTTCATGGCTGCAGTCACCATCTGCAGTGATTTTGGAGCCCAAAAAAATAAAGTCTGACACTGTTTCCACTGTTTCCCCATCTATTTCCCATGAAGTGATGGGACCAGATGCCATGATCTTTGTTTTCTGAATGTTGAGCTTTAAGCCAACTTTTTACTCTCCTCTTTCACTTTCATCAAGAGGCTTTTGAGTTCCTCTTCACTTTCTGCCATAAGGGTGGTGTCATCTGCATATCTGAGGTTATTGATATTTCTCCCGGCAATCTTGATTCCAGCTTGTGCTTCTAGAGAGATCCAATTTTGTCTAGAGTCCTTCTTGGAAATAACTGAGCCAGGGCTTGAACCAAAAGTGTCTCCTGACCCTTAGTCCAGTGACCTGTCCCCAAAGTGCCTGAATCTGACCAAGCCTCTAGATCCACATACCAATTTATAAGAAACACAGATGGAAAGTAGAGGAATATGTTAGGTACACTGCAGGGATACAGTCTACAAAATCCAGAAATGAACAGTTCTACAGGCAAACAGTCTCATTTCTTCAGCAAGTAAATAACATCACATGAAGAGAGAGAGGGGGGAAAGGAGAGAAACATATAGATTAAAGAGACAAAAAACATCAACAAATCATGTGTGAACTGCATATGACCGCTGATTTCAATAAACTTATAAAAAAGGAAATTTGTGAGACAATTGCAAATTAAAATAGTGACTAGGTATTTGATGATATTAAAGAATTATTGTTAATTTTTTGAGATATGATAATAGTACTCTGTGTTTTTATTTAGAGGCTTTATTTTCTGAGATATGTGCTTCATTACCTATGGATGAAACAGTATGATATCTGGGGTTTGTTTCAAAATAATATGGGACGTGGGAATGGAGGATTTAGGTGAAATAAGAATGTTCCTGAGTTGAAGCTGAGTGTGATGGGTTCATGGGGTTTCATTATACTATTTTTCTATTTATATTTGTTTAAAAATCTTCCTTAATAAAGAGGGGTTTTTGAAAATAAATGGTATCTATATTTGTTAATTTTTATCTTACCCTTCTCCCATCAGTAAAGTAAAAGTTTAATACAATAACCTGGGTTGAAAATGAGAAGCTACAGCTGCATAACTTTTACTTTGTTAAATATTTATCTATTTGGCTGCATCAGGTCCTAGTTGAGGCACACAGTCTGTGTTGTGGTGCACAGGGTCTCTTACGGCTCTCGGGTTTAGCTGCTCCAAGGCATGTGGGAGCTTAACTCCCTGACCAAGGATTGAACCCACATGCCCCACATTGCAAGGTTGGTTCTTAATTACTGGACCACCGAGGAAGTCCCTTACCTTTTTAAATGGAGCAAATGATATCTTTGGTAGGCTACAGAGTAGAGCACAATGAATGAAATTGCCTGATACATTTTCTTCAATTTAAATGTTTTTCTTTGTTTAAAAGATTAAAAAAGAGAGAGAAATAAAACAGAATGGATAAAAGTAAGGAGGAAAGAAAGTGAAAGGGCCAACATAACAGTATAAACTGATAAGGATTTAAATAGGCCACTTGAAAATAATCAAGGCTGGGGGATTGTGAATACAATGAAATCATGGTATTAGTGATTGTACTGGCATCAGGTTTTCAGCCAGACAGATTTGGATTCCAAGCACTGGAAGTTTCAGGACTAATGACTTAAGTTCTCTGAGCCTCAGTTTCCTTGTCTGTAAGGGGAAGGATAATCACGTCCACCTTGCAGAGTTTGTGTAAAGATGAAATAAAGCATGTGGGATGCCTCCACAGAGGACCGTGAGTACATAATAGTCTGCCTCCTAGTCTAGTGAAGCCAAAGGCTTTGTTGACCAAAAATGTCAGATGAGAGCTCACTTAGCCAATGGGGCATGAGGGGACCCTGAATTCACGGTTCCATGGCTCACCTAAAACGCTGCCACTCAGCAATGAGGCCAACTGTCCATTCACCCACTGCATATCTCTAAGACAAAGAGTTGGCAGAGTCTCTACTCAGTATTTCTGAACACTAAAATAGACTACCGTGTTGACTGGGAATAAATGAACTATTTAACCTCAAACATTTGGACAAGAATTTTTTCATCCTCAGAATATTCATCAGCAACAAATACTTGGATAAAATATTTCCTTTCTGTGACAAAGTCAGTGTCACCCTGGCTTATGAAACCTCAAACCCCCACATATAAACCAGGACCCAGCCAATGTCTTTATCTACCATCACATGGACTTGGAACTGGGAATGAGCATGAATGGCAACATAGTAAAGGCTATGGCTTTTTAAGAGAATTTCTGGGTACTTTCTGCCATTTGATCTTCCCATAATTATGCCACAAGATGCCAACTGCCAAACACAAAAGTGAGAAGCTCTGAGTTCAGTTCAGTCACTCAGTCGTGTCCAACTCTTTGCAACCGCATGAATCGCAGCATGCCAGGCCTCCCTGTCTATCACCATCTCCCAGAGTTCACTCAGACTCACGTCCATTGAGTCAGTGATGCCATCCAGCCATCTCATCCTCTGTCGTCCCCTTCTCCTCCCGCTCCCAATCCCTCCCAGCATCAGAGTCTTTTCCAATGAGTCAACTCTTTGCATGAGGTGGCCAAAGTACTGGAGTTTCAGCTTTAGCATCATTTCTTCCAAAGAACACCCAGGGCTGATGCTAAAGCTGAGAAGCTCTAAGAGTACCATATAATGTTTCTTTTCTTAAATTATAGTATTATCATTATTATTACTACCAAAGTAACACATATTCTCTGTATCTTCAAATTCAGATAAACAAAAAGAAAAAATTAAATTCCATGCTGTCCCACAGAGCATAGACAACTAATGCCAGGCTAGCACTTTAACATTTTGGAATTCATCTTCCAATCTTTCTATATGGATTTACCTTTTTCCCTTCTTTATCTTTCCATTTTCCCCCAAACTGGGATAATATTGTATCACAGATTTATAATTTTTTTTGGTTGTATAACAACATATCATGAAACTTTTACATTATCTTCTATTGCTCCACTTTTAATAGCTATGTACTATCCCATTATATGGACATATTATAATTTATTTAATAATTCCCTATACTGGGGATTTCCCTGGCAGTTCAGAGATTAAGACTCCACACTTCCACTGCAGGAAGTACGGGTTCCATCCCTGGTAGGAGAACTAATATCCCACATGCCTCAGGATGAGGCCGGAAAAAAAAAAAAAAAAAACTTGTATTGGGTACTTTCTCTACTAACATAATCTAGTTTATTAGTGAGAGAGTTGGGAAATTCTGCTTTAGTAGATCCAGACTTAATTAAACCTGATATCCAAATGGGCTAAATGCAAGCAAGAAAGCCTGAATCTAAAGTTCAAAACCTCTTTGAACTTTGGCGCTTCCATTCAGGTGCCTCAGAAGACCTGCACCTGTGAGGCCACCGCCCCAGCTCGGCTGGAATTCCCAAAGGGACCATGCCATGCGACGGAGCAGGCAGCTTTGTTTCTCCAGAATCCCATGGGAGCATTCATCTCAGGGTTCAAGCAATGTCATGTTTGCAAAAACTGAGTCAGAACCTCCACCACCCACCAAATGAAAAGCATTTTTACTGTAGCTTTGTTTCAAGTTTTGCCACAGAAATAAAAGGAATGTGGGGGAGGGTAGGAGAAACTACCAAACTTAAAGCATGTTTTCATTTCCAGTTGGGTGGCTGATGCTCCATCTCCTTCCGCTTCTTGGGTTCTCCGCACCAACTCCCATCAGTCACTGGAGCTGCTTTGACTCTCATGCGATCCTAGACATCCAACTTTATACTCTGGGTGGTTTTGCCCAAAAGAAAATGAATGACTCTTGAATAGAAGAAGCAAACCCAGAAGCAACTGTGAAAGGAAGTCAGATGTGGTTGGGGTAGAAAGTCCTTCTCAGAACGTGGCTTTTTCCAGTGTTAATTTTTCTGTACAAACAATATAAAACCAAAAAGCTGGCAACAGGATTCATCCTAAAGAAGAAGAAAAAAATATGTGTGTGTAAATATATACACATTTCTTTACAAATATTTTGGAAACATGAAGTCCAAAAGAATGGTTAGTGTTTTATGGAGGAGAGAGAGACCAAGAGGACAGAGAGGGAGCCAGGACGGGGCACACAAGGACAATTATTAAGGTGCCCCCTCCCAGAAAAAAGAGGTAGAGAATTTTCTGCTAAACCTGGATTATCTCACTGCTTTCGAGTGTTTGCAATGAATACTTTTTTCCTCCAAGCAAATTAGTTACCAGAAAAATATACTGCCTCCCAGCCCCTTGCTCTGCCTGACAGTACCTGTCAAAAAGATAAGATCTTTCAATGAATTAAAGAAGGTGAAAGGCCAATCCCTCCCAGGCATCTGGCTGTGATTTACATCAGTATAATTATATCTTCTATTGCTGTGGGAAATTGACTATACCTACAGGGAAAAGTTACTTGTATATAGGAAGTTTCCTTTTTAATTACTACAGAATGCAAATCTGCAACTTTATTTTTGGACCAATCTCATGTTGTGCTTGGGTGGGGGGAGTATGGTCCACAAACATGGAGACATTTTTTTCTTCATGAGTAAAAAATCTCAAGATAGAATTGGCTTAGTACTAAAGAGAAAAGGAAAGCAAAGGATTGATATTAATTGCAGTAATTCTTTAATTGTGAATATGCATGCACATGCATGTTCTGGGAGGGGTTTGTGTCTTAAGTTCTTCTATATGTTTTATTTCCATACACAAGATAGCTTATTAAACAGATCATACCCTTGTAGTTGTTCCTTGAGTTGCATTTAATCTGAGACTTTGATAAGTATCTTCATACAATTGAGGTTTTACTCCTTTGCATCATGCTCTACTTTCTACCTCATGTACCCTAGAATGTTATCACACACAGTGTGTACATAAAAAAGACATGTCAATGTGTACACCCACAAGTATATGTACACATATAAAATATTTTTATTTAGAGAGAGTCTTATCTACAGTCTTCATTTTTCATTGAAGGAGTGAAGCAACTTTAATTATTAATGGGTTCTTCTCAATTTCAACATTAGTCTCAGGGGATGTATTACTTTAAAAACATTAGTCTATGTTGTTTATTTAAAAGTAAGCAAAATTTGAACTTAAATTGAAGAAAGTAGGGAAAACCACTAGACCATTCAGGTATGACCTAAATCAAATCCCTTACAGTGAAAGTGATAAATATATTCAAGGGATTAGATTGATAGCGTGTCTGAGGAACTATGACATTGTACAGGAGGTGGTGATCAAGACCATCCCCAAGAAAAGAAATGCAAAAAGGCAAAATCCAAACAGATCTGAGGAGGCCTTGAAAATAGCTGAGAAAAGAAGAGAAACTAAATGTAAAGGAGAAAAGGAAAGATAAATCCATCTGAATGCAGAGTTACAAAGAATACCAAGGAGAGATAAGAAAGCCTTCCTCAGTGATCAATGTAAAGAAATAGAGGAAAACAATAGAATGGGAAAGACTAGAGATCTCTTCAAGAAAATTAGAGATACCAAGGGAACATTTCATGCAAAGATGGGCTCAATAAAGGACAGAAATGGTATGGACCTAACAGAAGCAGTAGATATTAAGAAGTGGCAAGAATACACAGAAGAACTGTACAAAAAAGATCTTCATGACCCAGATAATCATGATAGTGTGATCACTCACCTAGAGCCAGACATCCTGGAATGTGAAGTCAAGTGGGCCTTAGGAAGCATCACTATGAACAAAGCTAGTGGAGGTGATGGAATTTCAGCCGAACTATTTTAAATCCTAAAAGATGAGGCTGTGAAAGTGCTGCACCTAATGTAACAGCAAATTGGGAAAACTCAGCAGTGGCCACAGGACTGGAAAAGGTCAGTTTTCATTCCAATCCCAAAGAAAGGCAACGCCAAGGAATGTTCAAACTACCGCGCAATTGCACTCATCTCACACCCTAGCAAAGTGATGCTCAAAATTCTCCAAGTGAGGCTTCAATTTTATGTGAACTGTGAATTTCCAGATGTTCCAGCTGGATTTGGAAAGAGCAGAGAACCAGAGATCAAATTGCCAACATCCATGGGATCATAGAAAAAGCAAGAAAGTTCCAGAAAAACATCCACTTCTGCTTCATTGACTATGCCAAAATCTTTGGGTAGATCACAACAAACTGTGGAAAATTCTTAAAGAAATGGAACTACTAGGCCACCTTACCTGCCTCCTGAGAAATCTGTATGCAGGTCAAGAAGCAACAGTTAGAACTGGACATGAAATAACAGACTGGTTCCAAATTGGGAAAGGAGTACGTCAAGGCTATATATTGTCACCCTGCTTATTTAACTTACATGCAGAATATATCATGCAAAATGCCAGGCTGGATGAAGCACAAGCTGGAATCAAGATTGCAGAGAAAAATATCAATAATCTCAGATATGCAGATGACACCACCCTTATGGCAGAAAGCGAAGAAGAACTAAAGAGCCTCTTGATGAAGGTGAAAGAGGAGACTGAAAAAGCTGGCTTAAAACTCAGCATTCAAAAAAATGAAGATCATGACATTGGTCACATCACTTCATGGCAAATAAATGGGGAAACAATGGAAACAGTGACAGACTTTATTTTCTTGGGCTCCAAAATCACTGCAGACATAGACGGTGACTGCAGCCATGAAATTAAAAGACACTTGCTCCTTGGAACAAAAGCTATGACAAACCTAGACAGCATATTAAAAAACAGAGACATCACATTGCCAACAAAGGTCTGTATAGTCAAAGCTATGGTTTTTCCAGTAGTCATGTATGAATGTGACACTTAGACCATACAAAAGGCTGAGAACCAAAGAACTGATGCTTCTGAACTGTGGTGTTGGAGAAGACTCTTGAGAGTTCCTTGGATTGCAAGGAGATCCAACCAATCAATCCTAAAGGAGATCAGTCCTGAATATTCTTTGGAAAGACTGATGCTGAAACTGAAACTCCAATAGTTTGGCCACCTGATGCGAAGAACTGACTCACTGGAAAAGACCCCGATGCTGGGCACGATTGAAGGAAGGAGATGAAAGGGATGACAGAGGATGAGATGGTTGGATGACATCCCTGACTTGATTGACATCATCACTGACTTGATCGACATGAGTTTGAGCAAGCTTTGGGAGTTGGTGATGAACAGAGAAGCCTGGTGTGCTACAGTCCCTGAGGTCACAAAGAGTCAGATACAACAGAGTGACTAAACTGAACCAGTATTGCTTCCTGCCTGGGATTAACCGAGTACTTAAGAAAGAAGAAACTTTGTAAGTGCCATTAAGGCTAATTCAGTTGCCCGCCCCTCTTCTCTCTTAAATGGTCTGATTTTATCATATAGGAATGATCCTTAAAATCTAGTACATAGTCTCGCTAATTGAGTTAGTTTAAAAACTGATCTGATATTATTTGTAACTAGGGGAATTATTTTAAACTATCAGTTTAGATTCTGGTCTAATTTTTAATCCAGAATATCTCCATGGCAACATTTGATGGATTTTTAATGGACTTTTCAAAAAATTCATTAAATCTGAGCCCTCAACTTGTAAACTTTCTCAAAGGAAATTCCAACTCTATCTCAGTTACAAATATATCATTGTGACGCTGGATGTTCTCAAATCTCTTGCTATCAAGCACCATCTGATCTATGTGTTGTTTAGAAAAGAGATCACAAGCTCTCTCAGGTTGACGCAGAAAGCTAGCAAGCCATCCGAAATATATGGGCTAATTGTGATCCGCTTTATCTATGTTTAGAAGTAGAAGTCATCACCTTCTTAGTTACAGGTGAGAAAACTGAAGCCTGAAGATGTTACATAATGGTCCCAATTTTAAAGGATAACATAATGGTAAAACTAAGACCATAACTCAAGCCTCCTCAATATCAAATCAATTATCACATTATCTTCTACGATGGAATGTTTCATACATCAAGCTCCCTGTGGAAGATTATCACTCTTTTCAGCAATGGGTTTCTCATAAGGATTTCAGTGTCTCTTTAAGGGAAATATATTCTGGGAGATGGACTCCCTCAGTGGCTCAGTGGCAAAGAGTCCACTTGCAATGCAGGAGACGAGGGTTCAGTTCCTGGGTCAAAGAGATCCCCTGGAGAAGGAAATGGCAACCCACTCCGGTATGCTTACCTAGAGAATTCCACTGGACAGAGGAGCCTGAATTGGACATGATTTAGTGACTAAACAGCAACCACAAAATTCTGAGGGATGGTATTTTTCCAAAAATGGCTGCAACGCTATCCGCCATCCTATATGCTCTTACTATAATGTACTGAAGCTTCTCCCACCAAAATGAGGGGTTTATGGAATTTCCCTGGTGGTCCAGTGGCTAAGACTCTGCATTCCCAATGCAGAGGGGCTTGGTTCAATTTTTGGTCAGGGAACTAGATCTCACATGCAGCAACAAAGAAAAAAGATTCCAAGTGCCTCAACCAAGACCTGGCACAACCAAATAAATAAATAAATATAAAAGATGTGGGGTTTATGTTCCATTCCCTCAAATCTGGGCTTTTGTTTGTTGCAGAAGTGATGCTATGTGACTTCTGACACTAATCTTACAAGATGATATAGCTTCTCCCTGGTTCTTCTGGAATATTCACTCCTAGGACCTAACTACCATGCTGTAAAGACATCAAAAACAGCCAGACAAAGAAGCCCTAAGAAGATGCTCTGGCCAATAGACCCAGCTGGGTTCCCAGGCTACAGCCAACATCACCCACCAGATATGTAACTGAATGAGCCCTCAACAGTTTATTTCTCCCCAGTGACCAAGTCACCCCCATCTCTGGATCCATTGACTCCTGGCTGCAAGCACAGCCTTTGTTGTTCACAGTGTATTGGGAAAGGTATGGCAAACAAGCCAGACTCCAAGGCAAGGACAGTCCAGCTTTCTCCCTACTTCTTCCTCACCCTGTTCTCAGCTGCTGAGGAAAGCTCAGCAGGAGTCACTTGGGTCCCCTCTTTTCCTGTCTCCAGTGATTTACTTTTTCTTTCACATCCTATCTCTTCTTTCCTTAAAGACTCAGTTCAAATGACCTCTTTTTCCAAAAAGCCTCCCTTGAACCCTTCACCTGGAATAGCACCCATATGCACCAGTTAAGATTATATCAGCTACAAATGACCAATAAAAATATAAACCTTCTTGGTTCCATCCATATTCAAAAGTTAACATATCTGGTAGTATTCAGTCTTGAGGCTGTGGGAAAGCAAATATTCTTATATGTTACTAGTGAGACCATAAAGCTGCTCATGCACTTTCAAAGGCAAGTCAGCAGAATCTACTGGGGTGGCCAAAAAGTTCATTCTGGTTTTTCTGCAACACCGTACATTTAAAATATTTAAAGTGTTACACTTTTAAACATGCCTACCATAGACTCTATTTCTCCATTATATTTCTAGAGAAATATTGTTGTATGTTAGCAAAGAATTGGAAACAACATATGCGTCATCAATACAGAAATAGTTAAATAAGTTACGATACAGCCATGGCATGCTGTGCAGCAGTGAAGGAAGGATGAAATACACCTATAATTCAAAGATACAAGATTCTCCAAGACATTGTACAGTTTAGAAAAAAATAAGCAAGTTGTCAAATAATGGATACAGCACAAAAAATACTTACATAAACACTTTTTTAACTTAAAAATTATGTATTTCTCTAGGTTTATATATTTGTAAACACATGTAAAGTAAAAGGTCTAAAAGAATACACACCAAACCAACAATGGGGATATATGTCGCTTGTAGGTTTTGGTCCAAGAGTCTTTATCTTTATCTGTATTTTTTTAATATTTTAAAGAGAATCTCTTCATATATTACTGGTGTTATTTTAAATGAATGCAATTTAAGAGGTTTGAAAACATGGCAATGCAAAATAAGTGCCCCCGAAAAGTGCCAAAACAGAGATATGAACAAGGTATTATGCAACCCAATAGAAGGTGAAAATAATCTATTTTGTGAATTTTCCAATCCACTAAACATACCTTTATTCATTTAAAAAAATAAATTATATATCTCAAGTGTTCATACACACCCAGAGACTTAGACTAAGCAAAACTACTTTGGCAGTCTGTGACAGCTTTAGAATGCTCATTAATTTACAAGAGTTAGAACCAAAATTATAAAGCACTCAGGCTTATTTGTTATTTCTGCCAGCGACTCTCTGCAGTGTCAGTATCCCCAACCTTAGCTAACAGGTGGGAAAATAGGAAAGGGAAAAGGAGTGTCCTGCCCAGAATCATCAGTAGTCAGTGGCAAGAGCAGAATTTCGAATCCAAAGGACCTGCTGAAATTGATTGTGTTGAAACTGTCAGATGACAATAGGTGATGGTTTAGAGACATCTCCTCTTCTCGAAAAAGAAGAAAGTGTGTCTGGCCTCACCTATTAGATGTCTTTACAGGGCCATGTGGCTCATGTCCATAGGACAACTGAGACATTTCAGTCCTTCTTCCAGAGAAAAGCCACAGCAAGAGGCAGGTCTCCAGGAACATTCTGAGCCTGCTTCTCCAAGCTCACTCCTCTGCTGCACATCAAATATAAACTCGGCCTCCACACAGTGTGAATCACTGCCTTAGAGAGGTCCTTCTATGTAGTAACAATTTGTCCTTATCTCAAGCTAGAAGAAAACCTAGTGACTTGAATAAATCTCCTAGCATTTTTTCCATGATAAAGTAAAAAGTTCAATTTATCCCTGACTTAGCTTCACAAGTAAAAGTGTTCCTGCATGCCACATGTAATTCACAAATAAAGCCAGCACTCCTGTCAGCCCTCATTTATTCCCAACAGGTGAATCAGAAGCACACGCTGACAAGATGTGATGCTGGGTAACTTGGCTTTTTTTTCTCCCTGATTTAACTGAGACCTGTAATGTTATTTGATGCAGTTTTCTGTATTTAATTAATCTAACATTCCAGATTTTTAATTTGCATTTAATTTAACATTTCAGGTTTTTAATTTACCAGATATTGTTTATCAAATATTCATTTCAGAGACTTTCACTGTATATACAGTGCATACCCCTCTTTAATTAGTGTGTGGCAAATTAATTCTTCTCTCCTTGCTCCTTCATCAGATATTGGATTAAGGAAGTTGCACTGTTTCAACACAGCACGTAAACGCGTTTATTAAACCAAGATGGTAAATTTCCCCGTGTACGGCCTTGCTAGTCTGCTTTCATGTTTAACCTGATAAAAGCTGTTTTGGTTAAAACCAGAAATCTATTATTTAAAGCCCATCGCTTGGTTTGACAATGAGAGTGTTACATTTAGTTCAGTTCAGTTCAGTCACTCAGTCGTGTCTGACTCTTTGCGACCTCGTGAACCACAGCACGCCAGGCCTCCCTGTCCATCACCAACTCCTGGAGTTCATTCAAACCCATGTCCATAGAGTCGGTGATGCCATCCAGCCATCTCATCCTCTGTTGTCCCCTTCTCCTCCTGCCCCCAATCCCTCCCAGCATCAGGGTCTTTTCCAATGAGTCAACTCTTCGCATAAGGTGGCCAAAGTACTGGAGTTTCAGCTTCAACATCATTCCTTCCAATGAACGCCCAGGACTCACCTCCTTTAGGATGGACTGGTTGGATCTCCTTGCAGTCCAAGGGACTCTCAAGAGTCTTCTCCAGCACCACAGTTCAAAAGCATCAATTCTTTGGCGCTCAGCTTTCTTCACAGTCCAACTCTCACATCCATACATGACCACTGGAAAAACCATAGCCTTGACTAGATGGACCTTTGTTAGCAAAGTAATATCTCTGCTTTTCAATATACTATCTAGGTTGGTCATAACTTTCCTTCCAAGGAGTAAGCGTCTTTTAATTTCATGGCTGCAATCACCTTCTGTAGTGATTTGGGAGCCCCCAAAAATAAAGTCTGACACTGTTTCCACTGTTTCCCCATCTATTTCCCATGAAGTGATGGGACCAAATGCCATGATCTTAGTTTTCTGAATGTTGAGCTTTAAGCCAACATTTTGTAGTCGAGCCCATTATTGGGTCCAGTTTTGCTCTTTTCTTTCTCCTCAATCTGTGACTTGGTCACCTCCCTTCCTGGCCTTCTTCCTCTCTCTCCCTTCAACCACATTACCAATGTTCTCCCTCCCTAGTATATTGGCTAAAATAAGATTACACTCATCAACTTTTCTCCAAGACACAGGCTCTCCGAAATTAAAAATTTACCTTCTCATCCTTAAGTTTTACACTTCACTTTTCTCTTACCTCCTCCCTACCTCCCTGCAAATAATAACCAGTTTCCAAAGTGATTACTATGTCTAAATTATATTGGAAGGGACCATTGTGGCCCGAGGGGGTCTTATCTCTCCCATTATGTTGTCAACTTTTTGAGAACACATTTTTCTCAATTCTGCATCCCAAACAGGGTCTACCTAGCATAATATTTTACATAAACTGACAAACAGTCTGGATAAGTGAATTAATAGATGGATGGAGTCATAGATAGCAAGATCTCATCAGTGTGCCTGGTACCATGCTCATTCTTTAAACTATGTTTTCTCACATAAATGTTTCTCATAAGGAGGAAATAGTCCCATTTAACTGATGAAGACACTGAGGCCCAGAAGTTCAGGTAAGGTTTTACTCATGATCTCATGGCTAACAAGTAGCTGAGCCCAAATTTGAACCCCAATTTGTCTGATTGTACTTAGCCAGGACTGGCTGCATAAATGTGGGACTGCTATGATATGAATGTGTCTCCCTCAAATTCACATGTTGAAACCCTAATGCCCTAAGTATCAGGACAGTATCAGGGGTTGGAAACTCTAGTAGGTGGTTAGGTCATGAGAGCAGAGCTACTCTTGTGAGTGAGAAAGACACTGGGAGACCCCCTCACCCCTTCCCCCACATGAGAAAACACCACCAAGTCTGCAGCCCCCAAAGAGGGCCCGCACCTGACCATGCTGGCTTCCTGATCTCTGACTTCCAACCTCCAGGACTGTGAGAAATAAGTTTCTGTTGTTTCTAAGCTACCCAGTCAATTGCATTTTGTTATGGAAGCCTCAACAGACTAAGGTGGGGGCCCTGTGAAAAATTAAAATGTATAAACATTCAAAAATTATTAATAATTTCAAGACAGTGACAGAAGAGCCTTAAACTTCAGCTGGAGCCCTTTTAGGCATGGAATTTGTGGGGCTTCATAGCCAGACACCCATGAAGCCAGCCCAGTTTCTGGGGCCCCTCACTCCCAGGCTGCCATCCAGCCCACCTGTCTAAGGCAGAAGTACACCAGCTGCACCCCAGCTACACACAGGAAACTTGAACCTGGTTCAGACACCTGTGGTTAAAAGTTAGATATACATCCTAAAATAGATTGTGGATGGCCATGGGCAAGGATCACCTCAAAATATGTTTCTATCACATTCTCCATGTCTGTCACCACCAACACCATCAATTGCCCTGATCAGGGACGGCAATGGGAACTAGGAAAATATTACACTTTGCTCTGCAATTTCTCACTGACCAACCAAATAAAGTCCCTAAGAATAGGTGTCCTGCCCTTGATACTCTGCTGAAACAGATTTAATACATCAGCAGGTAAGGAAGAGCCAGATGGGAGATGAGAACCATGAAAAGTAAAGGGTAACAGTCCAGTACTTGAGCTCATGAGAGCTGAAACTGACCGTGATATCCAGAAAGGATCCTTTCTTTGAAATTCCATGAACCAATATCAGGGCCAGTGAGAGCTAAGTCTAAGGAGACCTAGAGTGAAACTCAACTTCATACAGCCACAAGCTAAATGACTGCCCCTCCTACCACTAAGGCCATCTCCCCATGGCTACTATTCTTTTCAAAGGAAAGATAATGACACACTGATGGCTATTTAAAGAAATCCTTCAGTTCAGTTCAGTCACTCAGTCATGTCCAACTCTTTGTGACCCCATAAATCAAGCATGCCAGGCCTCCCTGTCCATCACCAACTCCCGGAGTTCACTCAGACTCACGTCCATCGAGTCAGTGATGCCATCTAGCCATCTCATCCTCTGTCGTCCCCTTTTCCTCCTGCCCCCAGTCCCTCCCAGCATCAGAGTCTTTTCCAGTGAGTCAACTCTTCGCATGAGGTGGCCAAAGTACTGGAGTTTCAGCTTTAGCATCATTCCTTCCAAAGAAATCCCAGGGCTGATCTCCTTCAGAATGGACTGGTTGGATCTCCTTGCAGTCCAAGGGATTCTCAAGAGTCTTCTCCAACACCACAGTTCAAAAGCATCAATTCTTTGGCGCTCAGCCTTCTTCACAGTCCAACTCTACATGACCACTGGAAAAACCATAGCCTTGACTAGATGGACCTTTGTTGGCAAAGTAATGTCTCTGCTTTTGAATATGCTATCTAGGTTGGTCATAACTTTCCTTTCAAGGAGTAAGTGTCTTTTAATTTCATGGCTGCAATCACCATCTGCAGTGATTTTGGAGCCCCCAAAAATAAAGTCTGACACTGTTTCCACTGTTTCCCCATCTATTTGCCATGAAGTGATGGGACCAGATGCCATGATCTTAGTTTTCTGAATGTTGAGCTTTAAGCCAACTTTTTCACTCTCCTCTTTCACTTTCATTAAGAGGCTTTTTAGTTCCTCTTCACTTTCTGCCATAAGGGTGGTGTCATCTGCATATCTGAGGTTATTGATATTTCTCCCAGCAATCTTGATTCCAGCTTGTGCTTCTTCCAGTCCAGCATTTCTCATGATGTACTCTGCATAGAAGTTAAATAAACAGGGTGACAAAATACAGCCTTGACGTACTCCTTTTCCTATTTGGAACCAGTCTGTTGTTCCATGTCCAGTTCTAACTGTTGCTTCCTGACCTGCATACAGATTTCTCAAGAGGCAGGTCAGGTGGTCTGGTATTTCCATCTCTTTCAGAATTTTCCACAGTTTATTGTGATCCACACAGTCAAAGGCTTTGGCATAGTCAATAAAGCAGAAATAGATGTTTTTCTGGAACTCTCTTGCTTTTTCCATGATCCAGCGAATGTTGGCAACTTGATCTCTGGTTCCTCTGCCTTTTAAAACCAGCTTAAACATCTGGAAGTTCACGGTTCACGTATTGCTGAAGCCTGGCTTGGAGAATTTTGAGCATTACTTTAGTAGCGTGTGAGATGAGTGCAATTGTGCGGCAGTTTGAGCATTCTTTGGCATTGCCTTTCTTTGGGATTGGAATGAAAACTGACCTTTTCCAGTCCCGTGGCCACTGCTGAGTTTTCCAAATTTGCTGGCATATGGAGTACCGCACTTTCACAGCATCATCTTTCAGGATTTGAAATAGCTCAAGTGGAATTCTATCACCTCCACTAGCTTTGTTCATAGTGATGCTTTCTAAGGCCCACTTGACTTCACATTCCAGGATGTCTGGCTCTATATGAGTGATCACACCATTGTGATTATCTGGGTCATGAAGATCTTTTTTGTACAGTTCTTCTGTGTATTCTTGCCACCTCTTCTTAATATCTTCTGCTTCTGTTAGGTCCATACCATTTCTGTCCTTTATCGAGCCCATCTTTGCATGAAATGTTCCTGTGGTATCTCTAATTTTCTTGAAGAGATCTCTAGTCTTTCCCATTCTGTTGTTTTCCTCTATTTTTTTGCATTGATCACTGAGGAAGGCTTTCTTATCTCTCCTTGCTATTCTTTGGAACTCTGTATTCAGATGCTTATATCTTTCCCTTTCTCCTTTGCTTTTCGCTTGTCTTCTTTTCACAGCTATTTGTAAGGCCTCCCCAGACAGCCATTTTGCCTTTTTGCATTTCTTTTCCATGGGGATGGTCTTGATCCCTGTCTCCTGTACAGTGTCACAAACCTCCATCCATAGTTCATCAGGCACTCTATCTATCAGATCTAGGCCCTTAAATCTATTTCTCACTTCCACTGTATAGTCATAAGGGATTTGATTTAGGTCATACCTGAATGGCCTAGTGGTTTTCCCTACTTTCTTCAATTTCAGTCTGAATTTGGTGATAAGGAGTTCATGATCTGAGCCACAGTCAGCCCCTGGTCTTGTTTTTGTTGACTGTATAGAGCTTCTCCATCTTTGGCTGCAAAGAATATAATCAATCTGATTTTGGTGTTGACCATCTGGTGATGTCCATGAGTCTTCTCTTGTGTTGTTGGAAGAGGGTGTTTGCTATGACCAGTGCATTTTCTTGGCAAAACTCTATTAGTCTTTGCCCTGCTTCATTCCGTGTTCCAAGGCCAAATTTGCCTGTTACTCCAGGTGTTTCTTGACTTCCTACTTTTTTGCATTCCAGTCCCCTATAATGAAAAGGACATATTTTTTGGGTGTTAGTTCTAAATGGAATGGGTGAATTTAACTCAGATGACCATTATATCTACTACTGCGGGCAGGAATCCCTCAGAAGAAATGGAGTGGCCATTATGGTCAACAAAAGAGTCTGAAATGCAGTAGTTGGATGCAATGTCAAAAACAACAGAATGATCTCTGTTCGTTTCCAAGGCAAACCATTCAATATCACAGTAATCCAAGTCTATGCCCCAACCAGTAATGCTGAAGAAGCTGAAGTTGAACGGTTCTATGAAGACCTACAAGAAATCCTTAAGATACCAATTTCAGAGGTGGTAGCCATTGATAAAATACCACAAAGCAGGGATGAGAAAGTCTGAAAACTTGTGAAACAGCACAAGGTGGTAATGGCAACTCTGCTTGGGACCTAGGAGAGTGCTAAAGACCAACAAATAATAAACAAAACACTGAGGTCATTCAGAGTGAGATGAGCCTCAAATTAGGGGAAAACCTTACTCCTTGACTGTTGAAGGCCACGTTTTTGTGTCCTTGAAGGCAGGGTTCACATCTGCCCTGTTCTTTGAGGAATCCCCCAGGATCTAATGCAGTCACTCAATAAATGTGGGTGGATAGAAGTAAAGGAAAATGTTCCAAGAGGAAAGATGAGACAAGTTTAAAAGGTCCAACTTCCTTTGTCCTTCCTTTGTCACTTTATTTCCAAAATAGTTTATGGCATTTGTGTAAATTCTTTGTTAAGATGTACTTGAGTGTTTTAAAACATATAAAGCGGTTAATTTCATCTCTTAGGTGTCATTGCTGTCACCTGAAGTCCAGAACTGAAGTGTCAGCATTTAATTTTCCCCTGATCATCTGCTTTCCCTTCTCCTGTTCACCTGAGTCCTGGCAGCCCCACTGGAACACAGCCCTACTAGATGGCAGCCAGGAGGCTCTGTTATTTGCTGTAAGGCATTTTTTTAAAAACATGTTTTTCATTTTGGATTAATTTTAGATTTCCAGAAAAGTAACAGACATAGTATAGAGTTCTCATATATTACTTACTTTGTTTCCCATAAGGTTAACTTGCATAACTACGGTAACTTTAATAAAACTAATATATTAACATTAGTACATTACTATTAGCTAAAATCCAGAATGTATTCAGATTTCACAAGCTTTTCCATTAATGTTCTATTTTTAAAAGATTAATAGAATTTATTTTTTTGATTGAATTTTAGAATTACAGAAAATTTGAGCGGGTAGTATAAGTCCTACATACCCATTCTATTCCAACCTCTCCACACCTTGCCCACAGTTTCTCTTGTTATTAACACCTTGTGTTAGTGTAGTACATCTGTTAAAGTAAAGGGCTAATACTGATACACTATTATCAACTAAAGTTCATAGTTTGCGTGAAGGTTCACTCTGTGTGTTGCACAGTTCTATGGGTTTTGACAGATGATGAATGACATTTATCTATCATTATGGTATCATGCAGAATAATTTCACTGCTCTAAAGATACCCTGTGTTTCATTATTCATCCTTCCCCTCTCTCTCCTGAAACTCCTGACAGCCACTGATCTTTTTACTGTCTCTTTAGTTTTGGCTTTTCTGAAATCTCATATAGTTGGAATTGGGCTTCCCAGGTGGCGCTAGTGGTAAAGAACCTGCCTGCCAGTGCAGGTAGATGTAACAGAAACTGGTTACATAGATCCCTGGGTCAGGAAGAGCCCCTGGAGAAGGAAATGGCAACCCACTTCAGTATTCTTGCCTGGAGAATCCCATGGACTGACAGCCTGAAGGGCTAAAGTCCATGGGGGCACAAGAGTCAGACATGACCTAGCAACTAAACCACCATAGTTGGAATCATACAATAGATGCAGCCTTTTTAGATTGGTTTGCTTCTTTGAGCAATGTGCATTTAAAACTATTCCATGTCTTGTCATGCCTAGATTAATGTCCTTTTTCTGTTTCAGGATCCATCCAATACAGAGTACTTAGTATTTAGTATGGAAGCATTTTTTAACACTCCCTTTTCTATGGTCAGAATTCTTTTCAAAGCAAGAGATTCAGTTTAGTGTCCTTTGGTAATTTTTTTATACTTAGTGTTATATTTATTTCTCTAGCAAATACTGGGTTTTGGCCATGTCACGCAGAATGTGGGACCTTAGTTCCCCCACCAGGGAGCAAACCCACACAGCCTGCATCTCTGCATTGGGAACTTAGAGTTTTAACCACTGGACCACTAGGGAAGTCCCTTTAACAAATATTAATTGTGCTCTTATCATGTGCCAGGCATTGTCTTAAGCAAAGACTATTACAGATACGAGCAAGCGTACAAGATTCTTGCTCCTATAGAGTTTAAAAACCATTCCTAAAATTACTATTCACAGCTGCATACTATTCAATTTTATCAATTTATTTTGGAACAAATCATCTACAAATTTTTCTTATTTTAAATAACACTGTGATGAATACAAATCTTTGACTATCATTCATTCTGTGCTAGGAGACAGTAGTTAAGATATGTATGACAGGCACATTTGAGGTGTTTAATACCTGGTGCCGTATTCCTGATCAGAAAGGATGCAGTTACTGACACTCCCTTCAGCCACGAACGTTCCCATCTTATGTTTACCGTGTCTGCTATCTCCCCGCTGATGTTCCCCCTACTCTTGGTAGTTGCCCTCAGTCCGTTAGCTCTCTTCCAATGCAAGCAATCTTAGCAGTCAGCCTCCAGTCCCAAGTTGCTTTCTTGGCCCTAGATCGATTCATATAATCCACCTCCCACCAAAACTCCTTTTTTCTGTGTGTGTACTGATCATGCATATCTCATTTTTCTGTATTCCATGCCATCTGGGACCCATACTTAAATTCGTCATGGCCAAGTTCCTCACTGTAAAATTGGCACACTCTAATGATGAAGGTTAACCATTACATGGAGAAGGCAATGGCACCCCACTCCAGTACTCTTGCCTGGAAAATCCCATGGATGGAGGAGCCTGGTAGGCTGCAGTCCATGGGGCTGCAAAGAGTCAGACATGACTGAGCAACTTCACTTTCACTTTTTACCTTCATGCATTGAAGGAAATGGCAACCCACTCCAGTTTTCTTGCCTAGAGAATCCCAAGGACAGGGGAGCCTGGTGGGCTTCCGTCTATGGGGTCGCACAGAGTTGGACACGACTGAAGTGACTTAGCAGTAGCAGCAGCAGCAACCATTACATAGGGTTTACAACCATTAGTTGCTCGCAGGTGACCATGCTATATTTCCATGACCCCAGAATGGGATGCTGTGTGCGTGTGTTAGTAGCTCAGTTGTGTCCAACTCTTTGTGACCCATGGACTGTAGCCCATCAGGCTCCTCTGTCCATGGAATTCTCTAGGCAAGAATACTGGAGTGGGTTGCCATTTCCTTCTCCAGGGGATATTCCCGAACCAGGGATCGAACCTGTGTCTCCTGCCTTGGAGGCGGATGCTTTACCATCTGAGCTACTAGGGAAGCCCCAATGTCATGCTAGACTATGAAAAGTATGTAAACTGAGGGCAATTTTCTGTCGTTCATCTCAAAACCCACTCTCTTTTTAACTCCTTAATGTGTCACTATGTTCTTATTAAAAGTACATATTTAAGAGACAACCTCTCATTCTGAAAAGCTCACTGTCTTTATCTCACTGAATGCAGTAATATGCACTAAAAATAATATGGTCTTTGGAAGCAGACATACCTAGGTTTAAAAACTCAGTGCAGCTGGGACTTCTCTGGTGGTCCAGTGGTTAAGACTCCATGCTCCCAATGCAGGGGCCTGGGTTTGATTCCTGGTCAGGGAATTAGATTCCACATGCCATAACTAAAGATACTGCATGCCACAGCTAAGACCTTGTGCAGTCAAATTAATTAGTTAATTTAAAAAAATGTTTTTAAATCAGTGCAACCATTTCCTGATTAAATGGCAAACAAGTTACATAACCTTTTCATGTCCAAATTCCTCCCCTCTAAAATCAGGACATTCTGAAGAACTAGGGCTTCTCTGATGGCTCAAATGGTAAAGAATCTGCCCACAATGAGGGAGACCTGGGTTTGATCCCTGGGTGGGGAAGATCCCCTGGAGAAGAAAATGGCAACCCATTCCAGTATTCTTGCCTGGAGAATTCCATGGATAGAGGAGCATGGTGGGCTACAGTCCATGGGGTTGCAAAGAGTCAGACACGACTCAGTGAGTAACACAATGAAGAGTTAACCCTTGGAAAGAGGTTACCATTTGCCAGACACTGTTAAACTGATCCTCATTACAACCTTACAAGACAAGTTTGATTATCATCATTTCCATTTTACAGAGAAACAAACTAAGCCACAGGCAGGGTAAGTGACCTGCCCGAGGTCATTCAGCTAGTGAGTAGCAAAACTGGGATTGAATACTGGGGGAAATGGCTCCCTATTCTAAATTCTTAATCCTTATATACATGGGCTCTCGCTAACACTGCTGACACTCCAGGAAATGATTATGAGTAAGTGAAACAACTTATACCAAGAATCTATTACACAGTGTGCAGGACACATAAATTTATACTCCCTTTTACCCACTCTTGTTGTATGCGTGCTCACTTGTGTCCAACTGTTTGTGACTCCATGGACTAGGGCCCACCAGGCTCCTCTGTCCATGGGATTTCCCAGGCAAGAATACTGGAGTGGGTTTCCATTTCCTACTCCATGGGACCTTCCTGACCCAGGAATTGAACCCACATCTCTTTCGTCTCCTACATTGGCAAGTGGATCCTTTACCACTGGCGCCACATGAGAAGCCCACCTACTCTTGTGAAATTGTCATCTTCCCAGTCCTGGGGACTCAGATCTCAGCCAAACAGACCATTCTGCCTCTGGATCAGACACAGCTTATCACGGCCTTTCTCATTCTTAGAGGGAAGCCTGAGCAGAGAGAGGTGAGACTGTTTTGATGGATGGAAGTGTAGTCATGGAGGGCTTTGAGTGTCCAGAGGGAGGCAGTGCAATGTAGGGTAAAAGACCTGGGCTTTGAAATCAGCTGGGTTTGGATCCCAGCTCTGCCTACCTTATAGGGTAGTTGGGAGGATTAAATGAGATACGGTGAAAATGACACTGACTATACCTTCTCTTAAATTCATTCACACTCACATAGTTGGACCTGTCCAGCTGCCTAAATAGAAATAAGACCAACCTCAGAGTGAAAACTTTTAGAAATATATAGTCTTGGGACTTGCCTGGTGGTCCAGTGGCTAAGACTCCACGTTCCCAATGTAGGGGCCCCGGATTCCAGCTCTGGTCAGGGGACTAGATCCCATATGCCACAAGTATGACCTGGAGCAGCGAAATAAATAAATTAAAGAAAAAATATATATATACAGGGATTTCCCTGGTGGTTCTGTGTTCAAAAAATCTGCCTTTCAATGCAGGGAACTCAGGTTTGATCCCTGGTCAGGGAACTAAGATCCCACTTTCCAGGGTGGCGGGGAGGGGTGGAACTAAGCCTGAATGCTGCAACTGCTGAGCCCATGGGCCCTGGAACCCATGCTCACCAATGAGAGAAGGCTGCACACTGCAACGAAGAGCCAGTGAAGCCAAAATAAAGTAAAAAGTATATAGTCCTGTCTTAGGTTTAGTCAGCAAATAGATTGCACTGGCACTGCTGCTGGGAAGGTCTGCTGGGGCCTGAGATCAAGGCAGGCCTTTGTAGGGGAAGGAGGGGTCAGGGGAGGGGAAGCTGGTGTATGTGGTAGGTGATGGTAAGTCTGTCCTTAAAGCGGTGTGCTTGCCCAGGAGTCACCAAAACCTGAATGAAGTAACCCTTATGATTCTCAATCCTTTACAGCTTGGATTCAATATTCACCAAGCAACCTTCTGATGAATACCTAGATCCCCAAAAGAGTGTCCAGGTAAACTGCACAGAAATATTCTGGCCCTTAAGGGGAAAAAAGTCTCTGTCATAAACATACAGAAATCAACTTCACAGAAATTAAGAGCTTCGCTGTCCAGAAGGTAGAATAACCCTTATTCTTTTAACACCCTTTTGATTCTATCATCAAGAAAATTTTGGAAACCCCACCTTGTATCTTTGACTGCCTGAGCGCTGACTTTGTGCCAGACACAGTGAGGAATTCAACACTGAAATGACATGGTCCCTGCTGAAACAGCTTAAAACCTAGTAGAGATAATAAGGCAAATACACCAAGAACTGAAATAAGGCACAAGTTGGACAAAATGCCATCTCATTATCACCTTGAGAAACCCCCAAGGCCAAGTCCAGGCCTCCCAGTTCTATTCAATTTAAGGAAGTGATAATGAGGAGAAAATGTTCTTGCCCATTAAAAGGGTTCTAAACTGTAGATCAAGACTAGTTGCTAAATGGTGGGATTATACCTTTCAAATGACATAGGTAACACATGTTAGCTTTTAAGATATATACTTTACAAAGACTATTTCTATGAAAAGAGAGAAAAAAAAGAGAAATGCATACATAGGGGAACAAAAGCATAATTTATTTATAGATAAAGAAACGGCAGGAGAAGCTGCCGGCAAAGGCCATTTGTCCGCACAGTGATGAGCGAATCAACAGGCATAATTCAGTGACTCCCAAATCAAGCCAGTGCTGGACAGGCTGAGGCTGATGACAAGAGTCTGCACTAGCCCACACCCCACGCTCACAGATAGACCACCCTCCCTCCACACAGGTGCTCTCTTCTTCCCCTCTAACATCTTACCCTGCCTTCTCAGCCCAGACCAAGCAGTGTGTCTGTGATAAGCTCTTCCTGCCGTCAGCTAATAGAAGGTATCCTTCCTCTTCCAAATTCCCACATATGTTGTCTCAGAGGCTTTATTGGATTCCTCACATTTTGTCCTCCAGGTGGCTATGAGGTAACAAAAAGAATATCAGAAATTGATTCAGAAAGCCTGAGTTGGTACTCAGATTTTACTGCCAACGAACAGTCTAACAGTAGGAAAGTCATAATCTCCCATTTCAACAAATAGAGAAATTGTGTCCACTTCAAAGGGTAACCAGATTTCAATGAGCAAGTTTATGATAGTGATGAGCCAGCTGCAAGAGCCACACAAAACTGAACCCAGCAGGTAAGCAGAGCACATGCACCTCCTCAAAGATGGTTTCAGGACTTTGCAGGCGGTCCAGCGGTTACTACTCCAGTGCAGGGGACACAAGCTCCATCCCTGATCAAGGAACAAAGATCCTACATGCCGTGCGATGTGGCCAAAAGATTAAAAAAAAAAAAAGATGGCTTCAAAGGGAAAAATCTAGTTTTGAGGAAGAGGAGGAAAAACTGATAAAAAGATCCACAGAGGGAATATTTAGCTTATCTGTGATCTTCTAGTGGTGAAAGTAAAATCAAAATAACTGATGTCCCTTATGTTTATGACAGGGGTCAGAAAGAATTACAGACCTGAGAAAAGCAGGGGGATATGTGTTAATCAACTGTGTGTGTGGGCTAAGGTGCTTCAGTCATGTTTGACTCACTGAGACCATACGGACTGTAGCCTGCCAGGCTCCTCTGTGCATGGGTTTCTCCAAGCAAGCATACTGGAGTGTGTTGCCATGCTTTCTTCCAGTGGATCTTCCCGACTCAGAGATCAAACTGCTGTCTCTTACATTTCCTGCACTGGTGACTAGAGTCACCTGGGAAACCCTGTTAATAAACTAAGTCATATTTTAATTTGAATATATAAACAATAGAGACTTGACTTTAGATAAACAAGAATAACCCCAACATGGACTCCACCAGAACCTTTAGTCTGTTCTGTGGACAAGACAGATGGTCTCTCAGAAGCTGTGTTATTAGAAGTGAAGTTGGGTTCCTATGGACCAGTAGTAACGACTTAAAATCAGTCCAAAGGGAATAAAGAATAAAGTAATGGGGAAAACATCAAGTGGAGAATCAGGGGAACCAAGTTCCCATTGTCTCCCTGTTAATGTTTGTGAAGCAGCCTTGGGAGGGTCTCTGGGCCTCTGCTTCTTCAATTGTGTAATGAAACAAAGCCATGATTGCCTTCTCAGGGCCCTTTCAGCCCTGTGCTTCTCCGACAACTCTCAAATCAACAAAGTTCAAGAGGTCAGTAATAAGCCAAGGGGAAAGCCATTCTGCTCACAGTTCCACCTTGAGGTCCTAAATTATAAAGCCTCCATTCTCAAAGCGTTCAGCAAACCCTGTACTGGGCACTACGAGCTACACACAGGTCAGCTGGAAACTGAATCCCCATCGGGACAATCAAAAAAAAAAACAGCCAGAGAATCAGAAATTAAAGATAATCTTAAACCCAAAAGGAATTAGCTCTCTCCTATATAGAGAAGGAAACCAAGCATCACTGACTCAGAAGTCTTTCTTCCCAAGGATGAACAGCTGGAGGAAGATGCAAGAAGTACAGATGGAAAGAGCGCTGGACTGAGAATCCTTGCTGCTCAAGGAGCTAACTGTGCCGCTCGGGGTCAGTGGCCACATCTTCCCAGGCCTCAGTCTCTCCTTCTGGGTAATTGCATCTCAACTACTGCTTCCTCCTTCCTAACCCTCTCGACAGTTGTGACATTGAGATTGGAATCCAGGTCTCCTGATGCTCTGCCCTATCCCACCAAAAAGAAATACGGATGTCACAAAAATGCACCCAATGGCAAAGTTCTGGGAAGATGAGAAGAGGTAGAAACCAGCTTGTCATGAAGCCCGTTAGTACCCCCAGGAGACTCATCTGAGAATTGGTTTATGTGTTTCTCAAAATACTGTTTACCTGGGCATGGAAAGACTTTTACTCATTTACTTATTCAGAAATGTGCAGTTTTTGAAGGGGCGTAAATCTAATAGTGAAGTTAGAAGATGAAAAGGTGTACGTAGACAGAGGCTGTTTTAAAGCTGATAAAAACTTCAGCTCTGAGTTCTTTACTAGCAGGGGCTCCTTCCAAGATGCTGGAAGGGTCCTAGCAGTGGGTTCACATGGCCATATGAGTGTATAAAATTTTCAGAAGTGAGATATTTTTGAATAATTTTTCATAAAGAAGACAATGAGCTTCAGGTCCTGTGAAACCTATATCCACTCCTGTTTTCGGGGCTGAATTCCTTCCCTTCTCTGCTCTTCTCTCCTCCTTCCTTTTTCTAGGACTGGACAATGGAAAAGTGTGTGGTTTTGTTAATGAAAAGAAATATATTAATGTATTAATACAAATTAAGATCAAGTCAGAGTAATTAAAAATAAGAAGGTATAAAAAGCAAACTCTTAGTGAAATCATCACAGTCCCCTTGAACAAAACAGGTAGGGTGAGTTCTACTATCAGTGTAGTGACGTTTGTTGAAAATACATTGAGTCTGAAACCCGGACTGCCTTTCATCTCATAGAAGTATCAGTCATTGAACTGATTTGACACAACGGTGACAGATCAAAAACAAAAGTTTGTTCAACAACCTGTTAGGCCAGTTTTTAAACTTTTTTATTAACTTGTCTATTCTCCTGATCAGTTAAGTCAAATAAAAACAAATCCATTTGCTGACCTGGTTCACAAATTCATTTGTGAGTGAGATTTGGGGACTCATCACTAGAAGAACTCCAGAGGAGGATTCATTTAACTTCTGACCTTTTCTATCACGGAACAGAAAGGCCAGTTCCAAATTTTCAGCTTCGTTGAATAGAAGCCACCAACTGGGGACTGTTACTTTGTAATGGGAGAAGATGTTTTTTTACAGGAAGGGCATCTGGTAGCGTTCCATAGGTATGCCACAGAAACATCCTCTGCGGTAACTAGTCTGTCCTCCTGAGACACTCACATGTCTGACTACAGAATATTGTGAAGGCAATTAAATCAAGTTTCCCTGGTGGCTCAGATGGTAAAGAATCCGACTTCAATGCCAGAGACCTGGGTTCAATCCCTGGGTTGGGAAGATCCCCTGGAGGCAGGCATGGCAACTCGCTCCAGTATTCTTGCCTGGAGAATCACCATGGTCAGAGGAATCCATGGGGTCTCACAGAATTGGACACAAGTGAGTGACTAAGCACACAGCTGTTAACAGATGCCTCTACTGGGTGCAAGCCTGAACTTTTACATGTGGCTCCAAAGATTTCTGAGCTCTGCATTTAAAATAGAAACCTCTGAGAAGAAACTGCAGGTATTTCACGACCTTCTTCCTGTAAGCAAAAATGGGAAAATCAAATATTTTAAGTATGAATCACTAGTAAAGTCTAATGGAGATCCTGAACGTTCTCTCACAGGCCCATGCAAAATGACACCCCGGGAATTGACAGCGCTTGCCCCTTTCTTTCCAGGGAAAGACGTTTATCTTCCAGGTAGAAGAGGTCAGCCTAATGACAGGATGATTCAGTAAAACATCACTTTCCTCTCAAGATTCTACAGTGTTTCCCAAACTTGCCAGATAAGAATTATCTGAGGGAACTGAGCAGATATCCAGGCTTAGGTGGAGTCCAGGAATCTGTTTTTGGCAAGCATCCCAGGTGATTCTTATCACAAAGCCTAGGTTCAGAGTGGCCCTCAGAGTCATCCTATTACTGGAATCAATACAGCAGTCATGGGGAAATGTACTTTAACCTGTGCACAACTGGGAACCCACTGGGACTCATGGCTTAGAATTTCATCTTCCAGCCAAGATGTTAAACATATCAATGAATGTGAGTTCCTTATTATCACCCATAATGGTTTCCTTCTTCATGTCTTAGGGGAATGCCATATGCCCAGCGTTCCTGGCAGCAGAAAACCAAAATATTAACAGAATAAATTACTCCAAATTAGACATGTGCTGCTTAACTAACCTAAGGTATTTGGAATATTAGCAAACTTGGACCCAGCCAAAGATCATTAATAGCATTGTCCTGTGAGCATATTCTTTGAATGAAAACCTTCAAAATTTGCTTTCAACTGCCCCAGTATTAGCATCTTCATCATTCTGCAAAGAAAGCAAGGCATTGGTTTTGACAGCTCTTCAAAGCTTTGTCTGTGATACCTGCAGTCAAAAACAGCTCACCTTGGGGACCGTGCCAGAACCCCTGGCTGCCTCCTCCCCTCATCTGCCAGTTCCAGCATGACCCAGACAGCTGAAAAATGCAAAGAAGGGTCCTGTTGCTGCTGACAGGAAGGAAAAGACCTACTTCCTCCTCTCCAGGGATACCCTCCAACTAAGAAGAGCTGCCAAGATCCCAAGGTCAAGCTCATTACACACATGAATGGTGGGAAGAATCCCAGAATTATGAATTAAATATAAACCTGTGAGAAAATGCCTCCTTACTATCAGACCCTGGGCTCTCTCACATGCTAGTAATATGTCATGGTTCTGTTTCCTCAATGCAAGTGTAAATCTTTATTATTATTATATTAATTTTTAAGATGATACATTCTCATGTTTGGGTTTCCCCAGTGCTTCAACAGTAAAGAAACCACCTGCAATACAGGAGATGTGGTTCGATCCTGGAGTCAGGAAGACCCCCTGGAGGAGGGCATGGCAACCCACCCCAGTACTCTTGCCTGGAAATCCATGGACAGAGGAGCCTGGCCGGCTGCAGCCCATAGGGTTGCCAAGAGTCTGACACAACTAAAGCGACTTAGCATGCACACACGCACATTCGCTTGTTCAAAACAAACAAGATACAAGATGAGAAGTCTCATTTCTACCTTTGTCTTCCATTTGCTTCATTTCCTTCCTCCAGCCCAAACACTACCACTGCACGTAGTTCCTTGTATAGTCCTCTAGAACTGATGCAAAAACAAACACTAATATACATATTTTCCCTTGCCTTTTCTCACCCAACAAACAGACCTTAGAACTCTTTCCATATTTGTGCAAAAAGAGTAGCTGTGTTCTTGTTTATAGCTGCATAGTATTATATCATAAGGTGCAACAATTTGTGATGAAGCTATGTTTTCAGTCTGTTTTCTCCACAGTGAAATACTGCTTCCTTGGTGGCCCAGATGGTAAGGAGTTTGCCTGCAATGCAGGAGACCTGGGTTCAATCCCTGGGTCAGGAACATCCCCTGGAGAAGGGAATGGCAACCACTCCAGTTTCTTGCCTGGAGAGTTCCATGGACAGAGGAGCCTGGCAGGCTACAGTCCATGGGGTTGCAAAGAGTCAGACATAACTGAGCAATTAACACACACACAATAGCTGCATAGTACTCTATCATAAGGTGACCAGTTTGTGATGAAACTATATTTTCAGTCTATTTTCTCCACAGTGAAATAAATCAATTTGTTTCAGATACCTGAAAATGAAATAAGACCCGGAACACCACGAGGATTGGCAATGTTGTACAGGTGAAATTTCTGGAGATGCTCAGATGGCTATGACTTGAGACATATACTCTGTTCCATATAATTACAGGAGGTTATTTACTATATCATATTATACAATAAGAGCAGGCATAAAGCATCTGAGAGAAATTAGAACAGAGCATGAACCCAAATCAGGGTTAATTAAGGTAAAAAAAGGGAAAACAAGAGAGACAGAAGACCAGCTTTGTTTCTGTAAGTCTCTTTCTGCTTTGTTAAACTCCTCAGTTCTTGGAGAGACCAAGGCTTATTTGAAAAGCCTCCTTGAGAACATGGGCTCAAATGGCCTAATTAGGAGGGAAGAGAAGAAACTAGGTAAAGGGAAGGCCAGAAGGAAGACAAGGAGAGCCGTTTCCATGTGTTTTCATTCTAAGAAGCCAAACCATTTCCTAAGTAGTTTTCGTGGTAGTGTTTTCCTCTATGTTGTGATTTTACAGAAGGGAAATTTTTACTTCATAACTCAATGTCTTCAATCACAACAGTGTGTAAAGCTATGTCCCTTTGTTTTTTAACCAACCCTTGAACTGTTGAGTCATATATGTATCTATAATGTCCACTTTCCAGAGTTTTCCTCTCAGAAGAAGTCAAAACAAGAGATTTCATCTTTGGCTTAAAACCTACTAATACATCAATAAGTACATTTCAAAGCCATTTTAAAGCTCAAAATAAAAATGTTTCAAAAATTTCCAAAAAGTTGGGAGAACTTTAACACAATCTCCAACTTTGTACTCTAGCTGGTGTTCATGACCTGGGATGTTAACTAAATTTAGCCAAAATTAAATGAGCATAATCCAATGCTGATCATAAGGAAGATTATAAACTGGTACCACACTTCTGGAGGGCAATTAAGCATTATAGAGACAAACTGCTTAATACCTGCTTTTTTTCAAATTGAGGTATATTTGATCTACAATCTTATATTAATTTCAGATGAACAACATGATTCACAATTTTTATGCTCCATTTATGGTTATTATTAAATGCTATGCCCCCTGTGCCTATAATAGATATATCCTTGTAGCTTATTTATTTTATAACTTTTAATTCCCAATCTTGCTCGTCCCCCTTCCCTCCCTCACCAGTAATACTAGATTATTCTCTATTATCTGTGAGTATGCTTCTTTTTTTTGTTACATTCACTAGTTTGTTTTTTTAGATCGCACATATAAGAGATTACACAGTAGCTGTCTGTATTTATTCTTAGACTATAAAGTCTAAGATCTCTGAGTTTATACCAAGGAAATGTTATATTTTTCACTGCAGGAATGAAAACCTCTAGGAGACTAGATTTAGCAGGTGTTCTCAAATATTTTAGTCTCAAGACCCCATTACACTCTTGAAAGTTATTGAGTACACTGCAAAGCATTTGTTTGAGTTGAATCTATTAATATTTGCTATATTAGAAATTTAAACTGAGAAACTGAATTGGAAACTCAAACAATCGCTCAAGGGCTTTTCCTCCAGATGTTCACCGTGACTTCAGCCTGCAGCAAGAGTGCCTTATGAGTACTTCTGATTTCATCACATAGCATATTAAAAGGATATGAACACGTGGGTTGAAATTTCATAAAGTTAGTAATCTGTTATCTAATTAAACCATTACTTAAATGATTATTTAAATAAATTATAGTTTATTCTTTCATTATCTAATTATTACTCAGTTATTCGGAGAAGGCAATGGCACCCCACTCCAGTACTCTTGCCTGGAAAGTCCCATGGATGGAGGAGCCTGGTGGGCTGCAGTCTGTGGGGTCACGAAGAGTCGGACATGACTGAGTGATTTCCCTTTCACTTTTCACTTTCATGCATTGGAGAAGGAGATGGCAACCCACTCCAGTGTTCTTGCCTGGAGAATCCCAGGGACAGGGGAGCCTGGTGGGCTGCCATCTATGGGGTCGCACAGAGTCAGACACAACTGAAGCGACTTAGCAGCAGCACTCAGTTATTAATTATTTGCTAAGTATTAGTTATTACTGCATCTATGCAAAATCAGGCAATAAAAATTGCAAGACTAAAAAAAAAAACTATAATACTTACAGGAAAATGGGTTTGGGGCACAATATGAAAATCTTTGTCAGTGACACAATAAAAGGTACAGGAACTTAATTTTTTTTAAAAAAGCACAGGTTTACATAAGTTAAATGTGAATTTTATAAATATGGTGGTAATTTACATTGAAAGAGACCAGGAATTTGTTGTGCAAGCAGGTGTCTGCCTGACTGGCAGGGTGCCCACTGGGGTCCCAAAGCCCAGCATCCTGTGTGGGAGAGGCAAAATACCACAGTGGGGAAAAGGGTGAGAGAACAGCGAGAAGAAAGGAGGAAAATAAGCAGAGCGCAGGGAGAAACAGTACAAAATAGGCTGAGAAGAAAGAGAAACTAAAGGCAGGGAGGGTACCCCAGTGCCAGGGGAGGGAAGGGTTACAGGTTGCCTGTTATGCAGAAGTGCCGGCAGGAGGGTTATCAGAACTGGGACAAAAAGTTGTAACATCAGGACTCCCCTGGTGGTCCAGTGATGAACAATCCACCTGCCAACGCAGGGAACAAGGGTTCAGTCCCTTGTCTGAGAAGATTCTACATGCCTCAGGGCAACTAAGCCTGAGTGAGTACCAGGACGCTGAATCTGAGCTCTAGAGCCACGAACCACAACTACTGGAGCCCATGCACCCTAGTGCCTGTGCTCTGCAACAAGAGAAACCACGGCAACGAGAAGCCTGCCAACCACAACTAGAGAGAAGCCTTCACTCTCTGCAATGGGAGAAAGCCCAGGGGGCAGGAACGAGGACCCAGAGCAGTCAAAAGTAAATAATATTTTTCAATTTCCATTTAATTTTTTAAAACAAGTTGTAACAGCAGATGTTGGTGGCTGTGGCTCATTTTCCTTGGGAGGGTGTTAGTGTGTGTATGTGTGTGTGTGTGTGTGTGTGTGTGTGTGTGTATGGGTGCGCGTGCAAGGAGCCAGCAGTTTTCTGCATTCACCTGGCATTTCTCCTGCAAGAAACTAAACATACACAAATCTGCTCAATTGCTTCCTACTAACATTAATCATGTTGGAACAAATTAATGTTTTCAAAACAAACATTACCAGAACCAACTGTATTTAGATGATCTTTATAAATCTGGAAATATGTATACCATGTTGATACTAGTTCTAACTCCATGTAGGATTATAAGTGATTTAAATTTTCTTCTTTCTGCTAATTTGTATTTGCTAAATTTCCTTTGAGCAACATGTATTAATTTCTAATAAGAAATAGAAGAAAATGTTTCTAAGTTTAAAAATCCAGCCAAAGGTTGTGATCTGGTCCTAAAAACCAGTTACAAAATGGATTCTCTCCCTGAACCAATCAAAAATGTTAGTCATTAGCGGGTCTCTGGGGATCACACTAGAACCTCATTTTGCATCTTCCAAGTCAACGAATCAAAAGGTGAAATTCCAGACCGCTGAAGACTTGTCTTGCCCAATCTCTTCCTTTTACATTTAAGGAAATGGAGGCCCTAGAAGGAGAAATGACCTGCCCAAGTTCACACTTCCTTGGTGGCTCCGATGGTAAAGAATCTGCCTGCAATGCGGGAGACCTGGTTTTGATCCCTGGGTTGGGAAGATCCCCTGGAGGTAGGGCATGGCAACCCACTCCTGCATTCTTTCTTGGAGACTCCGCATGGACTGAGGAGCCTGGCAGGCTACAGTGAGTGGGGTTGCAAAGAGTCGGACACAACTGAGCGACTAAGCGCAAGTTCATGTAACTGGTAGGTGACAAAGAGGGAACGAAATCACAAAGTCTCCTAGCTTTCAGTTTAATTATGCTTTTCACTCTCACTTGCTTTACTTCCTTCTTTCTTTCTTTTTTCTGCCTAACAGTCACAGAGGTATTGTGGAATTGAGATTGATTTACACAATACCGAATCAACAAATCATTTCAGTCCAAAGAAATCTAACAAAACAAAACTGTCAAAGAGGTGAAAAACAAAATCATGCCAACTTCTTGTTTCACATTGTATAGACAAAACAACCAGTAATTACGTGGATGTTTCCCTTTTCAACTGGTTGCTTTGGCATTGGGTTCTCATAGCCTCAGTATTAGAATAACCAAACATGGTGGGTGGTGGGAGGGAAAGGAAAGAAAATCTTATTTTCTAAAGGCAAATTAAAGTCCTCAAAACCCTACTACTCATATAAATAACTGAATTTGGTTTTTTTGTTTTTTTAAATAACTGAATTTGTACCTTAGATTTAACTGCACTTGCCAGTAACAACTAACACTCCAGACTACAGAAGAAAACATCCATTGAGAGGTCAATCTGCTTGATAAGAATACTAGGTACTCACAAATTCCATGCATTCAAGTATCCTTGATGATCTAACAAAAATAAAATAGGAAATATGACACACTTTGATGCGTCTTCAAAGAAAAATGGAATTGTATCTCAATGACATCAGGCTGTTTTCATTTATCTGCCTTAAATCAATTATCTGTATTAACTATAGAAATTTTTCAATTTGTTTTTAATATGCAGCTGATTCTGTATATAATTCAGCTGGCCAAAGCCTCAGTGACCACTTCAGGAAAAAAGTACACCTTTTGAATTAGAAAGGGTGGAAAACCTGGCCGGGCCAAACACCCACTGCTCTCAAACTCCTGATGGGAACTAATGAAAGAGGCCTGGTTTCCGGCCTTCAACAATTAAGTAATCAGCTGCCTTTGGTTACCCCTAACAACTCACACAGACAAGGAGATTACCAGTCAAACAGGCTGCGACAATTCAGGATCCAGAGCCAACTGGAGTGCTGAAATGACATATATTCCCAGGGCAGTCACTACCTTCTGGTGTAAAAAAGAAGGAAGTGAGTGGAATTATTTTTTAAAGGTCCAGGTCTTGGCAGCCGTATGCTGAGGTGCATTCATCAACATAAAGCAGGCATAGAAAACCTACTCAAGAGGGCGGTTGCAGTCAGAAGGGTTAGACTGTCTGACAACCAAGGGCCCTTGCCTTTTCCCTTAAGTAATATTTGTTGATGTTTTCACTTCGTCTTGTTATACTTTCTGTAACTTTATTTATGGTAATGCTCAGAAAAGTACATTCTGTTAATGCAAAATAATCACCATCCTCAAGCAAATTATCACTTAAATAAAATAAACCATCTTGCACTAGAAATGAAGGATATTACCAATTTAGCAAAGACACACAATAAAATCTTATATTAAGGAAGCCAATTGCTGGATTCAGGGGGGGAATGAGAGAAGAAATGAATTAAAAGCAAAATTTTATTCAAATGGCTTTAACCCAAAGTAGCTTTGGCAGGGGTGGGGAGTGGTATTTCTTTTGAAAAGAAGATTTTTAGTTGCAAATGTAATGTCTTTAATAGATATAGGACTATTCATATTTTCTATTTCTTCTCATGCCAGTTTTGGTAAGTGACCTCTGAAGGAAGATGTTCATTTCTTTTCAAATTATTGACATGAAGATATCCATACCATTTCTTTCTATTCTATTATCTTTTTAATGTCTATATAGGTGATGTTACCTCTTTTATTCCTAATATTGGTACTTTTTTCCCTTGCTGAATCTAGCTAGCTTTTTGAATCATATAGACATTTTTTGAAGAAGTTTTTAATTTTCAAAAGTTGCCCTCTCATAGCAACCTTATTTTATAAACATGATCCATCACTTCTACTTTATTTTCAAGATGGTTCTGTGTGTCCCAGCCCATCACCCACAGCAGACTCTGGTAAGGTCAGCTGGGTGGGTCAGAAGGAAAGTACTTACTGAATCTGTGTGCAGCAGGCAGTACTCACAGCACCCCTTTTTCCATCGTACATTTCATTGACTTCTGTTCTTATTTTCAATGTCTTCTTCTTTTTTTTTTTTTTTTACTTACTGTGAGTTTAATTCGCTCTTCTTTTTCTTGGTAGAGTGGCTTGGATTATTGACTTTAGACCTTTTTTCTTTTTCTAGGCAGTTATTAGATTTATTTCCCTCTAAGCATTGCTTCAGCATCAGTCTACAAACTTTTATATTTTCTTTGACCCTAGGGTTATTTAGGAGTAATTGTTTAATTTCCAAACATTGGAGGATATTCCAGGAATCTTACTGTTATTTACATTTAATTCTATTTTGGTCAGAGAATATATTCTGCATTATTTCAAATCTTTTATATTTGTTGAAACTTGCTTTATTTGTTCAGTATATAATCTATTTTGATGAATAGGGAACATGGGCTATGCACCTAGAACCTGTCCTCTGCAACAAGAGAAACCACGACAACAGTAAGCCCACACACTGTAAGAAGAATAGATCCCACTTACTACAACTAAAGAAAGCCTTCGTGCAGCAACAAAGACCCACCAGAGCCAAAGAATAAAATTTAAACACACACACACATACACACATACATCTGGATTGAAGACAATGGTTCTCAAATTTGGCTGAATATTAGAATCAGCTGAGAAACTTTTTAAAACTTAATTTCCAGAACATACCTTAGGCCAGTTAAATCAGAATCAAATAAGAGAAGTGGTGCAGGAGCCTAATAGGAATGGTTCTAGGCCAGCCTACTAAATAGTAAAATTTCTCTTGGGAGGCCTTGACTTTCCTTTTTTCTTGCTTTCCTTTCATGAAGGCTTCTTCTCACTCCATATCATCTTATTAGGTCATAAAAGTTAGTGGAACTGGCCACAGAGTAGGAGGACACAGGTGCACACGACTACGAACGATTTGTGAATACAGTGGTTATACCCCAAAAGTGAAAGGGAAAGTGTTAGTCATTTAGACATGTCTGACTCTGTGACCCCATGAACCCTAGCCCACCAGGCTCCTCTGCCCATGGAATTCTCTAGGCAAGAACACTGAGTGGGTAACCATTCCCTTCTCCAGGGGATTTTCCTGACCCAGAGATTAAACCTGGGTCTCCTGCATTGAAGGCAGATTCTTTAAAAGGATGCCTGAAAATTGATAGGGACCTGAAGAGAATAAGATAATTTAACAAATGAGGTATTAAAGACAATCTAATTGTGGTCAAATTTTTCCCCCTTTAAAATATTTTTACTCCTGTCACAATGTTGTAAGAAAGATTGAAATAAAGTCAAACTCTAAAAGCCCACCCTTATTTTGGATTATAAATTCCATCTGTAATATCCACTGAGGTTCTCTGGAGCCCTAAAACCCAAGCCTAATATCCTCTCTTCTGAATATTTGTGTCTTCTCTCCTCCAAAAGCACTTGTTGAAATCCTAACTTCCAAAGATGCTGATATTGGTTAATATGGCTTTTGGGAAGTGCTCAGGTCATGAAGGTGGAGCTTTAATGAAGGGGATTGTTGTTGTTTTAGTCATCCAGTCATGTTGGACTACTTTGCTACCCCATGGACTATAGCCTGCCAGGCTGCCTTGTCCACGGAATTCTACAGGGAGGAATACTGGAGTGGGTAGCCATTCCCTTCTCCAGAGGATCTTCCTGTCCTCCTGCATTGCAGGCCAAAATTTTTATCTGCTGAGCCACCAGGGAAGCCCTGTGAAGGGGATTAGAGCCTTATAAGGCTCCAGAGAGATCCGAAGTCCCTTCCACCGTGTGAGGATATCATCAGAATGCCAAGTCTGTAACCTGGAAGAAGGCCTTTAGGCAGCTATGCTGGCACCATGAACCTGGACTCCCCAGCCTCCAGAGTAGTGAGATGGAAATTTTTGTCCTTTATTGCCATCCAGTCTGCGGTATTTTGTCCTAGCCACCTGAATAGACTAAGACACTCTCCCCCCTTTTCAGAACACTTTACATCTGTTAATTCTCCTTTGTTTCTGCCACGTGAAGGAAAATTTTCTATTCAAAAGCCTCCTGCTTTTATAAGTATAATTTATTAATTTTAAAATATCATGTTATTCTTTATTCTTCATGTAAATTTTCACACCTTCATACTGCATCATGATTTGCCTCTGAGTCCCTGTTGGACACTTAAGTTACTTTCACTTTTCACTCATGAATAAAATGCCAGTGAACATTTGTTGATAAATTTGTGGGTTCATTTCTGATTGTTTCCTCTAGATACTAGGCCACACGTCTGGAAGACCATGTTCTCATTCCCTAGATGACATCAGCATTTTGGGCCGCAGCCTGAACACACTGCTTATTCATATCAAGCTTTCAATCAACCCAAAGAGCCCTCTTTCCTCACTTGCTCCTGTTTAACACATCTCCTCTACCCAGAGTCTGACACGTTTTGTTATCAACCCAACATTTAGAGCCTATCAAGATTATTTTAAGTTTTTATTTCTTAGTTTCAAAAGCAGTACAAGTTGAATGGAGGAAATGAGAAAAAACAGACAGGCTCACAGATACAAATAAAAACAGTATTTGCCATTGGCATAGAAAACAAATTTATGGAGGGACTTTCCTGGTGGTCCAGCCATTAAGACTCCTGGCTTCCAATTCAAGGGGCACGAGTTCCATCCCTGGTTAGGAAACTAAGATCCCATATGCCGTGTGGTGTTATGGCCAAAATATAAATTCATAAATAATAAAACAACAACAAGCCCAACAAATTTATAGTTACCAAAGGCTGGGCAAGGGGTGGGGAGTGTGGGGAGGGGAAATAAATTAGTGGTAAAGAATCTGCCTAATGGTAAAGAATCTTGCTAATGCAAGAGCTGGAGGAGCCACAGGAGACCCGGGGTTCAACCCCTGGGTCTGCAAGATCCCCTGGAGGAGGAAATGGCAACCCACTCCAGTATTCTTGCCTGAAAAATCACATGGACAGAGGAGCCTGGGAGACTAACAGTCCATGGGGTCACACAGAGTCAGAAATGACTGAACACGCATATAAAAATTTAAAAATAAATGGATTAGTAGATACATACAAAAAATTCTTTTTGCTAGTCCACAATCCCCCAAAATTTTTCACAGAATTAAGACCACATAGTTTTTATTCTTGCTTGGGACCCACACCTTATAGGAGACTCTGTGGCGATCTCTCCTCCCCCACATTTCCCACCCAATTCTCTGCCTCACAAAGTAAGACTCACTCCATGACTCACTCCAGATGCCTGGACACGATCAGCCTTGCCTACTCTACAGCTTCCTGGCTTTCTCCCAATTCAGAAGGTTCACAGCCTTTGGGAGATGCCCCACACGCCACTTCCTTAGGTCCATTCCCAGCCTATATTTCATGTCTACCTGCCTCCTTAATGTGGAATCATCAGAGGAATGAGCTCTGCTTCTGGCAGTACTTAATGCAGTGGCCCCTGTTAGGCAACTATTAATGATATTGCAAGTTCTGAGTTCAGCAAATATTTATTATGGGCTTACTATACGCCCAGATTCAAGCTGAGACACCCTCATTCACTTAAGATGCCAAAAAAAAAAAAAAAAGCTTCCTCCAAAGAGCTCAGAGTTCAATGGGTTTGCATCAAATGAGAAGATAGGGAAGAAACGTTCCTCAGAGAGTAATTCACAGATTGTCTAGAAAGCAAATTTTAAGGTTTCAAAGCTAATGATACAAATAGCCTCACGACACCAGCCATCTTCACTGAGCTGATCACCCGGCTCTTTTGTACTGGAGTGGCAATACCCAGCAGAGCACTTAGCTTACCTTCGGACTTACATATTTACAAACCTGTTTGTCCCACCAAACGCCGTGCCCCAATTCCTCGCTGCATGCCCAATACCAGTGCAGTACTGAACAAAGTAGACTGTGAACAAATGCTCACAGAAGGTACAGATATTTTCATCTGTATGTGATTGCCACAGGGAAAACCAGTTTTAAAGTAACAAATACCCCACTTTGAAATCTGTTACTGACTCTTTTGAAATAGTCCTTAAGGATAGGGGAGAGGAGAAAATGAAAAGTATTTTGAAATCTCAAGATTCAAATGTCATTCCCACTATTTTACAACTTTGCAACCTCCTTATGGATTTCCCCTGAGAAGTATTTGTATCTGGGTGGTGAAACCCATGGGATGAAAATGTAGATGCCAAGAAATCTGGGTAATATCTCTGAATCAGATTGCAGGAGAGAAAAAATGAAAGCTCAAAAGTGCTCATCGAACTCCGAGCTGACAAAATAAAGACAAATTAATGTAGGCTTTCTGGAAAGTCTGGGCTGAGTAAGCTCTAGTGCTTGGGGGAAAAAAAAAAATAGGTAAACAAGCCCTTCTTCTGGTCATTATCTTCTGAAGTGCATGAGACATTAAATAAACAGTCATATTATGTTCAAAATACTTCTAAGATGAAAAAGACTGTCAGCCAAGCATTTGAAGAAGACAATGGCAAAGAAAAGACAACGTTGTAGAAGTAAGACATCCGGAAAATAAAAATCATTTAGCAGGTTTTCAGAGCTGACAGGTTTTGAAAGAGACAGGTTTCTTCCTACCTAAAAAAAAAAAAAAAAAAAAATTAAGAAAAAAAGCTTTTAAAAAATAATGTTTTGTTGTTAATTATTTTGTGGCTTAAGGGCTGGAAAGGATTTGGGACATGCTAAAGCTCAACTCTGCCTTTTCCCCACTGACAGGTGAAGAAACTGAGGCCCTAAGGACTTTTCAAAGTCAAGAGCAGAACAAAACCTGGGGTCTCAGTCTGGAACTCCATTGCCTCTGATCCCAGTGAGCAAGCATGTGCATCACCATCCCCTGACCCTGTTACAAAGGACATTCTCAAAGGATTCAGGGGCAACTGCTAGGATTTAAAAAAAAAAAAAAGAAGTACAAGTATCATGTATTAGAGGCAAATTCTATAAAGCACATTATTGAGATAACTTCTGAAATCTGATTATCAATAATAGTATTTAATAAATGTTACATTTCCTAATTTGATAAATCCTGTGGTTATATAAGAAAATGTCATTTTTCTTAGGAGATACTCCCTGAAGTATTTAGCAGTAAAGTGGCACATGGTGGATGGAGCTTATTCTTGAATGGTCAGAAAAAACACATGTTTTAGAGATAAAGAAATGAAACAAATTTGGCAAAATATTAACAATTGGTGAATCTGGGAGGAGGGTATACAGGCATTCTTCCTATGAGTCTTGCGACTCTTCTGTAAGTTGACATTTTTTCAAAAGGCTCAAAAATATTTCAAAAGTAGATATTCTGTATATTTATTCTGGTCCAGGGAGCAAAAGTTCTTTATGACTCCATCTAGACTGGGCCTGCTCTGAAGGGGAAGGTGACAAGCCCCTACTTAGCACCGTTTGCAGGACACAGAGTTTCCATGAGACAGAATGCTGAGTCACTGAGTCAGCCAAGCTCTCCATTCGAGTCAGAATCAATTGGAAACAGCAGAGGCAGAGCAGAAGCAGCTGAGTTACTTTTTAGGCACAAGCCCTGGGACCTGACAAGCTTACAGTCCTCACTTTGCCGCTCACTGAGGACAAGGAGCTCAACTTCTTTGCATTTCAGCGTGTCCAGTAAATGTTGCTAAGAATATCTACTTCACAGAGTGATAGTAAGCATTAGATTACACAGTGCATAAAAACCTCTAAGTAAAGTGAAGTGAAAGTTGCTCAGTGTCCGACTCTTTGTGACCCATGGACTATACAGTCCCTGGAATTCTTCAGGCCAGAATACTGGAGTGGGTGGCCATTCCGTTCTTCAAGGGATCTTCCCAACCCGGGGGTTGAACACAGGTCTCCCACATTGCAGGCAGATTGCTTACCAGCTGAGCCACCAGGAAAATCCTGTCACAAATACATGTCATAAGTACAGGCTGCCAGAAAACATCTTATTCACTCATTCATTCATTTGCCCCTTCACTTAAATCCACAACTTGTATTTCAACAAAAGCTGAGCCAGGCACAGGGTATCCAGCAATGCAGATGACCATTCCCTCCTTCAGAGGATTTACCTTCTAGGGGAAACCAGCAGGTAAATGGACAATTACACTACAAGCGTGACCAGGGATGTGAATGGCTGGCTTGAGAGGAGGCTTAGCACTGGGTGAGAAGACTGGGACAGGCACCTAGGCCAACCTGAGGGCGCCAAGGAAGAGGTGCTATCTCGGCTGAGACCAGGAGGATGGGTAGGAGTCAGGTAGGCTAAGGTGGGTCAAAGAGAAGGCCATTCCTGTCAGTGGAAGCAGAAAGTGAGAGAGAGATTGCAGAGCCTTTCAGGAACCAGCAGCCCAGGTATGTACCAAATGAGGTGCCAGAATGCAGGAGACAACGTGTAGTGAGACATGCTTCCTGGGGATGAGGCGAAACAGCAAGTTTAGAGCCACAGAAAGATCCTCCATGTTGGGGATCTGGGGTTTGTCAGGAAGAAACTTCCAAATGATTATGAGCAGAGGACAGAGGAAAAATCATGCTGACTGTAACCCACTCCTCTAAAACCAAGGCTGCTGACTGGAGATGATGGTGATAGGAGCTCCACTAGATTCTGGAGAATCTGGAGAGAGCATAACAGGATTTGGGACTTGCCTCAGGGTAGTTTAGAAGAGGGAGGAGTCTAGGAAAACCTGGGTTTCTAGGTCACAGGGGATGTTTCCTTGGCTGGATGGTGGCTCCATTAATGGAAACAGGGACTATCTGGAAGGTGGTAGACACACAGATGAGGAATGTTCTTCTGCTACTAGAAATTGCTAAGTTTACTAAGTGGGAGTAGTGGGGAGGGGCAAGGGTGCATCTGGGTGGGATGGGAGAGATAGGGAGAAGGTGGGGCAGGAGAGTAGAATCTAAAAGGGTCAAACGTGACACAGAGATAAAGTTCCCCCTTCTCACAGTTTTGCCAAGGGCCATTGACAAATTAAACATTTTGAGAACTTGTAATCCTCCCACTAAGAACTATGCGAAAAAATAGCTGACAACTGAAAAAATTTTAAGATGCATACACTCTACGAGCCAGCAATTCCACTTTTAGAAACCTGTCCTGCAACTCTACCCGCATTTGTGAGCACAAGATGAACATACAAAGTCTTCCAATGGGGAATTAATAAATCAACTATGATACAACCTTACTATGGAATACAAATAGCTATTAAAAGAATGAGGTAGTAGGGGGTGAATCTACCTGGGAAATGGAAAAATCTCTGAAATGAATTGAAAAAAAAAAGCAGACACAAGCAGAAGGACAGCATCTCTAATATTACCCCATTTCTGTTTACTAAAACACCCACATGGATTTGGGAGCCAGGACTGTATTAGGTTTGTGTGCTTGTGGGTATGTGCAGTATAAAGAAATAAAAAGATATACATTGAACAGTTAATATCTCAGGCAAGAGAGTGAAAGAGGGGAGAGAAGGTTAGGGGGAGGATAAAAGGGAACCTGTAATTGCATTCACATGTTCTGTTTTATTTGATTTTTTTTACAATAAACATGTCTTCACATTACATGTGTATTTTTTTAAACCACCCAAAAATTGGAGGAAGACTTTCGGAGATGCAAAGAGGACTCATTCAATAAACTTTCTTTCAGATTCTACTGTCCATCAACCACTAATTAGATGCTGCTGCTGCTAAGTCGCTTCAGTCGTGTCCAACTCTGTGCAACCCCGTAGACGGCAGCCCACCAGGCTCCCCCGTCCCTGGGATTCTCTAGGCAAGAGCACTGGAGTGGGGTGCCATTGCCTTCTGCGATTAGATGCTAGGGATACTGCAGTGAATAACAATTGCAGGGGTGCTTCCCTCACAAACCTTATAGTCCAGCAGTGAAGGCAGATCATTAAATATGGGATTATATCAATAATGTGCTGTGCTGTGTGTTGTGCTAAGTTGCTTCAGTCATATCTGACTCTTTGTGACCCTATGGACCATAGCCCACCAGGTTCCCCTGCCACTGGGATTCTTCAGGCAAGAAAACTGGAGTCAGTTGCTGTGCCCTTCTCCAGGAGATCTTCCCAACCCAGGGATCGAACTTGTATCTCTTATGTCTCCTGCATTGGCAGGTGGGTTCTTTACTACTAGTGCCACCTGGGAAGCCCATATCAACAATAAGGAATGACAACACCTTGACCAAGAATGATTAGGTCCTACTGGGGCACATGGGAGCCCTAGAAGAAATCAAGGATGGCTTTCTGGAGGGGGTGACATCTAAACTAAGACCTGGAAGATTAGCAGGAGTTAGGAGGGAGAGTTTCCAGCCGAGGATACTGCAAAGGTCACTGAACTGAAGAGACTGATGGTGAGCAGCTGGGCAGAGCTGGAACCTAGTGAGAGAGCAGAGTGAGACCTGAGGCTAGAGGTTTAAGCAGATCTAGGTTATGAAAGAGCTAGTGAACGCCGGGCCATAGAAATTGGATTTTATCTTCACTGTGTGAACCACTGACACATTTTAAGCAAGGCAGTGAAATCTGCAGATTTGCCTTTCCGAAAGATCACTCTGTCAGCAGCTGTTCTCAGTTGTGTATTCAGACATATATAAGTGGGATCAGTTGGAGAGGAAAAAGGTAGAGGATTCAGGATCCCTGGTTTAAAAAAGAGACTGTGGAAGAGCAAATCTGGCACTCTGCTGCTGCTGCTGTTGCTGCTAAGTCGCTTCAGTCGTGTATGACTCTGTGCGACCCCATAGACGGCAGCCCACCAGGCTCCCCTGTCCCTGGGATTCTCCAGGCAAGAACACTGGAGTGGGTTGCCATTTCCCTCTCCAATGCGTGAAAGTGAAAAGTGAAAGTGAAGTCGCTCAGTCGTGTCGGACTCTTAGCGACCCCATGGACTGCAGCCTACCAGGCTCCTCCCTCCATGGGATTTTCCAGGCAAGAGTACTGGAGTGGGGTGCCATTGCCTTCTCCTCTGGCTACTCTAGACCAGTTGAATTAACACAGGCAAGAGATGCAATAACAGAGGTGGGAAACAAGCGGCTGACAGTCTGGTAGAGAAGTTAGGCTGATAACCAGTATGTACAAATAACCATATTAAATATTCAGGGAGAGGTAATTCTAGAAGTCTAAACCCTAACCCTGGAGCATGGAGGAAGAAGTAGCCGATCCTGAATCAGATCAGATCAGATCAGTCGCTCAGTCATGTCAGACTCTTTGCGACCCCATGAATCGCAGCACGCCAGGCCTCCCTGTCCTGATCCTGAATGGAAGGACCAAAAGGCCCCTGGCAGGGGTGGTATTTGAAATAGGTGATGAAGAAAGCCTAGAGCCTTCAAGAGGCAAACATACACAGTAGCATATTTTGTTAGAGGGAACTGTGTGGACACAGACATAAAGACAGAAGAGTCCAGAAAGAAATTCCATGGAGTTGGAGGACATTGGTGCTTGTCATGGGAAAGCAAGATGGAAAAGTGAGTTGGGATCTGATTCTGAATATAGCTCACAGGATTGACATGTGTGCAAAGCTCTGTGTTTCATAACAGTTGGCTTAACACGTATGTGTTTCCTCTCCTATCATCTGAATCTGCACTAGCGTGAAAGTTCCATAAGGGTAGGACCTGTCAGTCACATTTACCACTATTCCCCAGTGACTGGCTTTAAATAAGTGCTCAACGAGTATTTGTTGAATGAGCACGTGAATGAGTGAATTCAAATATAAAATATAAAGCATTTATTACAAGAGATGGCACAAACTCTTGAAAAAGTGAAAATGAAAGTCGTTCGGTCATGTCTGACTCTTTGTAACCCCATGGACTGTATGTAGCCTACCAGGCTCCTCTGTCCATGGGATTCTCAGGTAAGAATACTGGAGTGGGTAGTCATTCTCTTCTCCAGGGGAATCTTCCCGGCCCAGGGATGGACCTTGGTCTCCTGAATTGCAGGTAGGTTCCTTATTGTCTGAGCCACCAGGAAAGTCCAAGTCATAACTATTATTCATAATAACAGTTATTATCCTCACCATATATTGGGGAGAATTGTAAGGAAATTCAATTCTTCCAATTGGGTTGCAGAATTGGCCAATTATCTTATGAAAATATTGTTTAAATTATTTCATTACTTCTCAAAGATCATGGACTATACTGTAAACTTAAAATCTTTAATTCCAAACTAACTTCTAAGAAGTTCAAGGTCCATTCATTACAAGCTGTTCTTCCCAAATCCCTACCCCTAATATAGCCAAAGTTTCCTTCCTCCTAGCTCATGTGGCAAACTCAAAAGCCTTGGGTGGTGGTGGTGGGGAGATAGATATTAACATAAAGGCATTAAATAAATAATAATAACAATATCCAGCATTAACCCATTCCCCAGAACTATGCTAAAACAAAGTACTCATTAACAATTTACAGGTAGCTATTATTCTTATTCCCACTCCCCTGGGTGAGTAATTTCCCCAAGGTCAGAGTTCCTAGGAGAGGAACTTGGACTTGAACAGCCCCAGGTGTCACGAAGAGGAACTAGAGAGCCTCTTGATGAAGGTGAAAGAGGAGAGAGAAAAAACTGGCTTAAAACTCAACAGGCTTTATTTTCCTGGGCTCCAAAATCACTGCAGATGCAGACGGTGACTGCAACATGAAATTAAAAGACACTTGCTCCTTGGAAGAAAAGCTATGACAAACCTAGATAGCATATTAAAAAGCAGAGACATCACTTTGCCGACAAAGGTCTGTATAGCCAAAGCTATGGCTTTTCCAGTAGTCATGTATGGATGTGAGAGTTGGACCATAAAGAAGGCTGAGCACCAAAGAATTGATGCTTTTGAACTGTGGTGTTGGAGAAGACTCTTGAGAGTCCCCTGGACAGCAAGGATATCAAACCAGTCAATTCTAAATGAAATCAACCTTGAATATTTATTGGAAGGACTGAGGCTAAAGCTGAAGCTCCAATACTTTAGCCTCCTGATGTGAAGAGCCGACTCATTGGAAAAGACCCCGATGCTGGGAAAGATTGAAGGCAGGAGAGATGACAGAAGATGAGATGGTTGGATGACATCACTGACTCAGTGGATGTGAGTTTGAGCACACTCTGGGAGATGGTGAAGGACAGGGAGGCCTGCAGTCCATGGGGGTCACAAAGAGCCAGACATGACTGAGCAGCTGAACAACAAGGGGTCATTGATAAACCACTCAACCATTTCTCTGTGCTGGCTTCAGGATGTCAAGGAAAGGCAGTGAATCCAAAATTTGAATTTTATTCTGAATCAAACTGTAGCTTGGAAGAAGGATCCAGGCTGTATTCAGGGATTGGTTCCCAGTCACATTTTTCCAGAGCCCAAGGTACATTTAAGGAGACAAGTTAAAAAAAAGGGGGGGAGGGGGGAAGCTGGTTGATACGTGATTGCCAGGAAATTGTATTTTACTTGGTAAGAAACAGAGAAACAAAGGGAATTTGAGCAAGAAAGTTATGCAGATAGTTAAGTATTTGGCACCTCTGAGAAAGCACTGCTCCAGGTGTTTGGCAACATGAGTTGTTTATGGGATGATCACTTGGAGGAGGGCATGACAACCCTCTCCAGTATTCTTGCCTGGAGAATCCCCATGGACAAAGGAGCCTTCAGTCCATGGGGTCGCAGACACAGCTGAGCGACTAAGCACACACGTGGCTAAATGTGATTAGTCATACCGGCAGGAAGTTTATGGTCTAGCGAGGAAGGTAAAGCACACATATACTTAGGCACAAAGTGAGGAGAGCCTGACAAACCCTAGACAAGCCTCACAGAAAGGTGCCTGGTTAGTAGGCAGAAAGGTAAAGGGCTTAAAGGCCAGGAGCTAAAGTCAGTTCCCAGCCCACAGGCTCCTCTTGCTATCCTTTCCATCCCTTTGCTAAGTACTAATTGAAGATAAGGAAGACCTTTATCACTTCCTCACCAGAAATCTGCATTCTCATTCATATGAACTTTTCCCTGGAACCAGAAATCTCTAGTAAAAAATATTCCCCTCAGACCAATCTAGCCTTTTGCATTAAATTAAAGGGCTTCCCAGGCTCCCCAGGTGGTGCTAGTGGTAAAGTTTCCACCTGTCAATGGGGGAAACATAAGAAATGTGGGATCTTCCTGGGACGGGAAGATTCCCCTGGAGGAGGGCATGGCCACCCACGCCAGTATCCTTGCCTGGAAAATCCCATGGACGGAGGAGCCAGGTGGTTTGCAGTCCATGGGCTGCAGTCTACGGGGTCACAAAGAGTCACAGCAGAGTACACAAGCATGGTGCATGGAAACCTAACTACCTCAAGCTGGCCTCCCCTCGATTCTGGCTGCTCTAATGTAATTCGTCATCTGCAAAATGTTGAAGAGAAAGGACACCTCCATGGACCTGCCTGGGTTAAAACCTGGACAGGATAAATGACTTTTTTTTTTTTTTCCTTTTGGCTGTGCCACTTGGCTTGCAGGTTCTTAGTTCCCCAACTAGGGGGGTTGAACCCAGGCCTCAGCAGTGAAAGTACCAAGTCCTAAGCACTGGACCACCAGGGAATTTCATATATATATATATATATATATAAAAATACATACACATACACATACATATAGAAAACTAAGAAGAACATATGCTTCGCTAGTTTTATTTTTCACCTGATTTGTTGTTGTTCAGTCGCTAAGTCATGTCCAACTCTTTATGACTCCAAGGACTGCAGCACTCCAGGCTTCCCTGTCCTTCACAATCTCCCAGAGTTTGCTCAAATTCTTGTCCATTGAATCAGTGATACTGTCTAACTATCCCATCCTCTGCTGACTCCTTCTCTTTTTGGTTTCAATCTTTTCCTGATTTCACCTGATTACAAAGGCTATGTCAGGCGAGTGTATGCTCCTCGGTTCTGTCTCGTCACAACAAAGATTTGGAGTGACGGCCATTAAAGCCCTCCGAGCATCTCTTGGGTCTTGGACAAACTGTGTTACAGCTCTTAGACAAATCAGTGCTACAGCTCTATTTTATTTAGAAGCTAGCAGGAGGATCCATCCTCGAAGTGTGAGGGCATGCCAACCCAAAGACGCGAAAAGAGAGTGGAGGAGTGTGCCAGCATGCAGGAGAGAAAGAGAGCTCACACACTGGGTTGGGGGTGGGGCAGGGGGAGAGAAAGAGAAAGCACTTTGGCTCCTCCTTTTATATGTTTTTTCCTCCCCCTGGGCCTGCCCTATGCAAATTGGGCTTAGCCAGGAGTGCTGTTTGTTCTACCTGAGGTCTTCACTCCAGTCCTCGGACCTTCCTTTGTTCTATTTTTGTGGGCTTTTCCCTTCCTTGTCTTTTAGCCACCGCCATTTTGGACTCCTTTTCCCCATTCTACCTACCTAACAGGTAATACATGCAATGAACAATTGAAGCAGTTTAACAGAGACTACATCTTTCATAACCCCACCTGCAACTGTGGTATATATCACCTCCAAATTAGACAACTAGATAGGCAATAGATAGGCAGACAGATAACGTTAATCCACATATACATAAATAAATAAGCAGTATATGCTGTTTTGCATGTTTTGTGGAATTTTCTTTCTTTTTTTATTTATTGAAGTATAGTTGACAAACAATATTAAAGTAGTTTCAGGTGTATCAACATAGTGTTTCAACATTTAAATATGTTATGAAATGATCAATTTAGCAACCCTCTGTCACCAATTATAATATTATTGACTTTTATGGGGAAACAGTGGAAACAGTGGCTGACTTTATTTTTGGGGGCTCCAAAATCACTGCAGATGATGATTTCAGCCATGAAATTAAAAGATGCTTACTCTTAGAAGGAAGGTTATGACCAACCTAGACAGCATATTAAAAAGCAGAGACATTACTTTGTCAACAAAGATCCATCTAGTCAAGGCTATGGTTTTTCCAGTAGTCATGTATGGATGTGAGAGTTGGACTCTAAAGAAAAATGAGTGCTGAAGAATTGATGCTTTTGAACTGTGGTGTTGGAGAAGACTCTTGAGAGTCCCTTGGACTGCAAGGAGATCCAACCGGTCCATTCTAAAGGACATCAGTCCTGGGTGTTCATTGGAAGGACTGATGTTGAAGCTGAAACTCCAGTCCTTTGGCCACCTGATGCAAAGAGCTGACCCATTGGAAAAGACCCTGATGCTGGGAAAGATTGAGGGCAGGAGGAGAAGGGGACGACAGAGGATGAGATGCTTGGATGGCATCACTGACTCAATGGACATGAATTTGGGTAAACTCCGGGAGTTGGTAATGGACAGGGAGGCCTGGCATGCTGTGGTTCATGGGGTTGCAAAGAGTGGGACATGACTGAGCGACTGAACTGAACTGAACTGAACTGATGTTGTATATGAACATCCCAGTGGCACATCACTGCTTAATCTTTTTGTCTCTCAGGAAAAATAAAGACAGAAACAACTGTATCATTTACAGTGCATAGTTTCAGAATGTGGAAATATTAGTCAGATCCAGGCATCTGGATTGGTAAAGGACTTTAGTTTTAGGCAGGAGATTGAAGAAGCAAGAGACCTTGATGGATGGAGAAATGCTTTTCTATGGCAAGTGATAATGTTCTAGTTTGGAAAGATTAATTTGGAAATCTCTAGTGTTCAGCTGGAAATTTTACAGTGTTTTAAAAACTTATCTTGGGGGCCACTACATAGAATACATTGTTATCAGACAAAATAAGTACTTTTGTGGTTAGGTAAGGCAGTGCTAGAAACTCTGAAGGGCAGCTTTTCTCTGGGAAATCACACTTTCTTCAAACACAAGAGCTGGTGGCTTTGTGCCACCAACACTCCACAGTCACATGGACACTCCTGCACCTAGAGGCCCCAAAAGAGCAGAGAGGAGAGTGCAACACGTTGGTCAATCAAGTGGAAAAGCCTGTGACTTGGGTGACAGCTCAGATACTGACTGACTGCGCAACCCTGGACAAGCCACTTACCATAGCAAAACGTCTGTCCCCTTCCTTATAAAGTGAAAGCATTTGTAGGATGCTTTCCAAGGTATTTTTTAGCTCTGTAAACTGCCAGATTGTAGGTAAGCTAAAAGTTACTAATTCTCAGAGCTGGTGTGTATCAGATTGGCCTGGAGAGCCAGTAAAGAGCACTGAGGGTAGTACCTGGCCCTGCGATTTTTGTAAAGTTCCTGGGGGATTCTCATACTCACCAAGTTAGAGAACCACTAAGTTAGGGAAAGGGTGAGAGCAGAGTTTTTTGAAAATATGTAGCTATTGTGAGAATTAGTGGAGTGATACAGTAAGATGTTAAGTGATGTTAAAATATTTTTTATCCTAGGGGCCCTATTCATTGAACGACTTTACTTCTGGGAAGGATAAATTTTGAATTGTGGTCAGGTCTTTGTTAACTGGTAAAGGTGTCTCCTGCATCGGGTAAACGCATCCCAGTGGACGGTTTGCCCATCTGGCCCTTAGTCGTCACTCTTAGGTGCTATCATTTCCTTACTTCACTTGTGTTTATAGGTCTCTCCATTGCTGAAAATACTAATATCAGCTCTTCCAACGTGTATCTTACTTTGAAGCTTTCAAAGCACTTGCAGATTCATTTTATTTGATTTCACACTCATCCAGTGAGGTAGCAGGACAAGTATGATTATACCCATTTGGGCATGCTAATTTCCCAGGGCTCCCAAATGCCTTTTAGAGACACTGAAATACATGCCCATAGAGAATAGAGGAGGATATCTTGTTCACTGTTGTATTCTAATCAGCTGGAATAGATACACTCACATATACCTACTCACAAAAGAGTAGATATTCATAAGAATCAAATATAAATACTAACTTTTGCTACTCTTATTTCCTAAAGATGCTATATTTTGATCTCAGCAAAGACTATCTCTTGTTAATCTCAACCAGAACTTAACTCTGAGAAGGCAAAGGCAGAGATTTTTGTCTGGTTTGTTGATTGCTATATTCCAAATGTCTAGAACACTGTCTGGCACATGCTAGACCCTCAGTAATTTTTTTTTTAATAAACAAATACATTTTATCTGTGATGCCTAACTTACTGCTTAGACCAGATATAAGCTTACTAAGTATGTGATGAATAAAATACTATAAGAGGAAAAAACCTTAAATATTAAAGCCAAAAAGATAAAATTTTTTCATCTATAATTATTAAATATTATTAAGAACAATTATTAAGTAAATATCCACTGCTGCTGTTGCTAAGTCGCTTCAGTCGTGTCCAACTCTGTGCGGCCCCATAGACGGCAGCCCACCAGGCTCCCCCGTCCCTGGGATTCTCCAGGCAAGAACACTGGAGTGGGTTCCCATTTCCCTCTCCAATGCATGAAAGTGAAAAATGAAAGGGAAGTCGCTCAGTCATGTCCGACTCTTTGCGACCCCATGGACTGCAGCCTACCAGGCTCCTCTGTCCATGGGATTTGCCAGGCAAGAGTACTGGAGTGGGGTGCCATCACCTTCTCTGCTAGGGACTACTAAAACATCAATAAAATGATTATGTGCTGTTTAATTTTTAAACATATATACTTATTTCTTTCAGTGTTAGTCACTCAGTTGTGTCTGACTCTTTGCGACCCCATGGACTGCAGTCTGCAAGGCTCCTCTGTCCATGGGATTCTCTAGGCAAAAATACTGGAGTGGGTAACCATTCTTTTTCCAGGGGATCTTCCCAACCCAGGGATCAAACCCAGGTCTCCTGCATTGCTGACAGATTCTTTACCATCTGAGCCACCAGGGAAGCACCTGCAAAAAAAAACAAAAAAATACTCAGTGGAGGAACTAATTCTGAAGCTGAAGCTCCAATACTTTGACTACCTGATGCAAAGAGCTGACTCGTTGGAAAAGACGCTGATGCTGGGAAAGATTGAGGGCAGGAGAAGGAGACGATAGAGGATGAGAGGGTTGGATAGCATCACCAACGCAATGGGCATGAGTCTGAGACAGTGAAGGACAGGGAAGCCTAGCGTGCTGCAGTCCATGGGATTGCAAAGAATCAGATATGACCTACCAACTGAACAACAACAATGTATTTCTTTGATTAAAAAAATAAATTTAAAAATTATATGCTTATTTTTTTTGCAAGGTAAGTGAAAAGGCAGCTTTACAATATGATTAGAACTAAGTAGAATACATAAATGTTAAAAAAGACTGGGAAGTTTATGTGAAGATAAATGAGTTAGTGGCTAATTTTTATGTTATTTTCTTATCCATATTTTTTTAATTATCTATACTACACATGCATTGTTTTATTAATAAGGAGAAAAAGGAGAAAATAAAAGAAGAGATGGCAGAAAATGTATTAAAATTCTAACAATGGTTTCATATGGCAGTGAAAAAATGGGTTATACTTTTAAAAATTATTTTCTCTTTCTTTAAACATTTTTGAACTTTTCAACAAAAACAAAATTATTACCAGAAACTTGCAAGAATCTGATTTGCTGTGCAGTCTGAGACATACTCTGCAAAATCAAATATTTGTCAGTAACTTGAAGCACACACTGAGAGTCAAATTTGGAAAAAGGAAACTTTTACAGGTTATCAGTAAAAACCATAGTTGTGACTTCCCAGAAAATCCTAGGAACTTTTAGCTATGGGCACCAAAATATGCCCAGAGTGCTGCTGGTAGGGTGGGGAGTGGAGGTGGGGCCAGGTTGGGGAGGCTCTGTGGAATCCTTAATATTCCCATAGACCTTCTATGGCAGGAATGATTGATGGATGATATATAATTAATTTCACTTGACAAGCATAAAAGAAAAATTTTCCTGAACCACTGTAACCTGAGCTAATGAAACCCTATTTAACCAAGGGTGTGTATTTAGACTGGATCTTACCTTAGTGACTTAGCCATTAGTAGGAATTCACTGTTTACCTTTAGGATTCTTATCAGGACTTAGACTCTGTTTGCATGTGATTTTCACCTGATTGCTCAACTTGCTCAGCGTTATATGATTTGGGAAGAAATGAGAACTTTGCAAGATCACTAAAAGCTAATCTCAACTATCTAATCTACTTAAAACTTTATGATTTTCTCATCTCTTTCAGGATGCACTATGACTTTCTCTGAAAAGATTCTGTGAACAAACAAGACACCTGTTTCAGGTTTTGTAAAATACCAAATCCTTCCCATTCCTTTAAGGCTTTTGGAGACATGGGCCATGTCATCACACATAAACACCCCGCCCCAGTTCCTTTTCCAATCTCACTGGGGCAATTTCTTTCAAGAATCTCCCCTGGGGTCTGCTATCCATGAGATCCCTTTTATAGAAAGTTCCAAAAAAAAAAAGATGAATGAGCTCTAAGAGTTTCTAAGGAACTTTTGGGGAACCCACAACTGGTAAACCCCAGACAAGGAACCCAGCACACCTGGATTCTGGTTGTACTTTACCCTGTCTGTATGACATTGGATGAGTTGCCCAACTTTTAGAACCTCCATTTCCTATTTGTGCAAGGACAGGATTGAAGTAGATAACCTATTAAGTCTGTTTCAGTTCTAAAATTCTGTGACTCAGAAGAAATCACCCTTGATGGTCAGTGGCAGGAAGACCCAAGGTGGACTGATGGGCCCTACCTCACAGTAAGAGAAATGGGACCTTAACATGGGCTCTAAGTCTCGGGGGAACATGAGGTATTCCCATGCAGCTCTACTCTTGGAAAACTGGGAAGAAAGAGTGTTAGATTCAACTCTCCTTAAGGCTCCTTGGAATAAAAAATCTGGATGCATCAGGTGAGCTGGCATTTGTCTTTCTCCTGGATGGCTAGAGCTGTGTTTTTATTTCCATGGCAAAGAAACAAGATCATAGCTGTGCCACGCAGAAGTGTTCATGAATAATTAGGGGGCAGTGACAGCGGAACACCAAAAGGATTGTTCTGTGAGCCCTTGGATTTGGGCAGCCTTGAGAACCCTCCACACGAAGACCTAGTCCAGAGCTGCTGTAAAGTCACCCAGCGCCTGGGGCCAGCTACAAGCCCCAGCATTGCCTTGGCTTAACCCCACCCAAACCTCAGTCCTCTGCCAGGTGTGTTCACAGCGGGTGGCACAGATCTGTGGCAGGGGAGGAGGGAGCCCTGCTGGAGCAGCTTTCTCCCCCAACTCCCTGCCCAGGAACCACTTGACGGCCTGCCTTGGTCTCCAGGCTGAAGATGGCTTTTGGAGGACTGCTTAGCCCTCATCTCTACCCATCCCACCTTTGGTGGGATGAAGGAGGGCCTACCTCCCTCCCTCAGCCTTTCTTGAAAGCCTTGACTCCCTGCCTTCTGCAATCTGCAGGTCCCTCAGAACTGAGGGAAACCCTGGAGTCTGGCCCTGTTTCCCCTCCCCCTCCCCCCAACCTGGTCTCACCTCCACAATACTGAGTCAGTCAGCCCAAAGCATCACATGATATCACTTGCCAGTTCAAAAATCCAGTATCACCTATTTCCTAGCAAATGAATCCAGATGTCTTAATCTAACCTTCAATGTTATATTACGAAATTCTATCATATGCCAGGCATTCCAACTCAAATGGAAAATCCCCCCAAAGCAGCCCAGAGTTCTGCACGTTTTTCCCAGTCTACACACACCCCTTTATAGAGCTCATTCATCCTGCTAAGTTTAGCTTAAATGATTCTTCTTTAGGGAAGCCTACCTACCATCTCTCTGCCTAAAATCTTCTAAACTCCCTTAACTCTGATTCACACCTGTTTGGAGACATTCAGCATTTTTCTAGTTAAAATCACAGTATGCTTTTTAAGGAACAAAGAATTGCTAACAATTACAACCTTTCAATCTTTGTATATCTGTAGCAGAATACATGCTACATTGGGGGTTCTCAGTGAATGCTCAATGAACCAAGAGGCCACCCAGATACTGCAGGTAGTTATTACACACCTCAAGGAGGTGAAAGATTAAGCTGAAAAGCAGATGTTAGTACCAGAAATTGGAATCCATAAGTTGGAAATACAGTAGCCTGCCTCCCCACACACCCTGCAATCCTTATCCACAGGGGATATGTCCCCAAACCTCCAAAGGATGCCTGAAACTGCAGATAGTACTGAATCCTGCATACTCTATGTTTTTCTATAAACACATACCTGTGATAAAGTTTAATTTATAAATTAGGCACAGAAAGAGATTAATAACTAATAATGAATTAGAATAAGTATAACAATATACTGTAATGAAAATTATATGTGTAATCATACATAAAATTCTTTCTCAAAATACCTTATTGAACAAATTTAATGTCTGTTCCATCTTAACTAAGCACTTACCACACACTGTGACTGTAAGTTTTGCAATTTGAGGCACAACAGAAAAACAATCATGAATTCCTTTTTCCTTTTTCATAATTTCACAGGTAGAAGATTTGTTTTTACTGTAGATCTTAGCAATTTCAACATACAATTTCTTTCTTTCCTTATTAAGTCAAGAACTTTCACCTTTTCACCTACAGAAAATATTTTATGACTTCTCTGGCCAATTGCCAGCATCACAACTCTTTCACTTTTGGGCCACCAGTAAGTAAAATAAGGGTAACGTGAACACAAGCACTGGGATAACTCAATCTGATAGCACTGTGATGGTCAATCTGATAACCAAAATGGCTACTAAGAGACTAACGGGCAGCATACACTGAGCAAAGGACAATTCATGTCCTAGGTGAGACAGAGCAGGCTAGTAAGAAATTTCATCAGGCTTCTCAGAACAGTGCACAATTTAAAACCTAGGAATCACGAATTTTTTGGAATTTTCCATCTAATATTTTGGACTGCAGATGCTCACAGGTAATGGAAACAGGAATGGCAAACTGCTGCTAAGGGAGACTACTATACGTGCTCTTTCTCTTAAAGAATACACTTCTTTCCAATGGAAGATAGTCTTCTTCACAAATCAAGATGCTATATCTCAGTCACTTTTTTCTGTCACACATTCTTACAAAATCTAAGGAAACTGATGGACCTTCTCCCCATGAAAAGGTACATGTACACTTCCAGACAAATATCCATGTACAATTCCTTATTTGGTGATCATTTCAAAAAGATAATTTATAAAAAGTTGAGAAAAATAAATGTGTTGTAGAAATATCCATATATTCTTTACCCAACCTCCCCCACTTGTTTTATCATTTGATTCATCCAGCTCATTCATTCCTGCTCTGTGTGTATGTATATACAAGTAAAATTTTTTGTAAACAACTTATGTAATCACAGTAGATTCCACTTTATAAATTTGTATGTTTTTATCTAATTCACCCTCCCTGTTTTGATTGTACACTAATACTATCGTTTTTAGCATTGTTTTCCCCTCTATGACAGGATCCAGTCTAGGGTCATGTACTGCATTTAATTGCCATGTCTAATTAGCCTCTTTTATCTAGATTTCCATAGCTTTTGTCTTTTTTTTTTGATATTAACATCATTGAAGAATAAAGATCCCTCATCTTTTTTTTTTTTTAATTAAATAGAATACTCTTCATTTTGTGTTCATTTAAAGTTTCTTCCTGGGTAGATTAAGGCTCTGCATTCTTGGTTGGCAAACTATCTAGGGGATGCTGTGCCTTTCACCATCCATCCATGCCTCATCATTAAGGTTCATTCTGACCATCCAAAAAAGGTCAATTCCTCCACTGTATACTTGCTGTGCTTTTTTCTCTCTTGCACCTATAACAGACAATCTGTGAGGGCACACCTTAAGACAATGCAAAGATTCTGCTCTCCGGCAAATGTACTTTCAGAGTAGCTTGAAGGCATTCCTCTCTGAGGGCCATCTGTGCATTCTGAGTTAAGAACACAAGTGATGTGTTTACTGTTTTTCTCTAGCAGGGGCAGTGGGTTTGCATAAGGTGAATCACACATATGTTCCTAGCACTAGGTGGACACTGAAATAAGAAAAATTCCACCTCTTGCCAGCTCTAACTTTTCGCCCAGGTTGCTGGTGAGCATTAAGTGAGATCAGAACAGAGAGCTCCTCCCTGAGTCCCTGACATATGGTCTGTATTTAATCAATGCTAGTCCCCTTTCCCTCCTGATGAATAATTTAAGGCTACTGAGATAGAATAATCTGTGCCCAAGGATCCAAAGGAAAACTTCGCCCTGTGAGAGGCACTCAGCCACAGTCTTTGTTGCAATGAGACTTCTTAACCTCTTAACCTCTCTGGACATCAGTCTCTGCATCTGTTAACAGGGTTGACATCATCACCTAACCTGTGGTGTTGTGAGGGTTAAATGAATTAATACATGAGAGTACATGGCACAGAGCAGGCACTGTATAAATGTTAACTCTTACAAATAAAATGTAAACTCCATGAGGATAAAGATTTTGCTCCCTGACATACAACTGCTTAGAAGACAGTCCTGCACATAGGAAACAATGATACCCCCAAGAAACGACTCAGAAATGCTAAGAAATCAGAACGAGCCTTGGACTCTCCAGCTGATGTACCATTTTCCTGTTTGGCTTGCCATTGCCTGTAGCTGGCTGAGACCCTGGGTAGGACAAATCTCTTTAAAGAATACTTTGCTCCTACCGACTCCTGGTAGGCAGTTCCTCAGCTGGAAGCTTTGTGCTCTTATCACAGGACAGGAAAGCAAAGGCCAGAAGCAGGTGCAGCCAACCAGGGCAGGCTCAACGGTGACTGGAGGAGAAGCTCCCCCCAGGCCTCACCTCCAGCAGAAAGAGGGAGATAACCACACAGTAGCCCTGCCTCATGGCACCCCACTCCAGTACTCTTGCCTGGAAAATCCCATGGACGGAGGGGCCTGGTGGGCTGTAGACCATGGGGTCACTAGGAGTCGGACACGACTGAGCGACTTCAGTTTCACTTTTCACTTTCATGCATTGGAGAAGGAAATGGCAACCCCCTCCAGTGTTCTTGCCTGGAGAATCCCAGGGACGGGGGAGCCTGGTGGGCTGCCGTCTATGGGGCCGCACAGAGTCGGACACGACTGAGCGACTTAGCAGCAGCAGCAGCAGCCCTGCCTCATGTGCCGCCTCCTTCCAAAACACTTTGACCTCTGGATTAAGCAACTTAACTGCCAAGTAGGGATTTCCAAGCAGTAGGCTACTTTAGGAGGTTGTAGTTAACAATTGCATATTGAAAACAAGAGTTGCATAAACGGTGAGTCTTTTAAATATGAGCTCCCATCTTCAGAACTTGAAGGCAGAAGTTAGGATTTCTGACAGAACAGTTTCCCATCCCTCATCAAAACTGCTGAAAATGCAGATTCCAGGGCCTCACTTCAGAACAGCTAAATCAGTATTGGTGGGGGAGGGGACGCTGGAAATGGTGATAGGGATGAAATGGAGATGGGGGGAGGTGGAGAGGTGTAGCTGAGCAGGAATCTGCATTTTTAAAATTAATTAATGAACTTTACTTTTTTAGACCAGTTGTAGGTTCACAGCAAAATTGAGCAGAAAGTATAGAGTTCACAGATACTTTGTCCCCCCACACACTCACAACCTCTCCCACTATCAACATCCCCCACCACAGTAGTCCATTTGTTACAATTAATGACCCTACCTTGACACGTCAATATCACCCAGAGTCCATAGTTTACTTTAGGGTTCACTCTTGGTACCTTGCATTCTATGAGTTTGGACAAATATGTAATGATGTCCACCATCATAGTATCATATAGAATAGTTTCACTGCCTTAAAAGTCCTCTGGGCCCCACCTATTCATCCCTCCCTCCCCACTAACCTTTAAGAACCAGTGATACTTCTATATTATAGTCTCCATAGTTCTGCCTTCTCCAGAATGTCATATAGTTGGAATCATACAGTATGTAGTCTTTTCAGATTGACCTCTTCCACTTACTAATATGCATTTAAGATTCCTCCATGTCTTTCTATGGCTTGATAGCTCACTTCTTTTAGTACTGAATAGTGTACCATTGTCTGGATATACCACAGTTTGTTTATCCATTCACTTACTGAAGAGTGTCTTGGTCACTTCCAGGTTTTGGCAATAATAAAGCCACTATAAACACCTCTGAGTAGGTATTTGTGTGAACATAAGTTTTCAACTCATTTAGGTAAATACCAAGGAGCATGATTGCTAGATTGTGTGGTAGAAGTATGTTAAGCTTTGTTAAAAAAAAAAAAAAAAAACTGCCAAGTTGTCTTCCAAAGTAGCTGTACCATTTTGCATCCCTACCAGCGGTGAATGAGAGTTCTGTTGCTCCTTGCCAGCATTTAGTGGTGTTAGTGTTTTGGATTTTGGCCATTCTAATGTGTATATAGAGGCATCTCATTGTTTTAGTTTGCAGTTCTCTAACAGCATGTGATGTGGAGCACCTTTTCATAAGCTTACTTTCCATCTGTTTATTTTCTTTGATGAGGTGTCTGTCCAGGTCTTTTGCCTACTTTTTAACTTAGTTTCCCATTTTCTTATTGTTGACTTTTAAGAGTTTTTTGTATATTTTTGGATAACAGTCCTTTAACAGATGTATCTTTTGTAAGCATTTTCTTTCTCCAGTTTGTGGCTTGTCCTCTTTTTTTATTTGCTATATGCAATAAAGTTCGTGCTTGTGCTTTCTGCTCAAACTAAAGAGTGAAGAAATCTCTCCTTCAGTCACCAAAGTGTAGCAATGCACTTTAATTTGTTTTTAAGCACAATCCTATAAATACTCAAAGTTATAAGTGTATAATGAATATAATTCAAATGTACACTTGTGAACATGCCCAAAAGTATCTTTAATCTTTTTAATCCAGTTTTATGAATATGGACAAAGCATCAGAAAAAGTCAAGATGTCTCAGGCCGTATCAGCCTGAAGGCGCCCGATCTCGTCTGATCTCCAGAAAAAGTCAAGAGATCTGGGTTCTAAAAAAAATCTGCTTGCTAATTAGCTTTGTGACCCTGCACAAGTCACTGTCCATCTCTAGATCTTTTTCCTCAAGTGTAAAATGAACGGGGTGAATTAGATGAGCTTTAAATTTCCCTCTGGCCCTATGGTTCTAGGTTTTTCATCAAAGCCAAAGCAAGGTGCATATTATTACCAATGAAACTTCTGAGTAAACATAGGTGGGTACATATTAATAAGAAATGCTTTTGACTTGGCATCCCCTAGACTGTGGGTAACAGTCTTCAAAGTCAGGACTTAACACAGATTTGACTAATGCATAGATGAAACAAGGTTAGTGTCCCCACAAAAGTGCCCCTGTGGTCGGTAAAACAAACCCAGATTGATAATGGCTAAATTTAAATGAGAAACTGTGTGTGTACATATACACAATTACATATAGGGCAGAACATAGGAAATTTCAGACTCAACAGAGTTTGTGACTGCAAAGAGAAACAAAAATAGAAACCATCAAATAGCCAGATGGCTGAGCTTTCTATTTTTACATATATCATGAGTTCTGTGGGAGTATGTCAATGAGCAGCACTAAGAAAAATGTGGTAACCTTGAAGGCTTCTATTTTTTAAACAAAACAATATCACACAGGGTGTCAGATAGCAAAGAAATTATATAATGAAATGAAAGCAGTGAATGCTTTTAAGTTTGCGAAGCCCAGCCTTTAATATTACATCGTGATTCAAAGCACTAATCAAACATGCTTCATGCTTGAAGCTACAAGTTATTTACAGTGACTGTAAAATTTCCAAGGAACACCTAAATTAGTAGGTGAAGTTACCTTTTTTTTCCTGCTCTCAAATTTCTACACTCGACTTCTTTTCAAATGTCCTAATATAGTCGTGGCGTAGCCACCAAACGTGACAGAATAAACACATCCGCGGGTCATCGATGAGCCTAACTCTGTGAAACATCTAAGAAAATGTGTTTGGAAAAGGTCTGCACAGTTTAGAAGAATTTTAGAGTAACTCACGAATCAGCTAACCCAGTCAAAAGATTACTCACTTAAGAATGATATAATTACTTTCAGTTTGCTTAAAGCCAGGGAAGAGTTGACACAGCGATTAAAGGAAAATGGGTGAAAAAAATAGAGTTACATTATACCGACTAAATTCAGGCTGTTCCAAGGAGTAGGCCCAAGGCTTATTTGAGGAAAGATTATCTTGACAAATTGGATAAACATTTTCTGCATGACAGGACGCTGATGGAGAGTCTGTTCAGCAAGCACACCTGGTGGTGGTTTGCTTAGTGTTTGACCAAGGTGTTCAGCTCGCCGGAGTTCTCCCAGGGGCTTTGTTTACCGTTTGGCAGGTAGAGGCAGAGCCGAGGTAGGCCTTGGTAACGGTTGTTGGGCTCTGCAGATGTCTTACCCCACCCCAGCCCCACCCCCATCTCCCCATTTGGGCTAAAACAACTCTTGGCTAGACCAGTCCACAAAAGCCAATGCCAGACTTTAGCAAACAGTCCATGCTTAAGGAGACCTGCAGTCTAATGTCCCTGAGGCAAATAAAAATGGCAAATGCAAATAAATGCACTGGCACCACCCCCCTCCCTTCTTTGGTTTCCCTCCATAGTCTGGGATGGCGAGATCAGGTCCCACATAGGCCATTGCTATGGATGGGAATTTCCAGCACACAAATCATCCCAGTATCAGGATGGAGAAGGTGTGAATTCCACTCAAGGCCATGCTTACCTGAGCCCAAATGACCATAGAATATGGGAGGTTGGTGGCCTCTTCTAAGGCCTTTGGGAAGACTCTCATGCTCTCAAGTTACCTAAAGATCTGTAGGCAGGCCCCCAAGTGTCTTTGCTATGACTTGGCATCCTTGAGAAGCCTTCACTTTCTGGAGGCAGTAATTTGCAGAATGGCTTCCGACAGTTGTCTTTCAGTACTTTTTAGTGCTGCTTATCATTCAGGGAAGCACTAATCTGGGGAGCAGCATAAGAGATGTCATTAGACAGTGTAATGTCTAATTAGACTAAAGGGAAAAGAACAAACAAACCCACTTCCAGGATGAGTTGGCATTTTCCTAGGTCAATTTGGTTCATCCAGAATTGCTCTGTGTCAACTAATTTATGTCAGTTTGTAGCCCATTCAGCTGTTCCAAGCATAAAGGCCTCATGTTACCATGTAAGATATGTTGGTTAGAAATTTCATTAGAGGTAACAGTGGTTTTAATTTGTTGAGTCTATAAATCCTTGGGAAGTCAATCCCAGTGCCAGGACATGAAGCACCATTGAACTTCACCCTTGAGCAGCATCCACTTTGCTGTCCTAAAGCTAAAACTTTGGTTTTATAGACTATAAACCATAATCCACCTGATAATGTGAAAGTACCTCGTTTCTTTCCCATCTTCATCTCTCTACCCATCTTCTTAACTTTTTTGTTTTTTTAAACAAGTAAACAAACCAAATTAAGTAAAATAAAACCCTGGGGGAAAGCCAGAACAATGAAAGTGTTTGATTCAAAATTATCCAACATTTAATACATGTCTACATTCCCTATCTTGTATAATCCTCACCTTGGAGTAGGTATTATCTACCTGTGCCTTAAAGATGTGAGATCTCAAGTCTAGAAAACATTATATGACAAGTCCAGGTTCATACAGCTAGAATGTCCAGAAACCAGGAGTGAATTTCATCGACTTTCTGCCTGATTCAGTCTTAGGGCTCATTTTACAAGACTCCAACTCCTATGTCTTTCAAAGATGGATCAAATCAAAGCCAATGATTTTTCTCTGCTAGTAATTTAGGACACAAAAATGAAAAAAATATCTTTAATGTTATATGTTAATTGTACCTTATTTTCTAAGCCTAACATTTGAAAAAATTTTAGTGTATTTTTCTAGTAGATTTTTTTTTTTTAATTTTTTCCTAATGAAAGATGTTTTGTTGTGATTTGGATCTGACTTGAAATTCTGGTTATAACTCTGATGAATTCACGAATTCATCACTTAACCTCTGGTGGCCTCATTTACTGAATTTATAAACTGGGAATAAAGATACTTACCTCCAAAGAGTGTTACTATTACATATTACTTCTTCTGCTCTTTCTCCTTAGACATTATCTGTCTCTCTGTAGACTAGGAACTCATCTTAAACATGAACTTTGTCCTCATTATCTATGTATCTTCCATTCATTTCATTAGATTGTGCATATATTATTAGTGGAGTCAATAAATGATTTATGTGAGGGTACTTGTCACATAGTAGGACCTCAGGAATTGTTCAGTTTTCTTTTGGCCTTGTTTCTTATTGAGAACTGAAAATCTGTCTATTGTAGAAGACAGGAAATTGTTCAAATAAATAACTGTAGGCACTGTAGGCAAAAATAGGGGAGATATGCAATTGACTCCTTTGTCATGGAGCAAAGGATTTTCTCCAGATGACCCACAGTAACAGAGGTACAAAAGAAGCCAAAATAACATGATTTCAGGTAAAATTTCTGTACACATTTTACACATGAGTAATATAGGGAACCCCGTTCCTTGTTGATATCACCTGGGTCTGAAAGCAGATCTGATTTCAGAACGTGCTAAAGCCTTTGATGCAACCTTGAATTGTTTGGGTAGAAGATGCTGAGAGGAGACATACAATTTGGGAAAAGAATACTAATCTTTTTGTGGTATCTAGTTCCTCCATCAGGAATCAAACCTTAGCCCTGGTAGTGAAATCACTGATTCTAATCATTGGACCACCAGGGAATTTCCAGAATACTTATCTTGAGGGAACAAAATGTCAATAATCACATGATTATACCAATGGATATGGAAAAATTTGACAAAATTCAACACTCATTTTTTTATTAAAAAAAAAAACAAAAAACTTTCAGAAGAAGATTAGAGGGGAGCATCCTCCACTTGAGGAAGAACATCTACAAAGGTAATGTTATACTTACTGGAGAAAGACTAAATGCTTTTCTTCTGAGATGGGGAACAAGAGAAGGATGCTTACTCTCACCACTCTTATTAAACATAGTGCTAGAAGTTTTAGCCAGAGTAAAAAGTCAAGAAATGTAAATAAAAGGTATAGCTATAAGAAAGGAAAAGGTAAAACCATTTCTATTTGAAGAGAGCCAACCTTCTTCATTGAAAATACAAAAAAAAAAAAAAAAAACCCACCCCCGAAACCCTCCTAGAGCTAATAACTGAGTCCAGCAAGATCACAGGATATAAGATAAACTAAAAAATGGTATTTTTAAATTCTAGCAATGGACAGTAAAAAAAAAATTTATATGTCAATCTAACAAAATATGTATAAGACTTTTATAATGAGGATTACAAAACACTGATAAAACAAACTGAAGATGCTCTAAATAGAGAGACATATGGTGCTGATGAAGTGAAAAGACTCAACACAGTAAAGATATTTATTCTCCTCAAGTTGATTTACAGGCTTAACACAATTCCTATCAAAATCCCAGCAAGATATTTTTATAAATGTTATCAAGATTGCTCTAGAATCGATAAGGAGAGGTAATTTGCTAGACAGTTACTGTGTGCCATACGCTGTGCTAGACAGTCTATTAATGCATGCTGTCAGGGCTGCCCCTTGTTAATATAAATCTCCCCACCCCCAAAAAAAAAGACAAAAATATTTACTCACTCTGACTCCCTGTGACTTCTGTACATACCAAGTGGCAGAAGTCTATCACCCCTGCCCCTGACTGTAAGAGGGGTCAGCATCAGTAAGAGCACCAGAGCTTGCATTAGAAGGGACTTCCCAGGTGGCACCAGTGGCAAAGAACCCACCTGACAATGCAGGAGACATAAGAGATGCAGGAGAGGGAGATGGACACTCCAGTATTCTTGCCTGGAGAATCCCGCAGACAGAGGAGCTGGCAGGCTAGAGTCCATGGAGTTGCAAAGAGCTGGACATGACTGAAGTGACCGTGTTGAATACTCAGCCAACTAGCTGAGGGCAAATCATTCAATCTTTCTGTTTCCTCATCTCTAAAATGAGGAAAGTGACATTAGAAGTATTGTAAAGCTCAAATGAGATAATAAAGGGAAAAGTACTGCTTAAAATTTATATAATTGTTATTTGCTATTAATAAATAAAAAATAACAAAACAGAATAATTAAAGGCTCTGGTGATGTCTAAGTTTGTTAAGGGCACAAGACTCCTTGGAATCTCATTCTGTTGGCATTTCTTCTCTCTCGCTCAGGCACACACACACACCACTCAACACACATTAGGTTCACTGCTATTGCTTCCCTTCTTTACCATCAGTTCTTACAAAAAAAGAAAAAATGATCTTTTAGTATATGAAAATAAGCCTAGGTTTTCTTGGCTCATGTTGTTCTGTCACTAAGTTGTGTCTGACTCTTTGCGACCCCATGGACTGACCCCATGGACTGCAGCATGCCAGGCTTACCTGTCCTTCCCTAGCTCCCAGAATTTGTTCAGATTCATGTCCATGGATTCGGTGATGTTATCCAACCACTTGGTTCATACACAGGAATAAATGTAAAATAAGGAAACAAGGAAAAACTGAGGGATGTGTACTCCCTTCGCTTCAGTGAATACTAATTGTGTGCCTAGTAGGTATTTATACAATGCTCTAAGAGGGCTTCCCAAGTGGTGCAGTGGTAAAGAATCTGCCTGTTAGTGCAGGAGACCTAAGAGATGTGGGTTTGATCCCTGGGTTGGGAAGATCCCCTGGAGTAGGAAACAGCAACTCACTCCAGTATTCTTAACCAAAAAATTCCATAGGCAGAGGAGCTTGGTGGCCTACAGTCGATGGGGTCGCTAAGAGTCAAACACACACAATACTCTAAGAACGCACAGCTGAAGAAAACACAATCCCTGCCCTGAAGGACTTCACAGCATAGGAGAGGAGACAGAACAGTCTAAAAATAATCTATAAAATGTTATAGAGAGGAAATTACCTGGCAGTCCAGTGTTAGTGGGCTTCCCCAGTGGCTCAGCAGTAAAGAATCCACCTGCAATGCAGAAGACACAGGAGACAAGAGTTCAATCTCTGGGTCGGGATGATCCCTTGGAGGAGGACATGGCAACCCACTCCAGTGTTCTTGCCTGGAAAATCCCATAGACAGAAGAACCTGGCAGGCTACACCGTCCATAGGGTCACCAAGAGTAGGACATGACTGAAGCTACTGAGCACACAGCACACTGGGTTCAATCCCTGGTTAGGGAACTAAGATCCTACAAGCTGCTCAGCAAAAAAAAAAAAAAAAAGTGATAGAGAAACACAAAAATCCCTCAGCAATTCCTTGGTATGTCAAAAAGGACACCTGAGCTGAGCACAACGAGAAGGGACCAGCAAAGGGACAGGGTGCACAGGTGATTTCAGGTCCCCTCTGTCACTAAGTAGCAGCAAATATTCTCTTAAAGAGAAGACGCTATGCAGGTGGATAGAAAACAGGTCAAAGAAAGGTGTGTTTACCATGCTGAAAGCATGGATTTTACTCTCTTAACCATGAGAAGCCACTGGAGAGCTTTTAACCCCAAGAGCAACATGGGCAGAGTTGGTGCTCTAGATAGATTTCCTAGTGACAATGAAAATAAAAGACCAGAGGGGGATAAGAATAGAGGTAGTAGGAGAGGGCTGTGGGTTAGGAGGTGGGCAGGAAGTGTAATCATCCAGGCAAGAGATAAGGGAGGAAAGAATTAGGCAGTGGCAGTCAGAAATATAGGAAGGATAAAACTGATAAGACCGTGATTGATTGAACATGGGGATGGAGGCAGAAATGAAGAAAAAGGAAGTAGTCCATCAGTTCAGTTCAGTTCAGTCACTCAGTCGTGTCCAACTTTTTGTGACCCCATGAACTGCAGCACGCCAGGCCTCCCTGTCCATCACCAACTCCCGGAGTTCACTAAACTCACATCCATCGAGTCAGTGATGCCATCCAGCCATCTCATCCTCTGTTGTCCCCTTCTCCTCCTGTCCCCAATCCCTCCAAGCATCAGAGTCTTTTCCAATGAGTCAACTCTTCGCATGAGGTGGCCAAAGTACTGGAGTTTCAGCCTTAGCATCATTCCTTCCAAAGAACACCCAGGACTCATCTCCTTTAGGATGGACTGGTTGGATCTCCTTGCAGTCCAAGGGACTCTCAAGAGTCTTCTCCAACACCACAGTTCAAAGCATCAATTCTTCAGCGCTCAGCTTTCTTCACAGTCCAACTCTCACATCCATACATGACCACTGGAAAAACCATAACCTTGACTAGACGGACCTGTGTTAGCAAAGTAATGTCTCTACTCTTTAATATGCTGCCTAGGTTGGTCATAACTTTCCTTCCAAGGAGTAAGCGTCTTTTAACTTCATGGCTGCAGTCACCATCTGCAGAAGTAGTCCATAGTGTCCCCTGTTTCTGTCTTGGATAATCAGGTAGGTAAGGTGAGGGTAGAAGTGGGGGGTTCATTTGAGAGCACTTGCATTTGGAGGAGTAGAATGGGACAGGGAAATGGCTATGATGCATCCATTCAGGTGACCCTGGGATGGTAAAGGAGACAAGTAAACAAGAGGAGTCCCTTGGAGGTTTCTTCCTATCAGAAGAGCTGGTGGATGACAGCTAGCTTGGGTTTATACAAGAAATGCTCAAATATTAGAATTCACAGAGACAGTGATGATAAATACCAAGAAAGTCAAAATCTCCATGCTTGCCCCCAGAATACTATCATTCCATCATCCAAACACATAAACATTCAAGAGACCAGCAAAAAGAAAACTGTGACGATTCTAACTTAAAATGGCCCAAAGCAGAATAAGGACACCAGTGTGGTTGGTGTGCTTGCATCAAACATCTACTCCTCACAGAGCCCAGAGCAGCTACACACAGGCCACTGCCTTCCTGCTTTACCATCTGAATAAGGAACAAGGAAATGCCACATATATGACGTGACAGGGTGCCAGCAGAGAAGCCTCAGAGTCACTTGTGTAAAATAAACACAAGCCAATACTACAGAGTCCACGTGGTCTCAAAGCCCTTGTGACTTTCTGCCCCCTAACTTCTCCCTCCTCCCACACCCTCCATCTCCCTTAGATCACTGAACCTTATTCCTCTTGTCGCAACTCTGTCACCAACTGGGTTGTTTATTGTGTTTCTGTTTGAGGATTACAGAAGCAAAACTCCCTTAAAAAAAAAAATCTGTTCCTCTTACTGCAGGTGCCCCTTACCTATCAAATAACTCATTTGCCCCCATGCACCAAGCAGCTCTGTGCTTTCCGTCTGCTGTTTGCAGTCTTAGTCACCGCTCCATGGAAGGATTAGGTGCAAATGTCACTCTGCTGTTTCCTTCAGTAGATTGTGCAAGTGTAAGTTGGATTGTGTAAGTGAATATTAGCTCTTTCCCCTCCAATGTTAATACAGTGAGCAGTGTTTGACGGTTTTTTTTTTTTTTTCTTCCTTGCAGAGGAATAGAATGAGCAAGCAAAGAGTCATGCCTTTCTTTCCCTTGGCAGGCAGGAGTAGTGAACTGAGAAGCCTGCCAAACTGCCAGCCCACGTATGGAACGTGTCCAGTGACCCAGGAACTGAAATTCAGAATGGCTACTAACTGTTCCGACGGGTTTACTGGAAATGATTTCTTTAGGAGGAAAATCCTTTTTGGGGAGGGGAGAGGGGCAGTGGCGTGACACTTTCAGTGAAGTTGTGACAGTAAGACCTCCCTTGCACTAGAGGGAGCACTGCAAAGAACACTTTTACTAGAGAACAGTAATTGGCAAACTGGACAAGTGGTATCTTTCTCTGTGGTAGCCCAGCAGATCTCATCTCAACTTTGATTAGTCTCGTCACTCTTGCAAACTCAGATCCCACTGCTCCTTCAGATCTGTGTGGACCAGAGAGCTCAAATTCGGTCTGGGGACAAGTGCTTATATTGCCATCTGGTTGATCTGTGGGTTAGCCATAAGTATAAAAATTGGGAGTAAGTCTTTAGAAACATTTATAGCAGTTCAACAGGGTAGTTTACCTAGATCCAGGTGGTTATTTACCTGCCTGCCAATGCAGGAGACAAAGGAGATGCAGGTTCGACCTCTGGGTCGGGAAGATCCCCTGGAGAAGGAAATGGCAACCCACACCAGTATTCTTGCCTGGTAAATTCCATGGACAGAGGAGGCTGGTGGGCTACAGACCATAGAGTTATGTCTGACAAAAAGTCAGACACAACTGAAGCTACTTATCTAAAGGATAGTTTGATACCTAATAACTTAAATATTAGGTTTGTCCTTTTAAATATCATTTTTCTAAGAATTCACTTTTATTTTATAAAAGTATAAATCAGCCAAGGTTTAGAAAAAAATTTTAAGAAGATCTGGATTCCCACAGATTGATAGAGAAGTACTGATAAATAAAGAGCGCCAGACAGAATTCAGGTGTCCTGGGCTCCACGCTTTGCTCCTTCATCAACTACGTTGTTATTGCTGTTCAGTTGCCAAGTCGTATCCGACTCTTTACAACCCCATGGACTGCGGCACGCCAGACCTCTCTGTCCCTCACCATCTCCCAGAGTTTGTCCAAGTCTATGTCCATTGCATTGACGATGCCATCCAAACATCTCATCCTCTGACACCCTCTTTTCCTCCTGCCTTCATTCTTTCATCAGCTATATGAATAGACAATTCACTTTGTCCCAGGAGGGTAAAAACTCATGTCTATAAAGGCCAGGGTAGATGGAGAAGCTCTACACAGTCAGCAAAAACAAGACCGGGAACTGACTGTGGCTCAGATCATGAGCTCCTTATTGCCAAATTCAGACTGAAATTGAAGAAAGTAGGGAAAACCACTAGACCATTCAGGTATGACCTAAATCAAATCCCTTATGATTATACAGTGGAAGTGAGAAATAGATTTAAGGGACTAGATCTGATAGAGTGCCTGATGAACTATGGACTGAGGTTCATGACATTGTACAGGAGACAGGGATCAAGACCATCCCCATGGAAAAGAAATGCAAAAAGGCAAAATGGCTGTCTGGGGAGGCCTTACAAATAGCTGTGAAAAGAAGAGAATCGAAAAGCAAAGGAGAAAAGGAAAGATATAAACATCTGAACGCAGAGTTCCAAAGAATAGCAAGAAGAGATAAGAAAGCCTTCTTCAGCGATCAATGCAAAGAAATAGAGGAAAACAACAGAATGGGAAAGACTAGGGATCTCTTCAAGAAAATTAGAGATACCGTGGGAATATTTCATGCAAAGATGGGCTCGATAAAGGACAGAAATGCTATGGACCTAACAGAAGCAGAAGATATTAAGAAGAGGTGGCAAGAATACACAGAAGAACTGTACAAAAAAGATCTTCATGACCCAGATAATCACGATGGTGTGATCACTGACCTAGAGCCAGACATCCTGGAATGTGAAGTCAAGTGGGCCTTAGAAAGCATCACTACGAACAAAGCTAGTGGAGGTGATGGAATTCCAGTTGAGCTATTTCAACTCCTGAAAGATGATGCTGTGAAAGTGCTGTACTCAATATGCCAGCAAATTTGGAAAACTCAGCAGTGGCCACGAGAATGGAAAAGGTCAGTTTTCATTCCAATCCCAAAGAAAGGCAATGCCAAAGAATGCTCAAACTGCCGCACAATTGCACTCATCTCACACACTAGTAAAGTAATGCTCAAAATTCTCCAAGCCAGGCTTTAGCAATACGTGAACCGTGAACTTCCAGATATTCAAGCTGGTTTTAGAAAAGGCAGAGGAACCAGAGGCCAAATTGCCAACATTCGCTGGATCATGGAAAAAGCAAGAGAGTTCCAGAAAAACATCTATTTATGCTTTATTGACTGTGCCAAAGCCTTTGACTGTGTGGATCACAATAAACTGTGGAAAATTCTGAAAGAGATGGGAATACCAGACCACCTGACCTGCCTCTTGAGAAATCTGTATGCAGGTCAGGAAGCAACAGTTAGAATTGGACATGGGACAACAGACTGGTTCCAAATAGGAAAAGGAGTATGTCAAGGCTGTATATTGTCACCCTGCTTATTTAACTTCTATGCAGAGTACATCATGAGAAATGCTGGGCTGGAAGAAGCACAAGCTGGAATCAAGATTTCCGGGAGAAATATCAACAATCTCAGATATGCAGACAACACCACCCTTATGGCAGAAAGTGAAGAGGAACTAAAAAGCCTCTTGATGAAAGTGAAAGTGGAGAGTGAAAAAGTTGGCCTAAAGCTCAACATTCGGAAAATGAAGATCATGGCATCTGGTCCCATCACTTCATGGGAAATAGATGGGGAAAGAGTGGAAACAGTGTCAGACTTTATTTTTTGAGGGGCTCCAAAATCACTGCAGATGGTGATTGCAGCCATGAAGTTAAAAGACACTTACTCCTTGGAAGAAAAGTTATGACCAACCTGGATAGCATATTGAAAAACAGAGACATTACTTTGCCAACAAAGGTCCGTCTAGTCAAGGCTATGGTTTTTCCAGTGGTCATGTATGGATGTGAGAGTTGGACTGTGAAGAAAGCTGAGTGCCCAAGAATTGATGCTTTTGAACTGTGGTGTTGGAGAAGACTCTTGAGAGTCCCTTGGACTGCAAGGAAATCCAACCAGTCCATTCTAAAGGAGATCAGCCCTGGAATTTCTTTGGAAGGAATGATGCTAAGGCTGAAACTCCAGTACTTTGGCCACCTCATGTGAAGACTTGACTTACTGGAAAAGACTCTGATGCTGGGAGGGATTGGGGGCAAGAGGAGAAGGGGACAACAGAGGATGAGATGGCTGGATGGCATCACCGACTCTATAGATGTGAGTTTGAGTGAACTCTGGGAGTTGGTGATGGACAGGGAGGCCTGGCGTGCTGGGATTCATGGGGTCGCAAAGAGTCGGACACAACTGAGTGACTGAACTGAACTGAACCTTCTTGCCTAACAACACCACTGTCTACCCTGGCTAAAATGTACAGATAGTTCTTTAATTTTTTTCCCCTTTAAACATATCCAACTGGACAAAGTCCTGTTGATTTTATCCCTGAAATGCACCTCACACCTCCTCACCCTGCCTTTGGCCACGTTAGAAAGTGAAAGTGAAGTAGCTCAATCGTGTCTGACTCTTTGCGACACCATGGACTGTAGCCTACCAGGCTTCTCCATCCATGGGATTCTCCAGGCAAGAATACTGGAGTGGGTTGCCTTTTCCTTCTCCACATTAGGTCTCCTCCAAATTGAGCCTCCTGTCTCCAGGTTTGGTTCACATCATATTGTTGTTAGAGGGACCTTAATGAAATAAGATGTGTTCCTCTGCTTACAGGGCTTCCCAGGTGGCACTAGTGGTAAATAACCTGCTTGCCAATGCAGGTTAGATGTAACAGACACAGATTCGATCCCTGGGTCAGGAAGATCCCCTGGAGGAGGGCGTGGCAACCCACTCCAGTATTCTCACCTGGAGAATCCCATGGACAGAGGAGCCTGGTAGGCTGCATTCTGTAGGTTCGCACAGAGTTGGATATGACTGAAGCAGCTTAACATGCACGTCTGCTTACAGAGGAGTGCCTTGTTGCCATATACAACACATTCCAAACTTTGCTGAATCTCCAAAACTGTCGTTAACTGACTCCGGACTACACTTCTGGCCTCATCTCCAAATACCCTCCTAAACCACCCTAAGCCCCAACCACTCCAAGCTCCTTTCTATTCCTCAGAACCATTGTTACACCTCACCTCCATGCCTTGGTTCACACTGTCCCCTCTTTTTCCTCTTCCATGTCCATCTGGCACTTTCATCCTTCAAAGCTCAGCTCACATCACTATCTCTATGGATTTTCTTTAGCATTGCTCTTCTTCTACCAGATATTATTACTCCTATATGTAAATCTTTCTTCTCACTTTATATTTATATTTATGTAAATATTTCATTTAGCTATTAGTTTACCTGTTTTGTTTCTGCTTTCCTTTTCAAAACCAAGATGCCTTATGAATTTTTTTTCTTTTTTTTTTTTTTTGCCGTGCCACATGGCATGCAGAATCTTAGTTCCTCTGGCCAGGGATCAAACCCATGCCCCCCAAGTAAGTGTGAAATCCTTACCACTGGAGTGCCAGTCCAGTCCCACAATTTCCTTATGAATCTTAATTATGCCAGCAACTAGTATAGTACCCCACCTACAGGAGACAGTTGTTTATGTCCTTATCATAGGTTGAGACACTTTTTTATTCATTCATTTTGGACCATCATGTGCCAAGCTGTCAAGATTTAATGACGACTAAGATAGACAAGGTCACAGCCATCATGGAGCTTACATTACAATGTAGGAGACAGAAAACCAACAAATAGGATGATAAACAAAAACAAATAAACAAGATAATTAGAAAGGATCACTGAGATCATTGCTATGAAGAATCTAAACAGACTGATGAGATAGAGCCTGCCTGGGGAGGCACATCAGGAACAGCCTCTTTGAGAAAATAACCCTTGAACTGAGATCTGAAGACGAGAAGAGCAGAGAGGGAAAGGGCCCGGCCTGTTCAAGGAACAAAGAGAAGGCTGACTTTTTACATAACGAGCATGGTTGAGTCATATGAAATGAAGTTGGAAAAATGGGCCCCAGTATGTAGGACCTCACGAGGGTGTAGTAAGGAGTGTAGATTTTACTCTGGGCTAAGTCTTTGAAGAGTTTTAAGCATGGGGGTTGCCTTGGGCAGAATGAAATCTTAAGAAACTTACTCTAGTTCTATAAAGATTGCATTAAAAAGGAGCAGGGACTTCCCATGTGGTTCTGTTCAGTTCAGTTCAGTTGCTCAGTCATATCCGACTCTTTGTGACCTCATGACTGCAGCACGTCAGGCCTCCTTGTCCATCACTAACTCCCGGAGCTTAGTCAAATTCATGTTCATCAAGTCAGTAATGCTATCCAACCATCTCATCCTCTATCGTCTCCTTCTCCTCCTGCCTTCAATCTTTCCCAGCATTGGGGTCTTTTCAAATGAGTCAGTTCTTTGCATCAAGAGGCCGAAGTATTGGAGCTTCAGCTTCAGCATCCATCCTTCCAATAAATATTCAGGACTGATTTCCTTTAGGATTGACTTGTTTGATCTTCTTGCAGTCCAAGGGACTCTCCAGAGTCTTCTCCAACACCACAGTTCAAAAGCATCCATTCTTCAGTGCTCAGCTTTCTTTATGGTCTAGTTCTCACATCCCAGGTGGTGCTAAGAACCCACCCGACAATGCAGGAGACATAAGAGACATGGGTTCGATCCCTGGGTCAGGAAGATCCCCTGGAGAAGGGAATGGCAACCTATTCCGGTATTCTTGCCTAGAGAATTCCATGGATGGAGGAGCCTTGCTAGCTATGGCCCATTGGGTCACAAAGAGTAGGACACAACCAAGTAACTGAGCATGCAAAGAGGAGAAGGAGATCAGGAAACAGAGGAAGAGGTGATTCCAGGGCAGAGGTGATGCTTGCTTAGACTGGGTAAGACTAAGCAAAGGTTGGGGGTGGGGGGGAATGGGCTCATCAGAGATGTCATTTGGAGTTCAAATTTGAAGAGTTGGTGATAGACTGAATATGTGTGGGGCTAGAGGGAACTAATGGGAATGTGGTAATCAAGGATGACCCTGAGATTTTGGCTTGAGTGTCAAGAAGAAATTGGTGGTGTGGACTGAATTGTATTGGACTGAATTTATTCAACTGAATTGAATTGGTGAGGAAGTTTAGGGACTGGGTTCTGTTCAGTGGGCTGTGGGAGAGACTAGGAATTAAGAGTTCTGCTTTGGTAGGAGGTGTGTATTAGACAACCAAGAGGAGCTGTCAAGGATTAAGAAACAATTGATATAAAAGGAAACTGAGGCTGAAAAATGGGTATACAGGTGCCAAGTGTTAGAACTCCACTAAGCTAAGCAACCTCTTCACTATACATGCTTGCTAAGTCATGTCAGTCGTGTCCAACTCTTTGGACTGTAGCCTGCCAGGCTCCTCTGTCCATGGGATTCTCCAGACAAGAATACTGAAGTGGGTTGCCATGCCCTCCTCCAGGGGATCTTCCCAACCTGGGGATCAAACTTGAGTCTCTTATGTCTCCTGCTTTGGCACGTGGGTTCTTTATCACTAGTGCCACCTGGGAAGCTGTCTCCACTATATGGAAAAATTATCAATTATTTCTTCCAGCCATGATTAGAATATATGTACAAAAGATTTCGGAAGAGAAAGGTTAAACAAATGGCCAAAGAACAGTTTTTGTTAAATTTGGGGAGGGGAGACTGTTTTTTTTTCCCAGCATAATCTTTAGAAAAAGAAAGACGAGTGAAACAAAACTTCTCTTGTAGGGTCTAGTTCAGAACACGCAGTCTGCACCAGCTTGGATTCAGATACAATCTCTACCAGTTATCCCTATGTGACCTTGAAAAAGTTTCCTCAAGACTTTACTCCTCAGTTCTTGACGTATGTGCTTCCTCTCTCAGTTGTGTTGGACTCTTTGCAATCCCATGGACTGTAGCTCCTCTATCCTTGGGGATTCTCCAGGCAAGAGTACTGGAATGTGTTGTCATGCCCTCCTCCAGGGGATCTTCCTGACTCAGGAATCTAACCAAGCTCTCTGGCATTGCAGGTGGATTCTTTACCGTCTGAGCCACCAGGGAAGCACTTGGTATAAAACATTTTAAAATGGGACCTACCTCCAAATGTTATCATGAGGATTTACAAGTGCTTCTGGTACTGCCTGACACACAAGAGGTCGCAGAGCCCTAACTCTAATCTTAGCTTCTGCAAGAAGCCCCAGCAATGCCGAACAATTTCCAGTCATCAGACAAGCCAAGCTTTCTCTCCACTGGGTCTTCCCCCAATTAGACAGGTGTCCTTAAAAACCACCATGCTCTGAAAAAATGTGAAATAAAAGCCACAAGGCTTACAGGAAGATATCTTCCGTGACTCATTTTTAATGTTTGTACCTCAAAGAGCACTATCAAAAGAGTGAAAAAAGAACCCACAGAACGGAAGAAATTATTTGCAAATCCTATACCTGATAAGGGTCCAGTATCCAGAGTAGATAGAGAGCATTTGCAACTCAACAACAGAAAGACAAACAATTCAATTTTAAAACAGGCAGAGGACTTGAGTAGACATTTCTCTAAAGAAGAGATACAAATGGTCAACAGGAATATTAAAAGATGCTCACTCTCATTAGTCATTCAGATCAGATCAGATCAGTCGCTCAGTCCTGTCTGACTCTTTGGGACCCCATGAATCTCAGCACGCCAGGCCTCCCTGTCCATCACCAACTCCCAGAGTTCACTCAGACTCAAGTCCATCGAGTCAGTGATGCCATCTAGCCATCTCATCCTCTGTTGTCCCCTTCTCCTCTTGCCCCCAATCCCTCCCAGCATCAGAGTCTTTTCCAGTGAGTCAATTCTTCGCGTGAGGTGGCCAAAGTACTGGAGTTTCAGCCTTAGCATCATTCCTTCCAAAGAAATTCCAGGGCTGATCTCCTTCAGAATGGACTGGTTGGATCTCCTTGCAGTCTAAGGGACTCTCAAGAGTCTTCTCCAACACCACAGTTCAAAGGCATCAATTCTTCGGCGCTCAGCCTTCTTCACAGTCCAACTCTCACATCCATACATGGCCACAGGAAAAACCATAGCCTTGACTAGATGAACCTTTGTTGGCAAAGTAATGTCTCTGCTTTTGAATATGCTATCTAGGTTGGTCATAACCCTTCTTCCAAGGAGTAAGCGTCTTTTAATTTCATGGCTGCAGTCACCACCTGCAGTCTGAAAATCAAATATGATGAAATATTATTTCACACCCAATTTTAAAAAGAAGAAAAGAGAGAGAGATGACCCAGAAATTCCATTTCAAGTTCAGTTCAGTTCAGTTCAGTCGCTCAGTCGTGTCCGACTCTTTGCAACCCCATGAACTGCAGCACACCAGGCCTCCTTGATAAGAGCCTTTTTAGTTCCTCTTCACTTTCTGCCATAAGGGTGGTGTTGTCTGCATAAATGAGATTATTGATATTTCTCCCAGCAATCTTGATTCCAGCTTGTGCTTCTTCCAGCCCAGCATTTCTCATGATGTACTCTGCATAGAAGTTAAATAAGCAGGGTGACAATATACAGCCTTGACATACTCCTTTTCTTATTTGGAACCAGTCTGTTGTTCCATGTCCAGTTCTAGCTGTTGCTTCCTGACCTGCATACAGGTTTCTCAAGAGGCAGGTCAGGTGGTCTGGTATTTCCAACTCTCTCAGAATTTTCCACAGTTTATTGTGATCCACAGAGTCAAAGGCTTTGGCATAGTCAATAAAGCATAAATAGATGTTTTTCTGGAACTCCCTTGCTTTTTCCATGATCCAGCGAATGTTGGCAATTTGGTCTCTGGTTCCTCTGCCTTTTCTAAAACCAGCTTGAACATCTGGAAGTTCACGGTTCACGTATTGCTAAAGCCTGGCTTGGAGAATTTTGAGCATTACTTTACTAGCGTGTGAGATGAGTGCAATTGTGAGGTAGTTTGAGCATTCTTTGGCATTGCCTTTCTTTGGGATTGGAATGAAAACTGACCTTTTCCATTCTCGTGGCCACTGCTGAGTTTTCCAAATTTGCTGGCATATTGAGTATAGCACTTTCACAGCATCATCTTTCAGGAGTTGAAATAGCTCAACTGGAATTCCATCACCTCCACTAGCTTTGTTCGTAGTGATGCTTTCTAAGGCCCACTTGACTTCACTTTCCAGGATGTCTGGCTCTAGGTCAGTGATTACATCATTGTGATTATCTGGGTCATGAAGATCTTTTTTGTACAGTTCTTCTGTGTATTCTTGCCACCTCTTCTTAACATCTTCTGCTTCTGTTAGGTCCATAGCATTTCTGTCCTTTATCGAGCCCATCTTTGCATGAAATGTTCCCATGGTATCTCTAATTTTCTTGAAGAGATCTCTAGTCTTTCCCATTCTGTTGTTTTCCTCTATTTCTTTGCATTGATCACTTAAGAAGGCTTTCTTATCTCTTCTTGCTATTCTTTGGAACTCTGCGTTCAGATGCTTATATCTTTCCTTTTCTCCTTTGCTTTTCACTTCTCTTCTTTTCACAGTTATTTGGAAGGCCTCCTCAGACAGCCATTTTGCTTTTTTGCATTTCTTTTCCATGGGGATGGTCTTGATCCCTGTCTCCTGTACAATGTCAGGAACCTCCGTCCACAGTTCATCAGGCGCTCTGTTTCTCAGATCTAGTCCCTTAAATCTATTTCTCACTTCCACTGTATAATCATAAGGGATTTGATTTAGGTCATACCTGAATGATCTAGTGGTTTTCCTTACTTTCTTCAATTTAAGTCAAATTCACTTACTTCCTAGTATCCTTGAATAGTTTGCTTAATTTCTCTGAGGTCTTCTCCTTATCAGTAAAACAGAGATAGGAGTAATTATCTCATCAGGTTTTTAAGAGGATTAAATGAGACCTTGCTGAATCGTAAATCCAGTAGAAGCCTGATTTACTGCTTGAAGGCCCCAAGGGCTCTCCTGTGCCTTCCTGGTAAAATCCAATCAGTTTGGGAAGCCTGGTCAGCCCAATTCACCCAGGCTCTCCCATTTGCCAGTTACAGAAGCCTACTTATGGAGAGCCTTCAATCCTTCATTCACTCAGTACATTTTTTCTTTTCTTTCTTTCTTTTCTTTTCTTTTTTTTTTTTTTGAGTCTCTGCTGTGAGTGAGGCCCTGGATTAAATGTTGGTAATACAACTATGGAACCAAACCTGAGGTCTGGTGAGGGCTCAAGGGGCTTCCCAGGTGGCACTAGTGGTAAAGAACCTGCCTGCCAATGTAAGAGACATAAGAGATGTGGGTTCGATCCCTGGGTCGGAAAGATCAGCTGGAGGTGCAAATGACAACCCATTCCAGTAGTATTGCCTGGGAAATCCATGGACAGAGGAGCCTGGTGGGCTACAGTTTATGGGGTTGCAAAGAGTTGGACTGAAGTAACTTAGCACATTTGCACAAAGAAACAAAAACATTACTCACTACTCAGCAATCCACACTGAAATAATTGATTTACTGAAAAATCATAAATGGATGCTAACATTATTAGGTGAAAAATTGGGAAATGGGATGCTCAAAAATCTCTTAAAATGGAAAAATGTAATGATCATCACTTAACCCAAATGATCAAACTCAGAGCTTTCCTCTGACCATTTGACAAGATTCTTCTCCCATATCTTTGATATTTCATTTCAAACTTTATTCTGTCTTCTTTTGCCTATTTCTCAATATATGTGTCTCTAGAGTTTAGTCTTCTGCCCTCTTTCCTTTTTCCTTTTAAATGTTCTTCCAGGGACAGTTCAGCCACTCCCAAGATCCTTGGACCTGTTTCCATCCCACATCTCTTTCCACCTCTCTAAAGTCTTAGTCTAACTGTCTGCTAGCCTTCCTCATTGGGACTTCCTCAAGTGCAACTTTCTTAGTACTTAACTTCCCCTTTTTCTGGCCCTATTCAATAATATTCCTCATCTTGCATTTCTTCGCTTAATTAACGGCCTCATGATCCATCAATTATCCAAACCAAAATTCTGGTGGTCTTTATTTGTATTGTCAGCCAAGATTGATTTATTTTCTACTAATGGCTGGGTGCTGTGTTTATTGTTAGACATGCAATAGGGGCAAACCAATTTCAACACATACTTACCTGGAGAAATAAACATTGATTAAGCAATCATACAAATATATGCATAATTATAAACTGAGACAAGTGTTTTGAGAAAAAGGAATCAAAAGCTAAGAAAGTAAAACAGAGAACCTATGCTAGATGAGGGGTGGAGTGGGAAAGGGGACAAGGAAATCAATTTCAGAACATTTTTCTCCGAGAAAATATTTGCATTCAGATAAGAATTTGGAATTAACTAAGCAGGAGAGGGAAGAGGTGGGTGGATAAAGAGGTGGTGGTCTCCAGGAAGAGAGAACACATGCAAAAACCTTGGGGCAGCAATTTTGAAGATGATATGAATGGAACAAGTAGAGTTCAAGATCGAATTGAAGCAATCACTGGGACCAAAACTTGCTGAGTATTTAAAACTATATACAATGTTTTGAATATCATCTTAAAAATCAATGGGAAGGTGTGGATCCGTTTTAAACAGTGTCTGGTGGAAATGATGGTGTCTTTTATAACAGGCAAAAATGGAAATAATCCAAAATGTTTATCAATTGATGAATGGGTAAATGTAATGTGATATATCCATACAATGCAGTATTTTCATCTAAAGAAAAGCAATCAGAAGTGATATACGCTATAGCATGGATGAACTTTGAAAACACTATGTTCATGGAAAGAAACCAGTCTTAAACATATATATACATTATGATTTTTTAACTATAAAATATCCAGAATAGATAGAACTATAGACAGAAAGTGAGGTTAGTATTTGCCTGGTCTGAGGAAGTGAGTGGGGGATAGCCAATGACTGCTAACAGGTAAATGGTTTCTTTTGGAGATTAGAAAAAGATGTAAAAATTAAATTATTGTGAGAGTGGTACTGCTTGGTGAATATATTACAGATCATTGAAACCCTTGATGTTTACAATTTTGTACGCTTTATTAAACTATTTTATTTTATTTATATTGTTTTTGCCCACACACTGCTGGGCTTGTAGGATCTCATTTCCCTTGACCAGGGATTAAACCCAAGCCATGGCAGGGAAAGCACCACGTCCTAAGCACTAAACCACCAGGGAACTCCCTGAGACATATATTTTAAATGGATGAAATGTATGGTATATGAATTTACCTCAGTAAACCTGTTTTCAAAAAGGAAAAAAAAAAGAAACAGAGATTTAGTCCAGATAACAATAAACTATTTTTAAATAGATGTAATTCCTATTCATTGATTCCAAGGTCCTCTTATTCTAGATATCAAGATAGCTTGGAAACTGGCCATCAGAAGTTTGTGTGATACAGAGAGAATCAAAACAAAAGGAATTTAATGATTTTGAGTGAGGTCTCTCAAGTCAGCTAAAAATAACATAATCAACTAGTGACAGATGTATTTATACATTTAGCTTCCTGAGCATGCTGTAGATACTGTGACAAAACTCTGAGGATTCAAATCATTCATTCATTCATCTGTTTACTGAGAGCCTGTATCTGGTACTTAATAATACATGCTTTAAACAATAGTCACCTTTTTAAAAGTATTAAATCAATTACCCTGAGGGATGGGATGGGGGTTCAGGATGGGGAGCACATGTATACTCCATGGCTGATTCATGTCAATATATGGCAAAAACCACTACAATATTGTAAAGTAATTAGCCTCCAATTAAAATAAATTAATTAATTTAAAAAATCTACTGAAACTTGAAAAAAAAAAGTAGTCACCTTTTTAAAAATATTAAATCGAGACTCACAGTCTGACAATAGCACTGAATATTGAATAGAAATGGAGACTATTCTTTAAATATGACTATAAGCTCTCCTAGTGCACAATTCAATTCTGGATAGCGGGAAGCTGGAAGCAGAAAACTGACATTTACGGATGCCTACAATTTTGTCAAGTACTGTGAATTAATTCAAAACTATGTTCTGATTTAATCCTCACAATAACACTTTGAGGTGAGTATTATCATCAGATGAGTAAACTATTCAAAGAGGTTATGTAACTTACAAAAAGTCACACCACCTGTAAGCTAGAGAGAAGATACCTGAAACGAGGTCTTCAGATTCTAAAAGCATTGTTTTGCTTTATTTTTGGTTTGTTTTGTCTGTTCTGGTTCCCAAGAAAACGTTTATGAATTAATTAATTTATTTACCAGGGGTTTATACACCATTACCATATGCCAGGTACTGTGCAGGACCCTACAAATGTGGAAAACAATCACTAACCTTGTAGTGCTCACAGTCTAATTAGGAAGACGAATCTTTTAACAAAGACAGCTTGAATCTTCAACATACTGTAAGATTCAGCTCCCTTGATTGAATTTCACTGTTTTCGGAGCTGTGCTATATGCTTCAGCATCCAGTAAGATGCCAGCCCCAGCTCTCCTTCCCAACAGCATCTCCTGCCACTTCATCCATGACCCTCTGTGCCAGACACCCTAACCCCTCCCAGCGATGCCCTAGACCACTGCTCTTCCTTTTCACATTCACTCTCCCTCTACTTTTGTATCTGCTTCCCCTTCTGCTGTTTCCTACCTCTTAGAAAAAATGTTAGCAGACTTCAAAATTTCAAGACAGGGAAGGACCTTGCGTTCATTCTGAGTTAGCCTCTTCTTTGTAGCGCAGTGGAAGGTTGCTTGGTCTAACCCAGCTTCAGGGCCCCATCTACAAATTGAGAAAGATAATAACCACCTCACCTGATATCTGTGAAAATAAGAGTGATAAACAAGCAGAGTGTTGGTGCAAAGTCTTTTCAAAAATGATTCTTGAATATAGGAATGAGGATGAGAAATGCTATGCATTAATAAAGGAAGAAATACTTGAGAGTCAGGGATGCTTCGTGAAGAAGGTAAGACTTAAATTACTCCTTGAAACATGAGTAGATTCTGAATAGTCACAATTGTAGGAGAGAGGCTGGATAGAGACTTGCTCTTTTTCTGTGTTTTAAATATTCTCTTACAAGATACACTGTAGAGCAGCATCAGGAACTGGCGGTAATAAGAAGGTTAAGCCTCCTTTCTTGAATAGTTAGTGCACTGTGTTTGTAAGAATGTGGAGATTCTTCCACCCTTTTTACTCTCCTGACCCAAAAACGGCTTAAGAACATCTCTAATTATGCCATCCACCAACTCGGCTTCTGAGCCTGACTGCAGATGCCTCCTCCACACATCTTCTTGCCACAAGCTCACAATTATTCACTGATTCTTTTTAACAATTATTTATTAAGACATATTAAAATCTTAATTTTTGTTTGAACCTTGACTCAGCAGTTACATTATTAGGAATTTATTCCAGGGAAATAGTTATAGTTGAACACGAATACCCAACTATAATATAAGAATGTTTACCATAAAGAAAAAAGCCAGAGATGACCTAGGTGTTCAGCAAGGGGCCTTAGTTACGTAAATCCTTGAAAATTCATAAAAGATAATACCATGCAGCCATTAAGGATGATGTATAAAAGAACACAGTATACATGTGAAAATATCAATGTGATTTCATATCAGTATATTAAGAATAACAACGATTGCATCTGGAGTAGTCTTATAAGCATTTTATTTTTCTCTTCTATAGTGAATACCTATTTCCTGTATTAAGAAAAATATGAGTATTGTTTTGTTTTGCCCACTCCTCACAGCTTGTGGGATCTCAGTTCCCCAGCCAGGGACTGAACCCAGGCCATGGCAATGAAAGCCCCGGATTCTAACCATTAGGCCAGTAGGGAACTCCGTAAGTTTTTTTTTTTTTTTTTTAAGTTTATTGGGTCTGGTCTTTAGAATGCCATATTAAAGAAAAAGGCAGAAAAAAAAAGGCAAGAGGCCAAAAAGATACACATGAAGTACCATAACTATTTTTTTTTCTGTAAGTTTCTTTAAAATAAGAAAATGATGAAAGATTAGTTCTCTTTATAAAGAAAATCACCTCTTTTCATCTTTCTCATTTCTCTTATAAATGCTCAATAAATATTAGTAGTATTTTAGCAGAAAAAGTAAAATGTTACACAAATATGATATAGTGGCAGAACTGTCACCGTTTTCATCTGAATTGAAAAGTTACTAATATTGAAGTAATTTCGAAGTCCTTTTTTACGCCTTTGAAAAGCATGTTTCTTCAAACTAGCAAAGGTAGACTTGAATGAAAAGCAGTTTTCTTCTTCCTCTCTCTTTTTATCTTTTTGTTGAAAGCTCTTGGAACACTTGTTATTTTAACAATTAATAAAAATTTTTAAATAAAATCATATGAAAACAGAATCAAAGTCATAAAGTAAAAGTTAAAAGATTTTTCTGCTTTTCCTTGCTAGGTCATCCATAGTAACTTTATATTTCTTTAAAAAAATTTTTTTTTCAAACACAAATGGGATTACATTAACTATGCTGCTCCATAATTTATTATCTTACCATATTTTGATATTATATATAGAATTTATTCATTTTTTCTCATATATACATAATTTTAATGGACTTTTTCATATTCAAGAAATCAATGTTCCATCCAATTAATTAAACTAAAAACAGTATCAGCAATAACTTTAAAACTGAGAAAAGAGCACTTTCAGCATTTTGGAAAATCATTTTGTTATATCATTTCTGATTTCTTTCTATGCCAATACATACTAGTATTAGAAAAACAACTACCATTTATTAAATACCACATATGTACTAAGTGCTTTACATATGCTATTCAACATAATAAGATAAAAATATCAGCTTTCCATTTTAGCAATGAGGAAAACAAACTTCAAAGAAGTGAGAGACTTGTCCAAAGTTACATAATGATATGTGACACAGTTTGAATTCAAACCCAGATCAGTCCCCAAAGATCATGTTCTCAAACACGTGCATGTATTAATACATATATGAAAAGGGAACCGTATTATACATATTATTTGGTAACCTTTTTTTTCACTTGAAAATACAGACTTATTTTTATCACAATAAATTACAACATTTTCATCATTATTTCTTTTTTTGGTCATATTACACAGCTTGAGGGATCTTAGTTCCCAAGCCAAGGATCGAATTAGGGTCACGGCAGTGAAAGTGCCGACTCCTACCCACTGGACATCCAAGGAATTCCTTTGTTATCATTTCTAATGACTGCTTTGGCCATCATTATATATAGAGGATCATAAAATATTGATGCCAATTTGTCATTGTTAGATACAGGATTGATTCCAATATTTTACTATTATAGTAATAACTGACATAAATATTTTTATTTGCCGCACATTTTAAAGCAGTCTCTCATATAGAAAATGTCTTTATTATTGCCTACTTCATGCAATAATTTCTTGTAGAACTTCAAAGAAGCCTGCATTAAAATGAATGCAAACTTCTCAAGAATTAATACATGTAATAAAGCAAAAGTAGTTCCTTTTTGTTCTAAAGTTTTACTTGGTTGACAACACTTTGTTTTAAGGAGAAACTGGAAACAATCTAAGAGACTAGCAAACGATTTTAATATAAAGTAGAAATCTGTGCTGTCAAATATGGCAACCACCAGCCACACGTGACTATTTGAATTTAAACTAAATAAAATTCAATTTCAGCACCTCAGTTTCACTAGCCATATTTTAAGTGCTCAGATGGCACGTGGAACTAATGATGACCATATTGGATAGGGCAGATACAGAATATCTCCATCAACACAGAAAACTCTATTAAATGGTGCTGATATAGAACACTCATACTATGAAATACTATACAGTATTTCAAAAGAATTCAGAAGACCTATATATATTGACATGAGAAGGTACAATTTTTTTTAATTTGTTTTTAACTTTTTATGTAAGTGATATTGACTCATAGGGCCTTGAGATTTTTATAATTTTATAAGAATGTAGTCATATCTGATGTGAATTTTTATAAAGAACCAATTAAAATTTTTTTCCACTGAAAATTAAATGTATAGAGTAGTGAAGGGACACAGTGAAGAGATGAAGTCACTTCGATTTAATTTATTGGAGAAAGTTCTCATAGAAGAGGCAACCCTGAGCTGTCTCAAATCTTAGCAAGTAAAGGGATATAAGACAGAGAAAAAAAGGAAATTTATCTATGGGGATGGACAGAAGACTAAAGCCACAGATGAGGGTTTAAAATCCAAAGCACTTTGATCAGTTTTAAATTTCAGGAGTGTCATGAGAATTAAGTAACATAATATATATGAAAACACTTTGTAATCTATAAAGTACTATCTAAATGAAAAAGATTGTTGTAGGAATCAAAAACCCTAATCTATATACTTTGAAAATTTGTGTACTTTGAAAACAAACTGCATGTAAGATAACATTCTTTATATGAAAATAAATGAAATTATTGATAAACACAATTACAAAAATAATGAATGCCTAGATAGCATTACATATGCATTAAGATTGAATTAATAGAATATTTACTTGTTTCATACACCTAAAGAGTCACTATTACAAATTATTTTCTCATAATTATGTTAAAAAAGAAACAGAAAAGCAAAAACATCTACCCAGAAATATCATTCTACCTCACGATGACTTCGTTTTTCTTTTGCATAAGCCTGTGTCTTTCAAATAATCCACAAGCAAATAGCTCCATTCTGTAGATGAGAAATTATAAAAGACCATGTAATCAGCTGACAAAGGAACTGAAAACAAGCCCAGAGGAAATGCATGGCTGTTCTTACAAAGTCACAATGTACTGTTCTGTTTGCCTCCCACTCTCAAAGTGTATATTCCTGACATTTCTTGTCTTATAATTGGACTTTATGAATGAGAGCTGTAGGATGCTGTCTGGTGAATGATCTGAAAAGGATATACTGAAACACAGTGGAGGTGCTGCAAATGCTGAATGCTAGGTTTTGTGTGGGAACTTAAATAAGAGGCATGAATTAGAAATTCAGAACCCCAAATTTTATTCTGTATAAAATAAGGGCTATTTTCTCAGTCCTTAATGGAGACTTTGAGTAGGTTTAGGTGACATATAATGTGAAAACCAAATGCATAGGCTTGGATTTCAGGATAGTCTGGAGTCCCATGGCTTCCCAGAGTTTACCCTTTACAAATGCTCTGGTGAAAAAGAGCTCAATAATGTTTCCTCTTCTTTAATTTCATTTCTTCATCCTAACTGCTGAGCAACTATTAAAACACATGCCTATTAACGTTTCTATAGCATGTTCTTTCTAACGTGCATTCAATTTCATCTCACATGGTCCAGCTGATGTATATACCACTGGTTAGTCAAGAATTAGTTCACTGGGACTCTGGAAATAATCAGCTATATTGGTAAATGTGCCCTGTATTCCTACTATGTGCCACGTGAGAACCAACAGCTGGACAGTTTTATTCACATTCAGACAGGGCACAACAAGGATTCTCTTTTGTTGGCAAAACTACTAGGGAAAACGTTTCTGAAGCAGGGGCAGGCAGGAATCAAAAAAGTAGGCTTGAAGAAATTCTCCAAGGAAACAGGCCATTATGTTAATGGTCTGTTTGTCTCTGGGTGGTAACATTGTGGGTTTTTTTCCCTTCATTATGCTTTTTTTATACTTTCTAATTTTTTTCCACAATAGGCATATATAACGTATAAACAGAAAATAATAAAGTAAAATCTTAAAAGAAAAGGAGTTTCCAAAAGACTATACAAAACGAGGAAGAGATTCAAATGTAAATAAGTCCATTGATTGGTATAGTTGACTGCCAATCATATTGATGGACAGCATGACTCCAGCTACTTAATGAACTGTTTTTTCTAAATCAAGCATTGGGCCTCAGCCTTTGGTAAGAAGGAAGTATACCATTCACCTTTTGAAGGTATTAACTCTTCCTGGACTCTAGGACTTTGCTCTACTGAAAGAAGAATTCATGCACCAGCTCTTCCCCAGAAGCCCTAAAATAACTTGAAGTTTTCATCTGTTTTTATCAAGGATAATCATGAGATCCCTGAGGAGAATAATATTGCACTATGGGTTAATATAATACAGGTTAAAAACAACCACCAAATCAACAACAAAAAGTAGGAAATTCAGTCATTGCCTTTTGTTTTTACATTTGTGTGAACCTTTCTGTCACTAGAAATGTCTAGGCCCAGCTAAGTTCTGGCTAGTAAGAAAATCAGAGGGAGCCCCCACCCCAAGTATGAAAGAGTCATTCATCGAGAGCTGGGCATGAAAGTCCTCCGTCCATAGTGCGTTTTATCCTGAACACATACCCTCCAAGTACAGATGGCTCCTCAGGGCAGAAATTAAAGATGAAGAGAGAAATGGCTCTCCAACAGAACACAGTACGTTAATTCACTTAGAAGGCACAAGGGTGTGTCTGCTTTACTGACTTTTCCGAAGGCACAGAATTTGGCCCTATTTCTAGTTATAGTTAATATGTTTACTCCTTAAAATGTGCCTCTAAATTTCCCCCAAATGAAAGCCATGGCTTATCACCAAATTCTAAGAGAGCTGCTCACTGGTTTGAAAACACTTGGGGCCACTTGGGTCTCAGAGTCACTGGAGGCCCAGACATCACCTTTGTCTTCACCCTCCCCTCAAAGCTCCCAAGAGCCGGCGAGGCCTTTCACTCATGAGTTCTGGCAGTTGGCTGAGGTCTCCCTGCGGAAAAAAGAAAGGGGGAAAACTGTGCTGGGTGAGGTTGGCCTCTCCTAACGCTTATTAATAGAGAACATGTGGGCTGAGGCTAAGGCGGGGGCTGGGGTTGCTGAGTAAACAGGATGGGATGAGAAAGAGAATGATGCTTTTATATTCTTGTCTATTATAGATCCAGTGAGGCTCTTTAATGGAGATAAAAGGGAGAGACAGATTTAAAGGAAGTCGCTTCCAAAGCTAAACGTGCCGACCACTGACGTCTACTGTCTCATTTCCCGGGGAAGAGAGCTGTGTGGTCCTCAGCACTGCTAACCAATCTGCTAATCAGATTCCACCAAGGTGTTCTTGATCTCTGGCTCTGTTGTACCTCTATCATTTGAGAATTCTATTTTAAACCGTCATTTATTTATTCATTCGGCTAACGTTAATTGAACACTACTATTGCCAGGCACTGTTTGGGGCACTGTGAACACAGCAGTGAACAAAAGAGCTTTCATGGACAGTCTAGAGAGAAAGGCCAGCAAAGAAGAATTAACAGAGTGCAGACTGCAACACCAACCAGACATAGGTGCCGGGAAAGGAAGTACTGACCCCAGCTTTGTCTGGGGAAGGGTGGTCAGGGAGGGCACCCTGAGAAGGAGTCCATGACACCTGAACTGGGCCTGGAGTTAGCCAGCTGGAGAAGGGAAGGGAGGGCTTAAGGCTTGATAGGACAAGAACATTCCAAATGGGGGAAATGCCGCCACTGCTTAGAAAAGTCCCGTTCCTCTTAGGGGGAGAAGGCAGAGGTATCCCAAGGACTTTAAGGAAATATACTATAGAAACTACACAAAAAGGATGCTGGTGTTTCAGAGAACATCCAGGTGAGATGCCACACTTAGAGGAAGAATGAGAAACAGTGCTGTTTGCATTTGAAACTTTCTTTCCACACGATGACCTATTTTTGATTCAAGCCCATAAATGCCTTTTTATAGAAAGGGAATTAAAGACTATGAGGCAGGCAGATATGGAAGGGAGTTTTTTCTTTCCTTATTGAAAAATGCTGGTATTTCTACAAATATACAAAGTGTTTAAAGTGTCTTAAGTGTGTTTGTCCCTGTAGTCTTAGACACAGTGTTGCTAAGATACATAAACCATCACATTTAAAATTTTTTGTTGACATCTGAATATTAGGAAGGTTTCTTATTGTTAAAATTTAATTTTTAATACTTTATACATATATCAAATATACTGAGTATTCAGGAGATTGCTATATAAATTTGAATCTTCCCCCAAATTTAGAAAAAATACACAGGAAAGTATCTATGATAAAGTTTTAACCATGAAAAAACATAGTTGTATTAGAGAACTTAGCTGCTACAGTTTTTTTTTTTCATTTATCAATTTTATTTCAGACAATATAAAAGAATGAGAACTTTGTCAGTATTAAAAAAAAAACTTTATTCATGCCATTATTTCTTTTCAATCTGCTAGCTAAAAACATGTCCATATCAAGCTTTTGTTTCCTGATCCTTATTATAGTCTCCATAAAAATCATTAGAAATATACTGTCTCAAAAAGAGAAGCTGATTCCTCTCCTGTCCAAATTGTTAGTTTTCTGATTGACTTTGAAAACCAAAACTTTACTCTCTTTGAGGGAAAATAATCTATTTTTCCAGAGAATTTCAGTCTGTCAGTCACTCTGATAGACGCATAGCTCCTACTGTATTATTTTTTGCTTCAGCTAACCTATGTTAAAGCAAAATCATTTTTAAAGCTGAAGACAATTCAACATTTCTGATTAGCTCCAAAAGTTCTGCAGTCAGCTGGTGACTGCCAAGTTTTCCCAATGTAAGCCATTATCCTGACTCATTTTCTTCAAGGATCAGACAAGCATGTGTGCGATCTGCCCTACAAATAAAGTTGCATCTAAACAGTCTGTCTGAGCAAAGAAATTAGAACTGCTAAATTTTTAATGCATATACTTTTCATTTTAAACTCACAGAAAGATACTTTAGCTCCAAGACATGAGATGATTTGTCATTGTTGTTCAGTTGCTCAGTCCTGTCTGACTCTGCAACCCTGTGGACTACCTAAGCACGCCAGGCTTCCCTGTCCTTCACCATCTTCTGAAGCTTGCTCAAACTCATATACGTTGAGTCAGTGATGCCATCCAACCATCTAGTCCTCTGTCATCCCCTTCTTCCTGCCTTCAATCTTTCCCAGCTTCGGGGTCTTTTCAAATGAGTCAGCTGTTCACATGAGGTGGCCAAGTATTGGAGCTTCAACTTCACCATCAGACAAAAAGTTCAGAAAGTCTTCACCATTCATCATTTTTAGTCAATGATCCACTTGTATGTTGGCCAAAAAGTACTGTTACAATAAATTACTATATGCAGTCAGAGGCCACAATCTTCATTGATATTTCCTCTTGGGGACCAGAGAAGTCAGTGCTTTGGTCAAAAGTACAGATTGAGTTTAGGTAGTTGGGGATATTTTTCAACAATTCTTTTTCAGCGAAGTACGGCTATGAAAAACTGTTATTGTGCACACTAGCTGTTATATAAGTCAGTCATCCCAAAGAACCAGAACATCCGAAAACATGGCCAAGGTCACTAAGTTGCTATCCTGAAGGAAGAAACCTGATTAAAATGTTAAGTCAGTGGAATAAAATGAGGAAACTAGCTTACTTGCTAGTTTTTACTTCCTCCCTCCCTCCTTTCCCCCTCCTTTCTCTCTTTTCCTTTTTTTTAAATCCAGATATCTTTAGCCTGAAGCCTGTTTGTTACATGTTTTTACAACTCAGACTCATCAGCATTAAACCACACTTCTGTCAGCCAGAATAGTTATAGCATACCAATTATTTAAATTGTCAGAACCCTCAGGTTAAAATTCTTCAGGTGCCAAAAAGCAGCAAGTCTCTTCAGCCTGTGGAGAAGTTGTTTCTCCCCAGGGTTGAGAGCTGGGCTTTCCTCTGAATCCGAGGGACAAACACACTTAGACGTTGAGCGGGAGCTTCTTCCCTGCCGCCTGGAAATGGATGTTCTGAAAGACAACAATGTCACTGACCCACCTCTCCCTGGAGGTGAGCCAGGGGTTCAGAGAGACTACATGAGAGGAAAAGGCAGACACTCTGATTCTCAAAAGTAGCTGCTCAGCAGAGCTACCTGGAAAGTATTAAAAACTATTCCGATGCCTGGATTCTATTTAATTGGCCTAGGTATTTTTAAAAGCAGCAAAGCATGAGGATAACTGTTTTGAAGTATGCACATTTCACATTTAGGCCTTAGATAAGCTAAGGTTAAAAAAAAAACCAAACTGCCCCTCATCTAAGCTGGAAAATGTATCCAAGGAAAAGAGATAAAACAGTTCTTACTACAGTGTTCCTCACGATTATTCTGTTGTCACGGCCATCTATAAATCCATGAAGATTGTTAATCAGTTTACTTAGCCCCTCTTCAGAAGCTCTATGTCAGAAACTTTACATCTAAGCAACTGCAAACAGCTGTCAGTACAAACATCCTGCTTCTTTGCTTCTCAGGCCTTCTGCGAGAGAGGAATAGAGAACTAGGTTTCTAGGTACAATACTAGTGAGCTGTCCTTTTCATAGGGTGGCCCTTAGCCAGGGCCAGCAATTGTTGTCTGGCCAGAATGTGGGCCCAGGGTCTCCAGATCATCCCATTTTTCAAAAGAACCCAGAAATCTTTACATTTATGTGAAATCTTCCAATTTCTAAATGTTGGCAAATAATTAAATTGTGAATAATCAAAACACATCTGCTAACCAAAATCAAACTGCCAGTTTGCAACCTCCTATCCGGAAGGCTCTTCTTCATCTCACCATCTCAACTTCATGTGGCTAGTTCATATCAGCCTTCAATACTCTCTTCTGGCGACAGTTCTTTCAAAATGCCCCCACCCCTACCTCTCCTTTACCACCAGTCTAGTGCTACAATTCTGGGCATTCAAACACACCTCCAAAGTTTGTCTCCTTACATTGCTTATCTCCCTCCCCTAGTAACTATCCACCCTGAGGGCAGAGATAGTGCCTTAGTCTTTATTTTAGGAGTTAACTTTAATATGTTAATCCCAAATTGGATTCTGATTCAGCAAACTAATGCTTATTAAATGTTTACAATGTGTATATATAAAAATTTAACCAATTCAAATTATGGTCCCCTCGAAATATAAGCAAAGAAAATACACACTAGGAAAAAAATACATGTTTCTCCAAATTCATATCTTTAACTTTTTGATTTGCGTTTCCTCCCAGATCTAATTCCTTTGTGAGCATACTGGAAACATCTCCATATGGCACTTTTATCTTTAGTATTGCTTAGTAGTTGGCCTTGGAAGCCACTATGGGTTCAACTTTGGGCTCTACCACCTGGGTGACTTGGGTAAGTTACTTGACCTTCTTATTCTAAGTTTTCTTACAGTATTTAAACTGGGGATAATAATAGAACCTGCCTTAAAGGCTTGTCATGAGGATTAATTATGCCAAGAACTACCTACTGTGCTGGGCCATTACTATTAGTAATGATTGAAGAGAGTGGCCTCCAAGAACCCTTAAGGGTAAGCATTATTATCCCCATCTGATAGATGAGGGACCAATGAGACTCTGATGTCAACTGCCCAAGGTCTCTCTGCTAGTACATCACAAGAAGTGGGACGTGAACACGAATCTGCCACCAAGCCCATTGCTTTTCCAATTATCCTAGGGAAAATTCAACCCAGTCTTCCCAAATGTTTGCCAGATTACCAATACTTAAAATCTGCTTCACATATTAAGTGAGCCCTATTCACCTTAACAAGTCTCCAACTGCAAGTAAATTTCTTTTATCATTATCCAATATTAATAAAAATAAAAGCTAGCACTACTGAGCTCTATGTTGTGCTAAACACAAGTCTTTCATTGTCTTCTTTAACCTCTGTGGGCTTCCCTGTTGGCTCAGTTGGTAAAGAATCCTGCCTGCAATGCAGGATTCCCAGGTTCAATCCTTGGGCGGGGAAGATCCCCTGGAGAAGGAAACAACAACCCACTCCAGTAATTCTTGCCTGGAGAATCCCATGGACAGAGAAGCCTGGCGGGCTACAGTCCATGGGGTTGAAAAGAGTCAGACACGACCTAGCAACTAAACCACCAATCTCTGTGAAGCAGTGATTATTATTTTCAGATGAGAAACCGAAACCCAGAAAGTTAAGTCACTTGCCCAAGGACACAAAATAGCAGTTAAGCCTAGACGTCAAACCTCTCTGCCAGGCATTGGAATTTCCCAGACAGATACAATTTCATAAAATAATAATAATAAAATTATGAACCAACTTACCAACTCTTTATTTCAATTCCATTAACTCACAAAAGAAAGAACATTCTAATACACCATGGAGAGTTCATAATTACAGAATAAAATCATTAAATACATTTAACCTTATGAAAAGTTCCTGACATTGTTTTAACTTTTCTGTGTGAACTGGTGGAAGCTGTGTACCATTGCCTTCCTGCCACTGTTATCCCTCATCCTTCCCCTTCTGGTCACCTGCAGCCCTTTTACTTCATATCCTCCTACTTCTTCCTTCCTTCAGAGCCAAGATAATTGCCCGCACTTAGGCTTGGAATCTCCCACGGGAGGAGGAAACTCAAATGCCAGGGTAAGAAGGTGGTTGGCCCAACCAAGACATGGGAAAACGGCCTGGCAGCCAGGATGTAAATGGTCCTCCGTGCGCGGAGCGAGTGGTCGCTGAGGGAGGCCATGGTGTGCCGCCATATGCAATGCACAGTCCAGGAAAAGGGAGCAGGACAGGGGGCAGTTCCACCTTCCAAATCCCAAGATGGAGACAGGGCTGAGCCTGTGGCAAGAAAAAGGCCCAGTGACAAAGAATGTTTGAATGCCCTGCCAACCAGCCCACCGTACCTCCTAAGTGCGTTCCTCCCACAGAATCACCCAGATAGGTAGTTGTGCTTCATGGGACTAACACCCAAGAGGACAGTTAACCTGCAGTGTCTGTTTTAGTTCTTCTTACTGACATATTACCAGGAGAAGGTTTTGTTCTTTTGAAGATGTGCAGGGTTGGGGGAAACGGGTAAGGGAAAGAAGAGGGCTTCACCAAATCAGAAGAGAAGTCAAGGGCTTCGCTGGTGGTCCAGTGGTTAGGAGTCATCCTGCCAATGCAGGAGACGTGGGCTCCATCCCAAGTCCAGGAAGATTCCACATGCCCCAGAGAAACTAAGCCCACGCTTTAGAGGCCCTGCCCAGAAACTAGAGAGTAACTTCGCTTTGGGCAACTATAAAAACCTTGTGCAGCAACACGAGACCCAGTGGCAGCCATAAATAAATAATTTTTTTTTTTTAAAGAAGTCAAAGCTTGTCAGCCCCATCCCTTGTATCAGGAAATGTGCACTTCTTTTATACCCAATCTGTTCTGAACCTGTTTGACTTTAGGTCAGTGCATGTGACCTGCCGAAGTTAATTCTACAGAACAATGGAATTGAGTTAGCCAGGCTTCATCCTATTACCTTTTGATAACAAATTTTTTTTTCCCCCTCTCACAGTGAGTTCCTGACACTTTCAACTATTGGTGTTGCCAGTGAAAAGGGCTGAGTTAAAAGATGGAACCAAGTGCATTTCCTAAAACTCTTTGGTGGGTTTAAGGACATCTTACTTCTTTTCATTGAACATTTTCCTTTTCTCACTAACTTAAAAGGATAAAATGTGTACATGGGGATGTGGGCAGGATTTGACCTCTAAATTCAGGGGCTGGCTTACGAATTCAGTCATGTTTGCTATTAGATTCCAAGAGGTATTTGCCAACAGAAAGCTGATAAAGTTCTTTAAAAGCCATTCCTGAAACATCGCCTATGATATATTCATAAGTAGAAAACAATTAGAAATATTCATTTTATCACCAGAATTTTGCTTGAAAAAATAAAACAAGCAAACACACATAAATGCACATACAAGTAAAAAGATTAGGAGGAAATATACAAAAAAGTTAGCGGTGGTTAGTTTTGGATGTTGAGTTTTATTTTCTTCTTTGTTGCCTGAGTCTCCTTTGCAATTTTTCTGCTTGTAATAAATATTTGTCTTTTATTAGGAAAAAGAGTGTTTTAAAAAATTTAAAGCTATTTTGTTTATCCTAGAGACCACCAGATTCATTCCTGCACCCTGCATAGCTGGGTGACAACTCCTCACCAGCCCCTGACAGCTTAGATATGAGCAGGTGGGCAAGACTGACAGACTGCTCAGAAAAGCCTCTAATGTTAAAATAATGTAAAACAAATGGGTGGAAAAGAGAAATATGAATCAAACAATGATTATACAATGAGAAGAAAAATAAAAAAATAAAAATCAATACTATCGGATAAAACATTGCAGTTATGAAACAGGATAAGATTTTTTTCACGAACATTCAGAAAACAAACAAAGAATTACTGGAAATCAAAAATCTGAAAGACACAAAGGTAGGGTTGGAAGCTAAGGCTATTCCAGAAAATAAAGCAAAAAGACCTAAAGATAAAATGAATAGAAAATAGAAAAGATAGAGATACAATATCCAAAGAATAGGAGTTCCAGAAAGAACAGATAAAATATTAATAGAAAGTAGGAACTTACAGTAAAATTATTTTTAACTTTTTTTCTAGTAGAGAGAACATGAGTTTTCAGATTCAAAAGGGCCTACTGACTATCCAGCAAAAAGGATGAAAACAATCCCCCACTAAAGCTATTTTTCCCTGTAATTTTTGGCGTCCCCATGTGGCATGCAGGATCCTAGTTCTCCAACTAGGGATGGAACCCAGGCCCTCTGCGGTGGAAGCACCATGTCTTAACCAATGGACCGCCAGGGAAGTTCCCAACACTAAAGCACGCTAGAGAAAAGTGGAATATCACTGGGGTAAAAAACAAACAAACAAACAAACAAAAAACGTCTTACAAGACTCTAAAAAGAAAAAAAAAAACATGTCACAATAAAAGAGCTTCAGATTTCTTGATAGCAACATTGGAAACTAGAAAGCAATGGAAAAAAGTCTTCAAAATTCTAAAGGAAAATGATTATTACTGTGGAATTTTATATCTAACCAAACCTTTACCATGTATGATAGTAGAAAAAATAATACTTTCAGAATTACAAGTTTTCAAAACAGTTACTTCTCCTCCATACTTTCTCAGGAAGCTAGAGTTTGGTCAGTAAACCAAAGAGAGGAAGCCATGGATACGGGAAGCAGTATTTCACCCATGGGAGTGGTGACAGGAATGAGCAGGGTGCTCATGATGGGAATCTATGAGGACAGCCAGTCCAAGTTGGTGCAAATCATAACGCCCCTGGGGAGAATCTGCAGGGAGATCAGATTGGTAGAACATGTGATATCTGCGCATCTTGAGGGAAGACAAATACCAAAGATGAATTAATTAAAAGAAAACAACAGTTAAGAAGCAAGAGAACTGTACATGGAACAACAGACTGGTTCCAAATCAGGAAAGGAGTACATCAAGGCTGTATATTGTCACCCTGCTTATTTAACTTATATGCAGAGTATATCATGCAAAATGCCAGGCTGGATGAAGCACAAGCTGGAATCAAGATTGCCAGGAGAAATATCAATAACCTCAGACATGCAGATGACACAATCCTTAGGGCCAGAAGCAAAGAACTAAAGAGCCTCTTGATGAAAGCGAAAGAGCAGAGTGAAAAAGTTGGCTTAAAACTCAACATTCAGAAAACTAAGATCATGGCATCTGGCCTCATCACTTCATGGCAAATAGATGGGAAAACAGTGACAAACTTTATTTTTTATGGCTCCAAAATCACTGCAGATGGTGACTGTAGCCATGAAATTAAAAGACGCTTGCTCCTTGGAAGAAAAGCTATGACCAACCTAGACAGCATATTAAAAAAGCAATTTCCAGTAGTCGTGTGTGGATGCAAGAGTTGGACTATAAAGAAAACTGAGGACCAATGCTTTTGAACTTTTGAATGCTTTTGAGAGAAGACTCTTGAGAGTCCCTTGGACTGCAAGAAGATCAAACCAGTCCATCCTAAAGGAAATCAGCCCTGAATATTAATTGGAAGGACTGATGCTGAAGTGAAACTCCAACACTTTGACCACCTGATGTGAAGAACTGGCTCACTGGAAAAGACCCTGATGCTGGGAAAGATTGAAGGTGGAAGGAGAAGGGGACGACAGAGGATGAGATGGTTGGACGGCATCACCGACTCGACAGACGTGAGTTTGAGTAAGCTCTGGGAGTTGGTGATGGACTGGACGGGGAGGCCTGGCATGCTGCAGTCCATGGGGTCACAAGGAGTCAGACATGAGTGACTAACTGAACTGAACTGAAAACAAAGCAAAATACATAGGAAGATAAAGCAAATGGGAAGATAAGATAATTATCAGGGAAAACAAAAGTTACACAAGAAAAAAAAATCATGGTTTATGAGATGACTCAGCTGTGAAAAGTCATTGTAGTATAAACCCTAGTGCTGACCAAACAAAAATTAGAACATAAATAAATCGGGAGAAGAGGGAGATGAGAAGGGTGGTATGTGAGTGAGTGGAGTGGGGGCAAAGAGAGACAAAGCTTAACCTCATCTTCTACCAGAGTGAAAAGTTGTTAGTTGGCACCTACAACTGAAAAAGCAAGAAGCTAGCAATTAAGCATGTTATATGGAAACGTGGAGGTAAATATAAACAGCAACAGCTGATACATGAAAGTGGTTCTCTCCAGGGAGAGGGAAGTAAGTGTCTAGGAGGTAGAAAACTATTGCTTTTCCTTTTAAACCATATGGAACCATTCTATTCTTTAAGCTATGGGCATGTATAAGCTTGATACAAGAATAAAAACAAAAAACTGAAAATTTAAATAGGAAAGGTAGAACTGGCTTTTATAGCTCTACGTTAAATCTTGGGTTGTAGCACTTCTCTACATCTAACCATGCTTAAATTCCTTAACCTCTCTGAGCCAGTTTGTTTCGTCTGTAAAATCAGGACGCTGGTGGTTGTGAAGATTGAGTGAGGTTTTAAGGCCCTTTGCCTACACTGGACAGTTCATGTCAGCTCCCGGTCAAATGGCCAAGGCTTCCACCCTTCATGTGGTCACTGTAGGAGCCTAGCAGCCGGAGTCTTTCTGCCCTTTAAAGTAGAATTCTAATCACACCAGTGCCCAGTTGTTTCAAGAAAAACTTTAGATCCATGTTAGTTTCAATGGTGGTTCAGTGGTTAGGATGCCACACTCTCACTGTGGAAGTCCTCAGCTGAGGAACTAAGATCCTACATTCCCCACAGCGCAAACAAACAAAAAAGTAGAGCTAGCACTGATTTAGATTATTTTTACTTATTTTTTAGACTATTTTTATTATAATGTTATTTAAATATTGTTTGGGTGTTTAACTCTGTCTATACATAGAACTTAAGCAACAATAAAGTAAAAATAAATTTAAATGAAAGCCAAATCACAAAACCAATAGAATCCAAATAAATATTAACATAATGTGACACAGGTGACGTGCTGAAACCAAATCACAGCTCTTTGAGAGAACATGCTATCGAAGGGTCTTATCGGTCTTCATGACCAGGCTACTGGATGCTAGGTGGTGACCCAAATTCTCCCTACTTTTCTGTGAATCCTTCCCTAGCTGGCTGGGGAACTCTTCAGTCTTAGCTTGGTACTAGTGTAGTTCTTATGTGATCTTTTCTTATTAGTCAGGTACAATGAAACTTAACACAATTTGGCACCAATTTAATCATAAACGGAAACCCAGGTTCAAAAAATTGAGGAAAACCCTAAATTTAAAATCATCATGGAATTCCCTGGCAGTCCAGTGGTTAGGACTCCACGCTGTCACTGCTGAGGGCCAGGGATCAATCCCTGATCCAGGAAGTAAGATTCCACGAGCCATGTGGCAAAGCAATGTGAGAAATTCTAAGACTGATATATGATATGCTGTGGGAACACAGGAAGGAGCCCCTCAACTTACTGGGATTGACTTTGAGTTGGTCTTCAGGCTGCATTAGAGTTCTTCAGCTTAACAAGAGTGGATGGGGGAAGGAGTCTAGGCAGAGAATATTGCATGAGACATAATAAAGCACAGAGCATGCAGGGAAGAGTAAGTAGGTCTGAGGTTACATAATGTATAGTAGATGAAAATAACCAGAAAAGACATCCTGGAGTAGATGATTACATTTGGATTTTTCCTATTGGTTTTCATTTGATGTGTGTGCATTTCTATGTGTCATTCATACAGATAGATAGACAAGATATACATATATATATATATATATATGACAATGTTTCTGTAAATAAAGCATTGTTCTAGATTTGGGGGATAGAGAGAGAAATTTTTGCAGTACTTCTTGAAAGAAGGATACACAGAGCAAACAATAACTCATAGGAAGTAATTCTATAGGAACCACAATAGAACTGGCCAAGTAATGCTTATGGTTTTTCAATGAATAAAATCTAGAATAGCTAGAATGGATAGACTGCATGTCCTTCAAACAGTTTCTTCATAGATAACATTTCTATCAAGTGGGATAGAAATGGGCAAAAAGTGGTTGATTTCAAAATCTTTGTAAAATCTTAAGTCTGGAGTTGGTTTTCATGGCAACTGGTAGCCATTGAAGAGTTGTAATCAGTAAGCTGATAGGTTAATATATATAAATTTTAGGGGGTGGGGTGTGGAAAGAAAAGCCAGAAGATGGATGAGGGGTCTGTGTCATTGTCTAAGATGGAAAAAAACAAGACAAAAATGAATTAGGTAGTAAGAATGAAGTAGTAATGATAGACATGCAGGAATGTACAGATATTAAACTGGTAAAATTGATAAGCTTTATGACCAATTAGTGCTAGGGAGTGAGAAGTGAGAGGAGTCAGATTTCTGGCTTGAGTATCTGAGTGAGCTTCAGTTCTCTTTCTAGAATAGTATGAAACATATTGAGAGAGATGGGTTATGATGATGAGTTCTGGTAAAATTTGATATTAAGACATGAAGACAGATTGGATGTAATTCATTTTTTTTTTTGATACAAGAAGACATATTGAGATAGTGAGGGGACTGTACATTGCTACAGCCACATTATGAGGCAATTTGGCAGTATCTCATATAATATTAAAATGCACATACTGCCTGACCCAACAATTGCATTTCTCAGTATCAGCCTCACTAGGAAGACTGTGCCTTGCAGTATTGTAATACAAAAAATTCAAGTTACTTAAATAGCCTTTGATAGGGAAACAGAAAAATAAACCATAATAATGTTTCCAGATTTGCCAAGTAATAAAATCACCTGGGATATTGATTGAAAATCATTTCTCCAACTCCCTTTCCAGTCCTCCTATGGCAATAGACTTTCTTGGGGAGGGTCCTGAATATTTCTGGGGTATATTTTTTTACCACAAGGAAAGTTTACAAGAGAGTTATGAAAGAAAAAAAAAGAGTTATGAAAAGTGTTTTCAAAACTGTATCTAGAAATAAACAAATGCTAGGCAGGATTTAAAAAGAATGAGGGTAGCTCTCTGTGAAATACCTCACAACGAGCTCCAGGATATATTGAGTGACAAATGCAAGGTATAGAATGAACACACAGTATGATACCATTATGCAACCACAGACCCACACACAGAACAATATATTTCTAGAAGTAAATATGGGTTTGAATGTGGTGATTTCAAAGGGAACGTCTGTAATGCTTGGACTTTTTTATGATTAAAAAAAAGTATGTGTGGGGACTTCCCTGGTAGTCCAGTGGCTAAGACTACATTCCCTAACGCAGGGGCCTCAGGCTTGATCCCTGGTCAGGAAACTAGATCCCACATGTTGCAACTAAAGACCTGGCTCAACCGAATTTAAAAAAAGTATTTGTGTGTTAATTCTATAATTAGAAGCACGTATTTATCTACTGCTGGTGTGACTAAGGTGACGAAGTTAGCCTATGCAAAATACGATTTGTCTTAGACCATACACCCTGAAGCATATTCTGAGTATATTATATTATCAAATATTTGAAGTTTTTCTCTACATATATTGAGCTGGTTCAGTGCTTGGAGGGGCCAGGGCAAGGGAGGTGGCAAAGATGGGGAAGAAGTACCCAGAAATTCCCTGCTACTTCCACATCTGCCTATCTTGAGATTCAACTCATATACTGTCTCTAGGTCCCACCAACCTGAATTCATCTCTTCTCTTCTAAACCCCACCCCAGTCCTTTCCTCTACTGATATATACATGTACTCCAAATTTCCCCAAGCCCAGCAGTGGCCTGCATACCTAGCTCTCAGTACTTCGTGATTATTGAAGGAGATGCTCCCAGCTCCGCCTCGGAGGTCTGAGAATGGTCTTCTACTTGCCGCTGTAACTACTGCTCCCTAGAAGTCACTCAGTCCTCTCTCCTCACACATTCTCACCCCAACTCTTCCCTCCTCCTCACTGCTGTCTACAATCCTTGCAATAGGAAACATATGCTTTCATTATATAATTAAAGCTGAGTTTCAAAATTCAGCTCCCCTGGGGAGAGCTGTAAAAGTTAAATGGTTGCATCCCATCCTTCCTGGAGGACCGGATGGGCAGGAGTGGGTGGAGAAAGAGTAGATGGTTCCTACAGACCTGGGAAAAGGTGAGGGGCAGGGGTGGGGAATATAAACTCTGTTGATTCTTTACAAAGGAAAAACAGATCAAAATGGGGAGGGGGGAGCTCTCTTCATAAGTCTGCTACATCAGTTACCCACTCCCACGTTATTTTTTCCTTTTTCTACCACTACACATGGCTTGTGGGATCCCAGTTCCCCAATCAACTGAATCCACACCCTCAGCAGTGAGAACGTGGAGTCCTAACCACTGGACTGCCAGAGAATTCCCAACAACCACTCCCACTTATGATCCCCTTGGCTATCCTAATAAGAAAAATCTTGACATGAGACAGCTTATTTCAAGGCTTTCCTTTTGAAGTCAGTCCATCTATTTGAGATGGGGAACATCTTTGGACAGTGTCACCCTTCAAGCCTGCTGTGAGTGGCTCACTTAGAGGCAAGACTGAGGACACTCTCCAAGAAGTGATGCCATGTCTCCATGTGGTTCCAGACTAGCAACCCCAACAAAACGGACAAACCATTGTTCTTTTTACAGATCGTATGCTCTGGAATCTCATGTCTTTTGGCATTAGTGCCATCAGCTCGCTGCTCTAACCCTCCCCGACAGACACATTGATTGTATTACTTATTCAAGATATGTATCAGTCAAGGGGCTGGCAGGAAACATTTGGTAGCTCAAATTGGGTAATTCAGGGAAAGTTCATGAAAGGACTATATACACAGTAAGAGATGGTTTCCATACCTCAGTGCTTTGATCACGGGAAAGGAAGGGCACATGGATCTCTGTGAGAAAGTCACCCAACAGGTGCTGGATCTTCCATCAAGGCAATAAATACTCCAATAAAGACCCAATCTTAGTCTTCTTCCTTTCATTTCTTCCCCATGTCTCCTTGGCTGAAGCCTACTGGAAGCTGGAGGGCAAGGAAGCCAGTTGATGGGTCCACAGTCTGTCAGCCCCTGCGTCATGAGCAGATGGAAGTGAGTGGAGGGTGACTCTAGAGGGGCTGATGAAGGGTGTCCAGCACAACTTCCATATCAAATCTGCCTCTTGTTCAAGACACTAAGACCCATGGTTTTTGAGTGGTCTTCCACCTGGAGCAGTTCAGCCCTCCCTCTCCCCACTCTCCCATCATTCTTAGCCATGTGGCAGCACTAGGTTCAAGACACGGAATGACATCCCTGCCCAGGTCTCAAACTGTGTACCCTTATGGTTGCCTTGTGCTTCTCTGCCTGGACTGCTCTGCTTCGCTTTCCTCTCCGAGAATTTCTACACGTCTTTCACGGTGAGGATCCCACGTTTCTCTTTGAAGCCCCCCCTCTTCACCTCGGCTTCATTGCTCACATACCTTCCTAACACTGAGGCACTGTGAGTGTTAGTCACTTAGTCGGGTCTGACTCCTTGTGACCCCATGGACTATAACCCACCAGGCTGCTCGGTCCATGGGATTCTCCAGGCAAGAATACTGGAATGGGTTGCCATTCCCTTCTCCAGGGGATCTTCCCAACACAGGGATCTAACCCGTGTCTCTTATGTCTCCTGCATTAGCAGGCAGGTTATTTACCACTAGCGCCAGCTGGGAGGCCCACTTTTATTCAGGACTTTATTCACATACATTTTCCCTGCTGCTGTGCTGAGCATGCCTCAAAGATGAAGCCTGCATCTCATCATTACCAGCAACAACCACTATCATCATTTTCTGAGGACCTATTAAGTGCCTGGCCCAGGCACTTTAATTCATGTTCTCAGCTCATTCTTTTGTCTAAAAAGCATGGGTATCTGAGATACCAGTGTAAACACTGATTTTCAGCAGATTGGTCAGCTTGCAGAACATCACTCAGCCAGTAAGCTAGCTGTTGTCACTTGGACTGCTAAACTGAGATTCAAACCCATCTACCTCCCACTCCCAACCTGGAAATTAAAACTGAAAATAATCACAGTGAACATTGCCCCTCAGCTTTGCATCCCTAGAGATGGCCCGGGTCTGGATGATACACGATTAGTGTCCAAGATATGTTTTTGAATAAACAACCAGAAGCGTGATGTGCTGACAGAAATCTTTTGACTGTGTGTGTATTGTTTTCTCCTGACACGAGCTGGCCCACACTCTTGAATTTCTTTTGTCTTTCTCTAGGCTGATGGTTTACAGTCAAGTCCCCTGTTGCTGGTAAACACTGTCTTGACTATGTTTAAGTGGCTTTTCAGAACAGAATCACCAGCAAACTGAATCCCTTAGAAGACTAAGGTATTGGTTTTTCTCCTGGACTGAGTTAGAAAATTTTCCCAAGAACTGGAACAGCTATGTACGAGGAACTTCTAAGCAACATCTCCTTATATTTTTTACATATGAACTGTGAGAGTAGGGAGCTTCCCAGGTAGTGCTAGTGGTAAAGAACCTGCCTGCCCATGCAAGAAATGGAAGAGACATGGGTTCAATCCCTGGGTTCAGAAGATCCTCCAGAGGAGGACAAAGCAACTCACTCCAGTATTCTTGTCTGGAGAATTTTATGGACAGAGGAGTCTGGCAGTCTACAGTCCATGGCGTGGCAAAGAGTTGGACATGAGTAAAACGACTCAGCTCATACACATGTGAGAGTGGGAGCTGAAGGAGAATGTTTTTTAAAATCGACCCTGTTATGCCACCATGGGTTGGATACTTACTGTGTGACCAATTCAATGCTTGTTGCTTTACAAAAATTATTCCTAATTTTTTAGCAGCCCTGCAATGTAGGTCTTACTATTCCCATTTTACAGAACAGGAAACTGAGGCTCAGTGAGCCTAAGTAACTTGTCCAAGGCGTTCCAAACACACATGGTATCATACTTTCTCATCTCCCCACTGTTGCCTTTTTTCCTTACTATTTTCACTGACTGCACAACTTTTTTTTGCTGCTCCATGCTGCTTGTGGGATTTTATTTCCCCAACCAGGGATCAAACCCAGGCCCTCCTCTGCAGTGAGAACATGGAGTCCTAACAACTGGACCACCAGGGAATTCCCAGTTGCACAGATATTATAACAAGAATATGGAAAACAATTAGAAGAAAGTTGTTCATAATTTCAGTACCCCAACATATCAATTATTTTTAGGTTTCTGTTATTTGTCTGTGCATGTGTGCTCAGTCATATCAGACTCTTTGCGACCCCATAGACTGTAGCCCACCAGGCTCCTCTGTCCATGGAATTTCCAGGCGAGAATACAGAATGGGTTGCCATTTCCTCCTCTAGGGGATCTTCAGGACCCAGGGATCGAATCCACATCTCCTGCATTGGTGGGTAGATTCTTGATCACTGAGCCACCTGTCCTTATCCAAATATTACCAAAAAAGCACACACACACACACACACACACAAATAATTAAGCCCCTCTAGGAGACTTGGTTGGAGAAGGCAATGGCACCCCGCTCCAGTACTCTTGCCTGGAAAATCCCATGGATGGAGGAGCCTGGTGGACTGCAGTCTATGGGGTCGCTAAGAGTTGGACAGAACTGAGCAACTTCACTTTCAGTTTTCACTTTCATTCATTGGTGAAGGAAATGGCAACCCACTCCAGTGTTCTTGCCTGGAGAATCCCAGGGACGGGGGAGCCTGATGGGCTGCCGTCTATGGGGTCGCACAGAGTCCGACATGATTGAAGAGACTTAGCAGCAGCAGCAGCAGGAGACTTGGTGATGATTGAAAGTTGGTGGTCACAAGCTCCTGATTCACAGAATCCAGACAGCCTTGCACACAGTTTCCTCTGAGATAGCATGAATCTTGATATCACAAGCCAGAGAGCTAGAACATTTTGCTCTTGGAGCAAAAGACTTACTCAAAGTTAGTGACCATTCATCTAAAGATTTTTAAAAGAGCCATCACTACCATATCCAAATTCTGATTATGACAATTATTTCTCAGTAGGAAGGACCTTCCTGGTCCTTTGAATGTTATCTTAATAAGAGTGATATTGACCAAAATGTTAACAGCGGTTATTTCTGGGCAGTGAGATTACAGTGATGTTTATTTTCTTTTTGAGTCTCTTTTACATTTTCTGAATTTTCTGCAATGAACACGTACTGTTTTTAGTAAGATTAAAATGAATACCAATGTTGAATAAAATATGAAGTTGATCTAAAGAAAAGAGTCTAGAAAAATTAGAGTCAAGGATATAGATCATATAGTCCCTACAACTGGAGTGCCTACAACCAGTGCCTCCCTCAGATCAGAGAGCCTACTACCCACTAGAACCCAGGAATTATGTAGGATTTCTAGTTCAACTCTCTTTCTAAGATCGGCTGACAAGCCTGTTCTTTTTGTTGTTGTTGGTTTTTGGTTTGGGTTTGTTGTTGTTGTTGTTTTTGTTCCTAAACCATTTGTCAACAGAGAAGATTTGATTCTGAGAATATGTTATGGATTTTCTGTAGCAATGGTCCAATATCATTTAGTAGACAATAACACGCCTAGAAATGTGTGGGAGCCTTGCTGTCAAGTCCCGTAGTGTTTTAATAAAAGAACATGTCATTTTTCTTCAGCTAAATTTCAGCTAGGAAAAATACTAGATGAGGTTTCCTTGCCATTCATTCCATAGCCTTTCTGCAGTTTGGACACCTTAATGATTTCATGCAAAATTCACTGTCTAAAGAGTCTTGGTGGCTTCTGTCTGATCCTGGTTTTTCCTTTTGATGCAGATTACTTACGTGCATCCATCATGGTAAAAACAGCAGAGTTTGGGCAAACACTGCTCTCTCAGACCCCTGCTCCCTTTTAGGCCTGGAGATCCTTCATCTAACCCAGTTCCATTCTTGTGCCTCTTCCCGCTGGCTTCCCCAGTGCCATTTTTATTAAAGCTCCAGCTCATCCTACATTCAGCCGCATGACTTCTTACAGGCTTCAGAATAAATCACCACATTGCTCCGATCTTGGCTTCTCTGCCCTCGGCTTTCAATTAAATTTAGAATTGACTTTAAAGGTACAACCTCAATGTACATGGTTGAAAATGACCTTGTTTCCCCTTTCCCACCACCTGCGACTTCCTGCGCGGGGCTCTTATACTCCAGCTCCTGGTTCAAAAAGTAGAAACAGGAATTTGCTACATGCTCCTGTGGCAAACTATAAGTCTCAAGCTGTTTAAAGTCTTTAAAGTCCCATCCAAAAGGTAAAGTACACTCTGCAGAGAGAAATCTGGGGCCTGAATCTCTGGCTGCCTGTGTTCAGGAAGAGACAGAGAAGGAGGAGAAGAAGAAGAAGAGAGAGTGAGACAGAGGGGGGAAAAAAAAAAAAACCTTTGAGCTAAACACTTAATTTGTTTAATGTCTACAGTTTGCATTCAGGATGATTAGTCTATTTATAATATACATCACTATTAAAGTAATTATGTTAAGTTAATATAAATGATCTATGACAAGATCACAAGGACACAGAAGCTGACTTGAACATCAAAACAGACTTTTATCTTCCGTCTTGACATTTGTCTTTCTACTCTTAGCAAGGAATAGAGAATAGTAAGCAGTAGATTTGGGCTATTTAGAGTTGGGCGTGCTCCTGACAATTTCTTCCTCCTCCCTTTGGAAGTGTTCTCCAATCAGAATGACTGAACTAGAAAACCGTTCTTCCTATGTAAAATACTAATACTCCATTAGTATTTTAAGGCACTTCAGTTATATCTAAAAGCTATAAGGTCCCTCCCAGTTCAAAAGAGAAGGGAAGAATTATTTGATTGCCTGAAAAAAGAATAAAACAAGATCCAGTATGTGAACAGGATGTATAAGTTGAAAGAACTCTACAAGTGTAATGGGTCAATTTATTCACTCCACCATCACTTAGTTATTGAGTATTTACTATGCATCGGGTTCCATGGAGGCTGTACAGTGTTTAAGAGCTTGAGCCTTAGTTTTCTCACTCTAAAATGGAAACAGAAACCCTTCATTTCAGGGTGTGTGATAATCAAGTGAAAGAATTAATATAAATTACCGGAAAACAGTTCTTAGCACATAACAAATGTTGAATGAATAGCCATATATATAAAAATATGAGAGAGGTAGTCCCAAATGCTAAGCAATTTATAGCCAAATGAATTATTATTCAAAACTTCAATTATTATTCAAAAGTTTTTTGCCTTTGACCCTAAAATTTGCGAAACTTTGAAGATTTAGCCATGCAAATCTCAGAACAAAATACTTTCCTACTGGCTGCCCTTTAGAAAGATATATTAAAAATTGTGGGTGCTTTACCAAAAAAGGAAGAAAGGAAAATGAATTAACACTTACCCGCTAAATGTGAGATCTCAATGATTTTTTATCTTTTTTAATTGAAATCTTATTAGATCTTAATTAATAGATAGGGATGAATAGTCTCATGTCCTAGATGGGGATACTAAAGAGAATTAGTAACCTCCCCATGGTCACAGAGCTAGGAGGGAGAAGATTAAATCCAAACTAGGTAATAGAATTTCATAGCAAACACCCTCTTCCAACAACACAAGAGACAACTATACACATGGACATCACCAGATGTCAAGACCAAAATCAGATTGATTATATTCTTTGCAGCCAAAGATGGAGAAGCTCTATACAGTCAGCAAAAACAAGACCGGGAGCTGACTGTAGCTCAGATCAGGAACTCCTTTTTGCAAAATTCAGACTTAAATTGAAGAAAGTAGGGAAAACCACTAGATCATTCAAATATTACCTAAATCAAATCCCTTGCAATTATACAGGGGAAGTGACAAGCAGATTCAAGGGATTAGATATGATAGAGTGCCTGAAAAACTATGGACGGAGGTTCGTGACATTATACAGGAGGCGATGACCAAACCATTCCCAAGAAAAAGAAATACAAAAAGGCAAAATGATTGTCAGAGGAGGCCTTAAAAATAGCTTAGGAAAGAAGAAAAGCTAAAGGCAAAGGAGGAAAGGAAAGATATATCCATCTGAAAGCAGAGTTCCAAAGAATAGCAAGGAGAGATAAGAAAGCTTTCCTAAGTGATCAAAGCAAAGAAATAGAGGAAGACAATAGAATGTGAAAGATTAGAGATCTCTTCAAGAAAAGTGAAGATATCAAGGGAACATTTCATGCAAAGATGAGCACAATAAAGAACAGAAATGGTATGGACCTAACAGAAGTAGAAGTTAATAAGAAGAGTGGACAAAAACACACAGAAGAACTATACAAAAAAGATCTTCATGACCCAGATAACCACAATAGTGTGATCACCCACTGAGAGCCAGACATCCCGGAGTGTGAAGTCAAGAGGGCCTTAGGAAGCATCACTATGAACAAAGCTAGTAGAGGTGATGAGATTCCAGTTAAACTATTTCAAATCCTAAAAGATGATGCTGTTAAAGTGTTGTGCTCAACATGCCAACAAATTTGGATAACTCAACAGTGGCCACAGGACTGGAAAAGATTGGTTTTCATTCCAGTCTCAAAGAAAGACAATGTCAAAGAATGTTCATACTACCACACAAATGTACTCAGTGGAAACAGTGACAGACTTTCTTTTCTTGAGCTCCAAAATTACTGCAGCTGGTGACTGCAGCCATGAAATTAAAAGACGCTTGCTCCTTGGAAGAAAAGCTATGACAAACTAGACAGCATATTAAAAAGCAGAGAAATTACTTTGCTGACAAAGGTCCATATAGTCAAAGCTGTGGTTTTTCCAGTAGTCATGTATGGATGTGAGAGTTCGACCATAAAGAAAGCTGAGTGCCAAAGAATTGATGCTTTTGAGCAGTGGTGTTGGAGAAGATTCTTGAGAGTCCCTTGGAACCGGTCAATCTTAAAGGAAATCAGTCCTGAATATTCATTGAAAGGATTGATGCTGAAGCTGAAGCTCCAATACTTTGGCCACCTGATGCGAAGTGACTCATTAGAGAAGACCCTGATGCTGGGAAAGATTGAAGACAGGATGAAAATGGGGATGATAGAGGATCAAATGGTTGGATGACATCACCAAGTCAATAGACATGAGTTTGAGCAAGCTCCGGGAGTTGGTAATCGACAAAGAAGCCTGGCGTGCAGTCCATAGGGTTGCAAAGAGTCAGATATGACTGAGTGACTGAACTGAACTGATGGAACTTCAGAGCCCACGCTCTTGGTCAAATTACCAGCTGCCCTCATCCACCATAGGTCCCAGGGGAAAGACTTTGAGTCCTTATCTGAAAACACTAGAGATATTTGGAATCTGCTTAAAGTAGAAGGGGAAATATCAAAGAAGAAAAATACTGCAATAATTAATTTCCTGCTCAAGCTTCTGAACAGTAGTATTATAGTGAGTGTCCTTCCCTTCCATTTAAACTCTTCAAGGTAGAAACTTCTTTTTTCAGTTCTAAAAGATTACTGTTGACAGGCACATGTTTGAAGACTTTGATTCTCATTTCCTTTCTTTCAGTAACACTTAACGCTTTTCTGGGGAAGGAAACCATACAAAAGTTTAAAACTATGAATGGAAAAGTTAGGGAAGAAGGTTATACCATACTGACCCTGTTTTGAAAGACTACAGCCACCCCTAGGTTAACTGATCTTTCCACACTAGCTCTGTATCCACTCTTCCTAAATGAACTTTTCAAGCTCTCAGTCAGCCTTCTTCCATGGACTGCAGAAACAACAGTGATTGCCTGTACCAAGTTCAACCCAGGAGGACAAGGGCCTACAGAGGCTAAAGACTCCTCTGCTAGGCGGGCCTCAGTAGACAGCTCCTTGGGATTTTAAGGGTGTTAAGGAGTTGGGTTCTTATACTTTGTGCCTACCCCCAACTATAGCACAGCTAGACCACACTTGGTCACAACCAGCTAATTAAACTCAGTCGCCCCACAGAAGGTCAAATGGCCATACACAAATAGAAATTTCTCTTTCTTACCTGCCCTGCAGTCTTCCTTCCCTTCCTTCTCTGTCTCTTTTTTTAGTTTCCAGAAATAATTGTTCTTTTTCTAGTGCCCAAAAAGAAGGCACCCCACAGTTCATCTTACTTGGCAGTAGCCTAAACAGCTTCTTATCCTCTCAATATAGTCTTTAAAGTACAAGGATGAAAAAGGCTGAAGGGCGAAAATACCATGTAACTAAGAGAGTTTACAATTATTTATCACTCCAACAGTTGTGCATGTTTGTGTGTGTGTTTTAATATTCCAAACCTCAGAAATCAAACCCATAATTTTGTTAATAACCAAATAGATACATACTTACAGTAAATTTCTGGGAACTTAATCATTTCTTTTATGTGTACATCATTTTCCTTTTCAAAGTACTTTCACATGTACCTAAGCTGGAGTTAAATTATAACACCCATTCTTCAGATCAGGAAACTTGACTCAGATGGACTAAGGGACATGCCAGGGTCACAGAGCTAATTAATTGCAGCATCAGTATTGGAATTCTGGCTTTCTTTACTGTATTGTTTTATATATATATATATACACACAAAGTTTATAGCATAGCCTTTGAGATTTCCTCCTGGGAAAAAGAAAGTACTGTTCCACAGTTTGTGCCTTGGAGCTTCTGTCAGGAGCTGACTTTTATGTACATTCTACTGACTTTTATGTAGAATGTACTATTGGCATACCCTATTAGTATGACTTATGGCTCCAAGGCATTGAAAGACAGTTTGTAGAGAAAAGACCTGAAATCACCATTTAATACAATATAACTATGGAAATGTTCTTTTACCTCTTTGAGTCAGTTTCTTTACCTGCAAAATGGCAACACTGCCAATCTCATAGAACTGGTATAAGGCTTAAATAAATGACATTTGTAAAGCACTCCGGCAGTAGATTGTGGTGGTAGAATTCTTTCTCTTGAAAAAGTGCTGTTAGAATAACAGAGTGAGACGAATACAGAGTATGGTTAAGAAAAGCTGACGTTGGACTTCCCTAGTGGTCCAATGGTTAAGATTCTTTACTTTCACTGCAGGGGCATGGGTCCTATCCCATGGTTGGGGAACTAAGATCCCATAAACTGTACGACCAAACAAATTAAAAGAAGAAAAAAAAAGAAAAGTTAATGTCCCTTACCCTCCTCAAGGACACTCCACTTGCAGACCACCTCTCCCTCCCAAACTGGATAACTTAGATAGGAGGAAGGATAGATAGGTAAAGGCCAGATCATGTGATGCCCTGAAGGTCTCAGTATAGAATCAGGAATGAAAGTGAAAGTGTTAGTCACTCAGTCTTGTCCACTTCTTTGTGACCCCATGGACTATATAGCCCACCAGACTCCACTGTCCACGGAATTCTCCAAGCAAGAATACAGGAGTGGGTAGCCATTCCCTTCTCCAGGGCATCTTCCTTACCCAGGGATCGAACCCAGGTCTCCTACATTGCAGGCAGATTCTTTACTGTCTGAGCCACCAGGGAAGAATTCATGGAGTTGGGATGCAAAAACAGGTTGAGGCTCTTCTTTCTGTTCCTCTAAGTCACCAAGCTTGTGCCTGCTTCACAGCCTTTGCACTTTCTGTTTCCTCATTTGAACTTAAGATGCTCATTCCCTCACTGCATTCAATGCCATCCTTCAAGGAGGGTATCTCCATCAGCGTTTATTAAAATACTGTCTTCCTACCCTGGTGGCTCAGATGGTAAAGAATTTGCCTGTAATTCGGGAGACCTGGGTTCAATCCCTGGTTTGAGAGGACCCCCTGGAGGAGGGCATGGCAACCCACTCCAGTATTCTTGCCTAGAGAATCCCCATGGACTGAGGAGCCTAGCAGGCTACAGTCCATGGGGTTGCAAAGAGTCTAACATGACTGAGCGACTAAGCACAGTCTTCCCACCTGCCCTCAACCCCTTATCTTGACTGAATTTTTCCTCAACACTTACCAACACCTGAAATTATATTGCATGTTTATTTAATTGTCTATTTCTTCTGCTGGAAAAGTGTGAAAGTGTTAGTCACGCAGTCATGTCCAACTCTTTGTGAAGCCTGCCAAGTTCCTCTGTCCATGGAATTCTCCAGGCAAGAATACTGGAGTAGCAATTCCCTTCTCCAGAGGATCTTTCCAACTCAGGGACTGAACTCGGTCTTCTGCATTGAGGACAGATTGAACTCAGGTCTTCTGCTTTGTGGGCAGATTCTTTACCATCTGAGCTACCAGGGAAATCCTTCTGCTAGAAAGTAAGCTCCATAAAGACAGGGACCTCATTCACTCTGCTTCCCCAGTACCTAGAGGAGAAAATGATTAGTCTTAGATGTTTAATAAATAACGAGCAGATGAATGAATGAAATATATATATATGAAATAATAATACTAGGACCACAGTTATTAACACTGTGGATTCCTTAGACTGCCATCCTTATATTGATTTTAACCACTAAGAACACTTTCAGCATTACGTTAGGATTCTTATAAAGATTAAAACTAAATGACATATTCAAAGAAACTGTAGAAACGTGAACCATTCTTTAAAATTTCACTTAGAATAACTTTCCAAGACTGCTGAGAAAACTGTAAAATGTAAACCTGATCTTGTCACCAGTCAGCCTTAATCTTCAATGGCTGCCATTGCCCCAGGTGATACTTAAAACAGTTCTCCTCTGAAGGACCCTCAGAATCTCTTCAGAGCTCTTGCTTAAACATCATCTCCTGTTCCCCATATAATGATTCATCATACCTCCTTTCACTCTCCAAAGTGTCCTGGTTTGAGTAATGATATATATGCTCATCCTACCTACATACTCCTTTTCTGCAGGGGCTCCACTCCAATCGGGCTTTCCTAGTGGCTCAGATGGTAAAGAATCTGCCTGTAGTGCCCAAGACCTGAGTTCAACCCCTAAGTCAGGAAAATCCTCTGGAAAAGAAAATGGCTACCCACTCCAATATTCTTGCCTGGAGAATTCCACAGACAGAGGAGCCTGGCAGGCTACAGTCTATGGGGTCACAAAGGATTAAACACAATTGAGCAACTAACACTCACTCCAACCAGACCCATCTACCAGCAGGTATCCAAATGGCAGAGACTCTTTCATATCTTCCTTTGAGCAATTTTCCCTCAGCCTAGGATATCCTTCATTCTTCCAGATACCAGCTGTAATATCAGCTCCTCCATAAAGGCCTTCCCAGAATTTTCCTCCAGCCTAATAAAGATTAGGCAACCCACACAGCCAGAGCTACTTTGGAATTGCCTGAGGAGCTTTTGGAAATACAGATTTCTAGACCACCTAATGCCAGGAGGGGTGGGGCCCAGGAAATCAGTTTGCCCCGCCTAACTGTTCCCACCACATCTTCTGCATATTTCCACAGGTATCCCTGTTATCACCAGTTTACCTATCTGTTTCCTTTACTATAAATTCCTCGAGGGCAGGACCTATGACCCTCACCTCTAGTGTGTCTCCATTGCCTGGACCGGGCACTCGATGAAGGATACATCAACACGTGAATAATAGTGGCAAATGTTTGCAGAGCCCCTGCTATGGACCAGGTGCTATTCTATGTGTTTTTTGTGTGTTAACTCATTATTTCAGAAAAATATTTAACCCTTAGCATTATAATAGCCTGAACGACAAAGGGTATTAAGGGCATTACAGTACTAAGAATTAACTCTGGAAAGTGCAGAGTGTGACATCCAAATTAATTTTTTTCAGTAAACATTTAAAAACAGAATACCTCTGAAAGTCTTCTGTAGGCCTGTGCACACTGAAGAGTGTTGATCATTTCCTACGTGAACATCCAATGTAGCTTGAGGGGGACTTCGTAAGGATGGCAGGGAAATACCTACACCCTCACCCCTACTTCCTGACTGCTTTGTGCTTGATCAGCAGATGCACCGTCAAGGGTTTTATCTTCTATTTCTGACCTCTTCGACAGAAACAGCTTCCACAGTGCTGGGGAAGAGAACAAGGATAGAACTTCTTCATTCTTTCAGTCTACATCTCTCAGCTTCAAAATTTAGCCTTCTCTGTGCATATCCTATAAAAACTAAGGGGAGCTTAAGAAGGGCCTGTAACCCACAAAGAGCTTAATGTGTTTTAAATGTACAACTCTGGTAACAGTATCAGATTATGGATTTCCAAATGGCAGCCACAATCATGATTTAGAACAGATGGCCAAAGGACAGGCAACAGAATCAACAGAATTTTCTGTCATTCCCAAGAGGCTAACAGAATCCAAGAGAAGTATCTGACATCACTTAAATTGGTAAACAGCTCAAAACAATCTTAATTAACAGTTTGCTGGAGCACTTAATGACAGAGAGCATGCCTCAGTAGAAATTGGTATTCTTAGGCAGCAATCGTGTGTTATTAACCACATAGGAAGACAGTCTAAAGCCCTGGGAAAAACAATCAAAATTAGGAATTAAGAAATCTTAGTTTGGGCTCTGACACTGGGTGACCTTGGGTAGTAATTTGAACTTTCTGAACCTATTTCCTTGTCTGTAAAATGACATCTGAGTTGCCTTCTCTTAGCTTTAAATATGAACCCAAACCAATCAGGGAATAGGAAGGACTTAAACCATAAAAGAGCAAAACAGGAATCACAAAAACATTTTAGATTACAATGAAGTAAAATTCATCTCTCAACATACAAAGAGACTACAGTAGGTGAAAGTTTACAATTATTGTTTATTTTGCTTACCATAGTTACTATGGCAGAGGATATTATTTTACTAGAAATATTAATGCTTGCAGCAGAGCAAATCAGACTGTCTCTGGGTAAGGAGCCTTTCTTAAATCAACAAAATCATGTAACATTGTCAGTTAAGAAATGTTGAACTATTTTTTATATAAATCATCTTCGGTTCTCCATGTTGTCAGTCTTCTGGAATTGGCTTTGAAAAGAATGGGTAATCTTTTCAGCATTGCTTGTTATCCAGTGCAAGAAACTCTGATAAGGAAAGACTCCACAATGAGCCTCAGCAAGTAAGCAAAAAAAGTTTCAGCCTGAAATAACCCAGAACTAGTTAGGTCTAAATGCCAATAGGCAAATTTACTCTGATTTTTTTTTTTTTTTTTTGCACCCTACCTGTTTCTTTGACAAAAAAAAAAAAGTTTAAGGACTGTGTTCAACTTCTCATGAAAAGTTATATTAGTCATGTATTTTGTGAAATGATGGAAGAAGAGAGGAGAGAGGTTGAAGAGAAGGGACAGAGTAGTAGGGGAAGGGGACAGAATTAAGCTTCTGGGAAGGGAGCCCACTGCTTCTCAAGTTACCATTTGTAAACCCTTTACCCAGTTCTGTTTGGGCTATTGTCCTGGGTAAATCATCCATTGAAAATCAAGCTCCTCAGCTCATTATATATTCTTCATTTGAGGTGACCAGAACTATTTCCTGAAACCTGGTTTGGGTGCTAATTACCTGCCCAAACACCTTGCAAATATCTCCGTGGATTTGTCATAGGAAAATTACACTTCTTAAAATTTTTCTTAAATAGAGCACACTTATTCCAAGTTCCCCTTTCAACTTGCTAGTCATGACACTACAACTACCTAAACAGAAGAGACTCCTACTCTGGTTACTGTGAAGGGACCCTCCCGCCTCCTCAGTTACCCTAAGGCATAGCTTGCAGCTCTGACTCAACTGTGGAGAAATGTTTACCAAAGTCAGCCACGTATTTCTATACAGAGAAGTAAACTGCTTTTCCTTCCTCAGGCTTCTCTCCCTCCCTCTGCAAGGAGGCAAGAGCCCCCTCCTGCAAATAACCAAAGAACACTGTACAAAATAGACTTGCCCTCACAGACGGTTCTTTCTCTTTAGATTTTAAAATAACTCTTTCTGTCAGCCTCCCTCCTCTCCTAAGCCTCAGAGGGGGGGAAAAAAAGCACCTCAAACTCATAGCATTTGTCTTGCCATTGTGATAGGATAACATTTCTATCAATTTTGAAACTGAATAAAAAAATTTTATTTTACTGGGGAAAATGTTCATTTATGTATCTCTAATTGATTCAATACAAAATGGTGTTGCCTTTTCTTTCCCTTCCACATCTAAATAAATTTATGTCCAAAAGCATGAATGTAGGTGTCATCTTCAAGAACAATAATCAAGTAAAGCCAGAAAAACATGGAACATAACCAAACCAATAAAACCAGTATAAGTCAATATTCTAAATACATGTACTTCAATCCCTGGAAAAGAACTGGAAGATAGGAAACACTGCATCCTGACTACACAAGATTTTTTTTTTTCTTTCCCGTTTTCCTTAAGAAAGCTGAAGGTGAGGGCTGTCTCTATGTGGCACTGTGGTATAAGTGACCGCTGTTGTGGAGGAGAAAAGCCCATGAAGCTTAAAAATTTTGCAAGGAGAAAACAATCCTCCTGCAGACCACAGTAAATAAAATAACAGCAGTGGGGTGATTTGCAACCATGTAACGGGGCTTTTGTCTGGGTCTATTTCTCTAGGCCTTGAGGGTTTCTGTGTTCCTTCTCCGCAGGATCTCAGTGTTGCGCCCCTCCATCACAAAGGCCCAGGGCTTGAGCCCCTCCTCCAGCTGTTCACCCCCAATCTTGCCCATGCTGAGGCTTACTTACAGCAGACTGAAGAGTTTCAGTGGGGTGCAGGGCACTGCAATTTAGGATTTCTGCAGTACAGGGTGAATTTTCAAGAGTGTATCAGAAAGGGGAGCCAGACTTAAAAATAGCCTTTACTCATCCTATTAACCATTTCATTGCTGAACTAATTTCTAAGGCCAGACCAGCAGGGTTGGGTTTGTTTGGTTTTTTTTCTCTCTCTCTCTAGCAAACACCAAAATTGGTACAGCTGCCTCTAGTCATTTGTATAAAGGCAACACTTCACCATGTCTTGGATAACAGCTGAATAGATGTTTTGAGTCGTTATAGAAAAAACTATTAAAAAACCGTTGTATTGTATATGACATGTTTGAAGGTGGGAAAGAAGGGAAGGGATTAGAGAAGTAGAGGGAAGATGAAGAGGGAAAGAAAAGAGAACGAAAAGAGAAATCTTGGTGAATAGAGGCGTGAAGCCTCTTATTCTGGTTTGTATTGATCTTATTTAAGTATGGGGAGAACTGATGAGTCTGTGATTATTTAAATGACCATGAAACCTGTGCATTCAAAGAGATAAATGAAGCTATGTAATGACCTTCTACATAATATCAAAGGACCATAAAAGGACAAGGAGGAGGGGCGTCATTGTAGAATAATATTTACGTCATACAGTTTACCACAGGCAAAGGTAAACTGGGGGTTGAAGAATTTCCAGGGAAACAAGAGCCTAAGTTCAATACTTTACAGGCCTGATCCGTCTAAGTTATTGAGGCAATAACTGTTTCTATTTTGTATGTTAGCAACGAAAAGATTGATTTTTTTTCTTTTTTTTTTTTATGGTGGCGGGGAGCAGTTGTGAGTAGTTTGTACAGCAAGTAAAACTTCAGAAATGCAACAACACAGAATATACCATCAATGGGCAAACTAAGTCATAGGATGCGAACTAGGTAAGGGTCATTAGGACAATATTCTCTAAATTTTATATTGGTTCAAACAAAAGACAAACTGATTATTTTAAATATTATGACATTCTTTTAATGTGACATTATAAAATTATGACTGCTTGTCTAAGGGAAGATGCTAAAATGTGTATGAGACACTGACACTACCCTTGCAATTAGCAAGAAAAAGGCAAATACACACACACAGAGATGAGTAGCAATATGTTTTTGGTGGTGGTATAGTCGCTAAGTCCTGTCCGACCCTTTTGCGACCTCATGGACTTGTAGCCCGACAGCTGCTCTGTCCATGGGATTTTCCAGACAAGAATACTGGAGTGGGTTGCCATTTCCTTCTTCAGGGGATCTTCCCCACTCAGGAATCGAACTCATGACTCCTGAATTGCAGGTGAATTTACCACTGAGCCACCAGGGAAACCTGTGATGTTGTTTAATGAGTTCTAATTAGCTGATTCCATCATTTGTAACTTTAGTGAACATTCACATTTAATAAGCTATTGCAGCTAAGAGGAGAAGTCTCAACTATGGACTCTGACAAACCTGGTTTTCAATCCTAGTTCTCCCACTTATTAGTTGTCTAGCTCAAGAAAAAGTGTCTCTGGGCCTTGGTTTTCTAATCTGTAAAATGGACACAACATCATCTGTCTCCTCAAATTGCTGTGAAGATTAAATAAGATAATAAATGGAAGGCACCTGGTTGTATTTGGGCAGGTGCCCAATCAAAGTAGCTATTATCATTCATCCCATTACTCTAAAAAGGTAACAGAAAGTCTTAAGGAAATTAGGAAGCCCAGAAAAAATAAACCTAATTTAAAAAAAAGAAAAACCTAAACCCTTCAAACCATAAAGTTTCTGATCATGAATTTATCATTAATCAATCTCTGCTACAAATACCATTGACAGATTTTTTTAAAAAGACACCACTTAAATTTTAATATCAGATGAACAACAAATATTTTTAGTATTGTAAGATGTCCCATGCAATATTGTACCTAAAAAATTATTTGTTGCTCATCTAAAATTCAGATTTAATTGATTGTCCTCTTTTTTATTCACCACATCAGGCCACCTAACTGCAAACAGTAGAGACCTGAGTTTATTTAATTCCTACTTCCTTTAGCCCAGGTCCCTACTGTGCTAACAGGAAAGAAATCTTTATTTCAAAAAGTTTAAAATAAATTAATAGATTAATAAATTAACATTATTAAAACTTTTCAAATATCCAGAACTTTAGCTTTTTAATATGAGGAAAAAACAACTGCCTTTTTTTTTTCTTCTTCTTTTTCATTTTATAGTGTAGCCATTGGCTTTTGGTTTTTAATCATCTCTCACACAAACCATGGCAATGTGCAGTTTCCAGGCTCCCTTGGCCAGTTCTGAATTTTGTTTTGTTTTGCCTTTCCTCTTTCTCCAGTGCAGGGCTCCATGGAAACTTGATTATGCAGACAGACCTGTGGAACTGAGAGTAAACTGACAAATAAGACCCAAATTGAGATGCTCTGTCAAAAAGAATGGTCCTTTCCAGTAAAGTGGTATTGTGTAGTAAGGCAGGATGTATGTCCAGGAGAGGTTCAGGTCAACCAAGCAAGTGTAAAGGGGCGCAGTGAACATGTTTATGACATTTTGCATTTGCTTGATTAACTCTTGGTATTCCTTCGTTGGTTTATATTTTCCAAACAGGGTGACAGGGTGATAGCCTCCCACAGTTTAATGAAATCAGAAACTTACATTAACAATAAAGTTAATACTTGAAGCTTGAGCTTTGAGCTCTTAATTTTGTGAGATACTACCTATGTATGGAGCACATTAATACGAATATCTGATTTAACTTTGTCAACAAAAGACACCATACTAAAATTTGCTTTCACACATATGTACTTGGCTTTGTGGTAACATGGCTGATAAGATGCATGCTTACATATAAATTCAGGTATATTGTTCACTAACAAGTAAAAGGAAAAATGGTTTCAAGAGTAATTTTATTTTACTGTTGAAAAATGTTAAAAAGTTCAAAAGTGGCAGTTTTTACCTCCGTTAAGTTCCCTTATCCACCACTGACACAGATATGTTCTCTTAATTTTTATAATAATTTTATGATATCCCAATATTTATTTAAAATGCGCAAATCTCTTTAACAACTTCTAAGTAAATGGTAAGAACTGGTTGGCTTTAAAAACTCTTTGTAGATATTATTATCCCATCAAAATCCATAGTTCATCTTAATTTAGAATTTAAAATAATGAAACAAAAAAAGAAAAAGAATTGCGAAAGCAAACAAAAAGCCAAAAGAGCATTAGAACTCCGCATTTTCCTTTGAAGGGCAGAGAAAAATCACGGGTAATTCGGGCGAACTGATTTCTAGAGGACTCCAGCCATCAGAATGACTTTGTTGGGAGCAGCCGCCCAACGGTCCTGGCCATTACATGTCAATCTGTCAAACCAACAAACAAAAACACCACAGGCTTTAGCACAAATGGCATATGACAAATGCAGATGTGCCTCTGAAAAGAATCCTTTGCTTTTTAAACACCTGCAAGAATTCCAAAACAACTGGCAAGCCTTCCACTCTGCTAGAGCCACTTTCCTGACCCTGAGTTCGGAGTGGTAAAGACAAAAATGCCTAGAATGTACAGTCTTCCATTCCTATTTGGAAGAGCAGTGGGGGGCTGATGAGGAGCTAGTACAGTGTTGATATCACAATGCTGTGCACCTGCTTTGGATGTAAAAAGAAAGGGTTTATTACAGAAACTGCAGCATTTTTCATCTTCTCATTAAGCAGTTGTGAGCAAATTCAAGTGTGTCTCCGTTTTATTAGGTTAACCCATCCTGAATTAAAAGGGCTTCTTGAGAATTTTTTCCCTTTTCTTCCCCAACAAGTGTATTGTCCTCCTTTCACAATTAAATTGCCTCCTACATTTTGGTTTAGGCCGATGGGTCATTTGTAGTACTGTTGCAAAAGAGAATTTCTTAGACACTTAACAACCAAAACATAAAATTTAGTTTTACATTTTTATAGATTTTTCTTTAACTTTAAAGACAAGCACCCTCCAAACATTTCTCTATTCAATGAACACTTTTATGTCTAAAAACTATGTTACCAAAGAAACTCATTTCCAGAGAGTATTCCTTCTGTGTGTTTCAGTTGGTGTCTTGTGAAATGGCATCCTTATGAAACCAGTACTGTGAAACCGTGGCTAATAGAAATGTCTTTAAGGTTATCAGCTGGTAGAGGAAAATGTCCCTTGGCTCAGTAATTTTGTTTGCCAGAGGCAATTTGATAGTATTTTTCATTTCTTCCTTAATAAGAGTCTGTTATAATATGCATACCTAGTTACCAAATAGATCTCTCGGGTTAGTCGTCCAGCTATAAATAAAGAGAGGGCACTACTCTGTTATCAGAAAGAATGTCAGCGAGAGCAGGCTGCCCAGTAGCAAATTACAAAGTTTTGGCTCCCAAGAATGAGATGCGTTGTTTCTCTTGCACACTGCAGCTGCCTCCCCACCCACCCCCCCTTTTTGGTGGTTTATTACACACAAGCTACTCATGAATGGGAGCCGCTGTTTTACAGTACACCACACTTACAGGACTTATCTCTAGGCCTACCACACATTTGACTGATCAACAGCAGGGCACCGCCATCATAATTCTTCCTAGAAACAGGAGTATAAAAAGGGGTTTGTTGGAGGTTGGCTGGATCTGCAGAGAATCCTGCCCGCAGGGCCTGCCGATGCCATCACTAGCTGTTATGGTCTTTGGCCTAATAAGGTACAGAAACAAAGATTGTTCACTTATTCAAGAAGACTAAAGCACTAGAATGATGGAAAGTAGAGGCAGTAGGGCACACATCCAAGTGGGATTAAGGCCACAAGTGCAACTTTATAGGCCTGTCTGGGTGGCAGAATAAGGATCTGCAGCTGAAAATCCAGTTCAAACATAATTTATTATATGTCATTCATAGTTAGAGGTGGCTGTCATTAGTGGTTAAATTGTTGCCTTGTATCCTACTGAGTTTGATAAGTATTTTTGTAAGCTGCTTATACCTTATCATAATTCAGAAACAGAGGCAGAAGATAAACAACAGATGGATAAATAAACATACTTCATGGTAAGAAATCTATCTGGAAAAGGCCACGGTGCTTCATTTTTTACCCATTCTCTACTATAAGTCACACTATGTCCTTCACATTTCTAAATGTTGGCATTGCAGTAAAAGGTCACATTTGGCATCTCCGAGGCTTTCTCAAACTTTCAGATAAACACCAATAAGATGAATTCACCTATTTCCCAACAAAATAAACACAGAAACCATGTTTTATATAGGAGGAAAACTTCAACTTGGAGAAGTCATTGTCCTAGGCCTAAAGACAGTGAATGACCTAGTTGAGAATAAAATTCTGAAGTTAAATACTGCTGGAATTAGAAATGCGGCTTATTAGAAGGGTATTTCCACAATGAGCTCTATACACTTTGAAGTCATTGTACAATAGTTTCTTGTCTGAGGGAGGAATATACTTGGCTAATGCTTCATTGTATTATAAATGGACTATATGTTCTAAGAGAACAATAATTTAAAGTTAGTTTCATATTTGTAATTAATGAAGGTTTGATTATCTTATTATTTAATAAGAGTGTGATAGGTTATAGATTTTGGGTATGGGAGGTATTAAGTATTAATATCAGTCATACTAATGCCAGATCAGAGTTAATTAAATGTGTCCCATCTCAGAAGACGAGAGGTCAATATGGCTGCTTTTTAAATAGTATTTTTCCAAAAAAAAAATAAATAAATAAATAAATAATATTTTTCCAAATAGTCAAATAGCAAGTCATCCTTTATACTCCCTCTCCCACCACTATGTTTTATTTATCCTGATTTCAAACCATTTAAGCTTTTAAGATTGGGGTCATAAATTCAGTATTATCTGTAGTACTTAGGACCTCACCAGGTTTACTATTTCATTCAGTCTTTTAGTACATTCTCTTATATCTCTCTGTTCATGCCCACTTTTGCAGCACATTAACTTATGCCTTGTGCTTATTCCAGAAAGCAGAAATGTCTTATTGTGACATAAGGACCACAATGTCTGTGAAACTGTTTTAATTCCAATGGGAAGATTTGAGATACAACAGTGTGAAACTGTGTTAAACTAGTTCTCTGAACTCTGTTGCTTATTAGCTGTTTGACCTTACGCAGTTGACTAAATTTCTCTGAGCCTCATTTTGATCATGTATAAAATGGGAATGCCTATATGCCTGCCCCTTCTGCATCTCTTGTTTTATACTCAAGGACAAGATATGAGTAGTGGCTTTGAAGCAGAAATATCTGGAAACAACCTAAATGACCATCAATAGGACAATGGTGAAAGAAATTCTGATTCAACCCTCCTGGGGGATATTAGGCAGCAGTTACAAAGAGTGAACTAGATCGACCTGAGTTATAAGAATGTTTTCCCTGACATATTATGAAGTGAGAAAAATATCATAAAGTCTCATTTGTTTTTAAAAAATTAGTATATATGTAGTCATAATAAGAAGAGTAGTTAACTTCACATAAAATGGTTACTGTGTGCCAAGCGCTGCTCTAAGCAGTTCATATATAAACTCACTTAGTCCTTGCAATAACCCAATGCAATTGTACTGTTGTGATCTTCACTTTAATAGATGAGAAAACTCAGGTGAGATCATACATGGGGTGAGTAGTAGAGTTTGAACCAAAACTTTGACTCTCTAGATCCAGAATCTATGTTCTTCATTCTCTGTTTGCCTATCAATCTATCAACTCCCCATCATCTGTCTGCCTATCTTTCCATCCACCATTCACCCATCCAGCTATTGTCTATCTATCTGAGATCTGAAAGGTCATATACTTTTGGAGAAGTGACAAGGGACACTTTCACTTTTTATCCTACACAACACTTTCACTTCTATAAACCTGTGTATTGTTTGCCATTCCACAGTCAAGTTTAGAAGTACAGTACTGGGGAGATCTGATATACAGCTGCAGTGATTATAAACGAAAAGCTTTACAGCAAGTGGTCCTTAAGTGGGCACTGAAAGCAATGTCAATAATTTACTTTGGGTGGGGCCTTAAATATGAATATTGTTTGTATCTTTGAGATGGGGGGGTGGGTACGACACTTTTCCTTTTAATTGCAACACCTTTTTATTTCAATAGCACCTACGTAATGCATTGTCTCCTATGAGCACTCAAAAGTTTTGTTTCCTGACCAAAAGGAGACTATATGTGAAGGATTTCTGTTAGAGCAGGACTATAATTTGCGGGTATGTAGAAGGGCAAAGTTAAATTGAAATTAAATAAATGATTCTGGACAATTAACCAGTGCTTTATCCAACTTGATTAAACAGCCACAGATAAGAATAAAGGTTTCTTTTGCCCTCACTGGCTTCCCTGGTGGCTCAGCTGGTAAAGAATCTGCCTGCAACACGGAAGACCTGGGTTCCATCCCCGGGTTGGGAAAATCTCCTGCAGAAGGGAATGGCTACCCACTCCAGTATTCTGGCCTGGAGAATTCCATGGACTATATAGTCTATGGGATCACCAAGAATCAGACACGACTGAATGACTTTCACTTTGCCCTCACAAACTCTCACACCAATCCTCATTATTTACCTCATATTTTACTCGAGTTTGGTGTTTACATTTTCTTCTTAAAATATTTCTTGGACCTGGATTTCTAAGCTTTGGAGCTCAGATTTAATTTCCACTTGACTTGAGGTTTCGTGTTAGGAAGATTGCCACAACAAACATTCCATTCTTGGACTCTCGTGCATTACATCACCAAAAACATTTGTATTCGCTTATTATTTTGATTATTGCAGGATGAGTATGAGGTTGCTAGAATGTATTCAGTGAGCTTTTATTCCTTGCTTCTGTGCCTTTTAGTATCTTTTTATCAGAGACTTTGAGTTTGTTTATACAACTGGCTGATACTTCCTGAGTGCAAGATATCTCAGTAGCCTTTTAAACATATTTAAATGTATTTCTAAACTTTCATTCACTTACATAAGCATGAATGTAGAACTTCGGAATGAAGAATTTAAAAAATGATTTTTTTCCTCTCAAGCTGAAGATTCACTAACTTAAAAAATAATACATTTGGGGACTTCCCTGGTGGTCCAGTGGCTAAGACTCCAAGCTCCCAATGCAGGGGCCGGGTTTGATGCCTGGTCAGGGAACTAGATCCCACATACTGCAACTAAATATCCCCAAAGCCACAACTAAGACCTGGTGCGGCCGAATAAATAAATAAATATAAAAAAATAATAATAATACATTTTAAGATGCAGTATTTATTTGTAATCCTATATTGGAACTCTGAGTGCAAGTGGCACATAGGGAGTGACCCACAAAATATCTTTGAAAAAGTATAATTGATTTTTCATAAAGATCTTCAATTTAATAAATGATTTCACAAATATAAGAAAGAGATATCCAGATGGAGATACTGAGGATCACAGAGGCACCCAGATCCAGGAATAAAACAATATGAAAAGCACTAGATTTCTCACACTCAATTCTCATCACTGAATTTTAACTTCCTTTAAGATAAATGCTTTTATTATTAATAAAATGTTTAATGACAGTATTTACTAAATGAATAAAGTATAGGATGACCCATTAAAACAGAATATTCAGCCTCACATTGTGTTATTCTAGAAGCATTTTAAATCCATTAAATCATTTTCTATGGTACACTGTACAATCTCACTTCTCTACTTTCCCCTTCCATATAGAATATGGTCCCATCTCTGTCTACCAGAGCCCCACCTACACTTTAAGGCCCATGTTCTCTATCAAACTTAATACTCTATCAAACAGAAATACTCCATATTTTTAGTCATTTGTTCAGACCTTTACCAAAAACTTATTCTGACGAGACTTCTATACATGCTCATTTCTCTTTCCCAGATAGCTGGACCCAAATCCTGAGCTTTTAAAATATTTTTTAATTCTAATCCTTACTTCCACAAAATTCCACGATGGCAGGGATTTATACTCTTCATCTTTGAATAACTTAAAGGAATACGTTATACTTACTTAGAGGTAGTCAGTTATGCTTATTCAACGGATAGTAGGCACCCAACAATACTCAACATAAACAAGTAACGCTAACAAATTAAGTTCCATAATCAGCAGTTACCAAAGTTATAAGATCAGCATAATCACCAAATCCATAGATGCAGCAGAAACTGCATCTATCAGCAGTCAATTATATAAGATATAGTCACAATATTGAGAGACAGAAAAAAATCTGATATTATAGAAACTAATACACAAATAATTGACTGAATTTTCACTATATACTGTGATCTTCTACTATATAGATAAATAATATTCCTTTCAGAACAATATAAAACATTTTTGTGCTTGGTTGACTTGCTTAAAAACCTCATTGGGGAAAATGTTTGTATCACTGAAAAGAAAATCCTATTTTGCAAAATTATATTAAGTTTTTTAGATTGATAACAGCTTCAGGAGAGAAAGAGGAGAGTAGAGAAAGAGAAGGAAAGAAAGAAAACATATCTTTGATACCTCAGTATATTGGGCAGGAGTAACTTAAAAGAAAAATGAGAAACCTTTAATCTTTATTAATGCTTCCCAACGTTAGTGTGGTGCTTCTATGTACTTATATGCAAGTTTTATGTAGCAATTGACAATATTTCTTTTTGGATTCCTTAAATAATTCTTCTCCTCCTCCTTCTTCATTATCTTCTTTTGCAACATGAGAAGTTTACATGAAAACTAACCAATAACTTAGTTGGCTTAGAAATACTATGAAGACAGCAAGAGGGAGGGACATTGCCAGACTCTATAACATTAAAAGTTTACCCCTAGGAGTAGAGTTTGGCTATCAGAAAACTCTTGGTATTGTACTTAGCTTCTCTGACTTGTAGGTTCAGCTGCAGTGAGTGTTGTGTTGTGCTGAATATTTGTCTGGCATAAGGCACTGCCTTAGATAAGCCTCTTAACCCAAGCTGGGTTTAAAACAAAACTACTTAAAAACTGATGAGTTAAAAAAAAAAACAAAAAACTGATGAGTAACATAAGAAGGAGGAAGGGAGGAAAAGAGAGAAGGGAAGGAGGAAAGAGAAGACAAAAAAGAAAGAAGGAAAGGAAAGCAGGAAGGGAAGAAGTGGGGAAGGAAGGGAGGAAGACAGGAGGGAAAAAAGCCTGTTTAGGACAATGGTAGCTGTTAAAGGCAGATAGATTGAGACTGGTAATGTACAAAACAAAAACGGCATCTAAGCAAACATATCAATGTGAATATGAGAGTCTTTATTTTTACATTTCTTAATTTGCAAATTCTAGAGAAGACATAAGAAGTTTGAACTTGGGGGCTTTAACATCTAAACAATTCTCAGTCTAATGTCATATTTTAATTGAAAAACCTTGGCCCAAGAAAGCTTATAATATATGTATGTCATTATTAATACACATTCAACCAGAACACTTGTTTTCCCTTTTCCAGACACCTTTTCATTTTTTCCTAATCCTAAATATTTTGACTGGATTTGTCTAGCTGCTAGCAAAATTCAGGAGCAAAACCTTGATTTAAGTATATATAAAGTGACTAATTTGAGTATATAAATTTTAAGAAATAAAAAAAGGATTTTTTCATATTATCAATAACATTCACACATCTATATTACATAATTAAAACAATATAATCAAAAGCCTAATTAGAATCACATGTTGTAATCCTTTCATATTTTTTGATTTCTGTGTTTAGATAGGTTACATCAACATCAGGTGAACTAAACCTTTTATTTATCATTCATAAAGTAGTTTGCAAACTTTTTTTTATACACATAGAGTAAAACATCCAAGAGAAACAGGAAGTAGCCCTTCACAACTTTGTTTATCCAAACTTGATAAGATGTTAAAAGTACCAGTTTATAAACACTGGAAAGCAGAGCTGGAGAGTGAGGGGATTAGAGGTTAATAAAAGGGTACAAACTTTCAGCTATAAAATGAATAAAGGTCTGAAAATTTAATGTGTAACATGGTGACTATAGTTTATAAGACTGTATTGAATAACTGAAATTTGTTAATAGAGTAGAACTCAATGGAATTTCCCTGGAGGTCCAGTGGTTGGGACTCCAAGCTTCCGCTGTGGGGGGCATGGGTTCGATCCTGGTTCAGGGAACTGGGGTCCTGCATGCCACTTGGCACAGCCAAAAGAGAGACAGTAGAACTTAAATATTTTCCTCAAAAAATATATAAATAAATGCATAGGTGATGGATGTATTAATTGACTGGAGGAATCCCCTCACAGTGTATGCCTGTATCAAATCATCAGGATGTGCATTTTAAATATCTAACAATTTTATTTGTCATTTATATCTCAACAGAGCTAAAAAAACAAAAACAAAAAACACTAGACAAGAAACCTCACCTATAGTATTATCGATGGTTTTCATGTTCATTTAAAAAATTCCAGGTAGTTATTTAATTTATGTAGGGCTGCCCATGTTTGACTTCTAGAGATTAACTCTGAAAGACCATTGATACATAGATAGATACACACAAAAGAAAATAATAATTAGTAAAATTCATTTCTAAATGAAAAAAAGTTTTTAAATTGTGTCATAACTTTTTTGTGAAATATAAAAACTTTGCTCCTTAATACAAAATCTTGGTTTTTGGGGATATCGAACATAAAAACAATTAAAAAGCCTATTGCTATAGGTTAATCACTTGAAGCAGAAGCTATAAAATCTGAGTTGGTATCCAAGGTGTCCCATTTATCAGCTGGATCAGTGTGCCAATGACTCAGCTGCCTCCTTGGTAAAATGGGATTAATGATATTATTTCATGACATTATTCTAAGGATCAAACAAAATTATGAACTAAGAAGTGCTTTGTAAGTTACAGGGCATTAAAACAAATTTAAGATGTTTTTAAGTAATAATTTTATCTAGTTGAGAAATTATTATTTATGCAACATATCTTTCCTAACAGTGAGTTTGATATCTAGGCATGGGTACCACTGTGAAATCATACATTTACCAATAGGAAGTAGAATGTCTTTCTGGCCACCTCTCAGACAGATTAACAAACTGTAAGAGAAGGATCCACAGTTTGAGCCATGCTATATTAGGTGGACAGTGTAATCACTAGGACAACTCTGAATACAAAGAAAGTGGAAACATGAGTCTGAAGAGGGGAACTATCAAAGGTACTCTTTATCAAGAGTGAAACTTTGAAATCCATCTATTTAAGATTAATCACTATTCTTTTAGTTAAGCTGTTGTCATCTCTAACTTTCCCTAAGTAGAAAATAATCTACACTTCCAACTAAGTTATTCATGGTCCAATTTGTTCTCAGAATACTATAATAGGCTTTGTGAAGATAAGTTTTATAATAGGGATTTAACATAGTGAGAAGCCAAGACACAGAGGCCTTCAAACACAAAGAGTATATATGTGTATAAACTGCTCAGTCCCCTCCCCCTCTGCTTCCACTCTTTCTGGTTTATTCTCCGGAAAGGACTTTCACCCCTACTTAAAATCTTATTTTTACAAAGGATTCAGATGAAATGGCATCTCAGTTTAGCTACCGTAGAGTTGCTCTGGAGCCATTTCAACATCACTGGAAAATGGGGGAAACTTTGAGCAAAGTACCACTGGAAGGAGGAATGTTCCTAGGATAAAATCTTCTCTCTTGGCAGTTTTGTCTTGCTTGATGACCACATTTACATAATGAGTTCACAGGCTAGAACTCTCAAAGAGTACTCTACTTTCTTGGAGAAAATAAAATATTCAGGGTGGCATCTGGGAGAAAAAATTAAAAAATGAAGGAGGAGAAGAAAAAGAAGGAAAAAGAATCATTGATGATTTACACATTTTATATTTACTTCCCAAGCTTCTGATATCTTAAACTATTGAAAATACATAAAATTAATTCTAAGACACTATACATTTATAAATTTGTTCTTTTTTCCTCTTTGACTCTAAAGATCTAACTTTCCCCATTTATAATTTTTACCTCATTTGTATCCAAATGAGTATATCATATATCACTTTTACAAAGTACCAAGGCACTTGAAGTGAAAAACAAGCTTATCTTCTTTCAGATGGTGATTGTTTCTTTTTAAGGTTCCATATTTTCACATTTTAAACATTTCAAGACACAAGCTCATTAAGTGTAATATTTAAAATACTTGAGAAAGTAAGATAAAATACCTGAAACTCTTTATCTATTATGTATTTTAATAACTAGCTTTTCTTTTCCCTAGTTTTACATCCCTGCTACTTATTTTGTTGTAAGTGAGGCTATCTTATTTGTATATTTGTAACAAAGTTTATAAAAGGATGAAGATGTGTGGTTCATTATTTATATTCAAATTTTTTTGATTAAAAAATCTTAAAAATCATGTAAGAATTACACAACCAATAAACATTTTAAACTTTTTTAAGCTAAGAAAAAATTTTAATTGTTTTTTTAATGTGTTTTTAATGATTTCTAGCACTCACACCTCCTTACTTGCTTTCCAAACTGTTTATACTGTCCCCAATAACACTCAGTGGAAAGCTGTCATTCCTGGCTAAATCCTTACTTAGGGTGGATGCTATGCCTCCGTGAGACAGGGTCAGGGGGTCAAAATCGATTTTGGAGGCCACCTGGAGAGTCCAGGCCATGAACTGACTCAAAAAATTTATATCAGAGCCGGAATAGTCCACCTCCCAGGGTCAGATCTGGCCTGACACTCCAACCGCAGGCTGGGGCATGCTAGACCGAGCTCAGAGAGAGGCTAGAGTTGTTGACCCTGCTAGCTGACCTCTTCAAACTTCAGGAGAATTTTTTTGGCAGTTACCACGGTGACTGGGTACTCTAAAAGCTTATCCTTCTTACTGAAAGAAGGAAAAAAAAATAGGAAAAAAATATGTTAAAACCTACCTTGCAGAGATGCCTATCACAAGTTTTTTTTTTTTTTTTCCAAAGGGAAAAAACTGAAGGAGTTCTAAATTGTCTATGACTTTAATTTCCACTGTTGTCCTAAAGAAATTGGAACTTGTAAGGTCTTTCAAAACCAAATTTCACATTTGTAACAGATACTGTTTTTTTTTTAAACCAATAACTGAAAACAATTTGAATAATGTATTAAAATACTTTTTAAACAACATAATTTACTTGGAAATTCTATTATCTCTCTGCTTTTCTTTGAGACTAATCAGCTTTTAAATAAGATCCACCATAAATGCTAATTTAGTTGGGGGAAAACACTGTAACTAAATATTCATTTTTGTGTCAAAAACACACTCAATTTTTTTTTCTGACAGAAAAATGTCCATTTTTGCTTGACTTGAAATAGTAAAATTAAGAGAAAAGCAAATGACCATTATTCTATATTAAAAAAATTTTTTAAACTAATGACTTAATAAAATAATGTTTACATTAAAAACAATGTCATGAAAATACTCTAATATAACACAAGAACACTAGGAGGAAAAATTCAAAGTGTACTTTCTTTTAGATCAATTTGAAACTAAAAAAAAAAAACAAAAGCTATAGAATATTCTTCTATGTTAATACCAAATGCTATCTTGTCCTAAATTTCTACAGTGATAGAAAGACTTATAAATTAAAATTTAATTCCCATTGGGTAAACCTACACACATTATAAAACTCTGCTAGTTGATTTTTGGTGACAGATTATAATACAAAATACTGTTAAACGGCTCCTATATACATCTTGAAATTAGATGAGAATCATAATACTTTAGAAGTATATTATTTAATTATAATAATACTTGCTTTTTAAAAATGCCTGTGTGGTATATAAGGACTTTTTGTAAAGTGAAATCATGGACTCTTAGTGTTGCTACTGTTCTGGCCTCCTTCTGGTCCTCCTTTAATTTTCTCATCTGCCTCTTACACGACCCAGGTCCTGGAAGTCTTGAAAGGTTTTTCTCCAGCATGTGTGTGTGTGTGTGTGTGTGTGTGTGTGTGTGTGTGTGAACATAAGCACACACAAACGATTAAGCATTGGTGAGGGGAGGGTGGTTTTGCATTTTAAAAAGCACTGGCTATGTAACAAAACAATGTCTTTGGTCTCGATATCATTTCTCATCTTGACTGTAAGCCAAGAAAGAAAAAAAATGATGAATTACAGAAATGTAGTAACTGACACTCCAAAAATGAATACTGAAATTTCAGAGGAATGCTTTAACCTAATCTGGAATGTTCATTTTGCTGTGACCTATTTTCACTGCTTTGTAATCACCACTAAATTCCTAGAACGGAATGGACATAAAACCAAGTATCTGTTAATTAATCTCAATTAAAAACAAAAAAACATATAATTCAGAATATAATTTCCTTTGGGTTCAAAACATCCAGTGAAAGGAAAGATTGGAGACATATTTTGAGAGGATTTTGCCATGTGATCCAATTGCACTTTGTTAAAACACAGGTCTTTCAATTAGATAGTGTGGTTCTTGCCATTGCAAAGTTGCAATGAGGTTGGTGAGTCACTACAACTGTGGTGCCAGCTCATTCTCTATGATGAACTCAGGCTGTCCTTCCCAGCCGGGAATTCTTGGCAAGCTTCGTTAAAGACCCGGAGGCTGGCAAAGCATGAAGAACTATCAAACAGGAAATGAGGTCCTCCTCAGGTTTTGAAAAGAGATGATAGAAGTCTTAAAGTGAGGCAGGCCAGACCAGAATCTCCTAAACCACAAGCCTTATCTTGAGTGAAACATTATTTCTAAGCTGGATCTGAAAAGGAAAAGAAGTTAAAGTATGAGACAATGGTTCATTTGTATGTAAGAAAACAGTGCCAAGTCTCTTAGTTTGGTTTCCTCAAGTCAAAGTTAGGACCTCTCCCAGGGGAAAAAACAAAAATCACTTATCAGTATTCTGCATAAATTTCTACTAAAAGGACAATGAAATAAATAGATATTTAGAAGATTCATAAACATGGGTCTTCTCTTATGTTGAAAATTGGTTGGTTCTAGAACTACAGAATTCAGGGACTGGGAGGGATTTAAGAGATCATCTGGTCCTATCTCTTTACTCAGATTCCGCTCCGCACTTCTAGCTTAGTGGATTCTCCACTATAATGTGTGATCGCTTCACTGGGTAGAAAGGGTGTTAAAACACCATACCTGTAGACCTATTCAGAGCCTTGGTGACAGTTATTCTAGAACCATGGTATAAAATGATTGTAAAACTCCTTCAAGTTACACTTCCAGGAAACAACTTTAATTCCATAAAATCAGGTAGGAAACAATACAATAATGTGTACTGTAGGAAGCTTAAAAATTTTCAGGAACTTAGATAACAAGGGTAGGCTGTTAATATTATTTCTTCAGCTAATTGTTTTTATTGATTTGTTATGGCTAACAGGCACTGATTGATTTTCTTTTAATCAGTATGGAGTCTTCACTCTGCCAGGTTTATAATTAAATACTGAGAAGAAGGGCTCTTGGTGTTAGTCTAAGTTTCCAGTGGTATGAAGGTCTGTCCAAATAACCATGAGCTATGTAAGATTTGATGGCTGCCAGTGTAGAAAGGGCTTAATGTGGTTTTTCTTTAATATTTCTCTAATTAGCTTTAGCTTTAACTTGTTTCTATTAGGATCAGTGGATCTTAAAAATGAAGTAAAAGGAAGCCCCTAGAAAAATATGGAATTCATTGCTCATACCCCAAACTGCCATTTGTCAACTGCATTCAACTATAACATTTATTTTCTATATCATGTATTTTCAGTGCAATCATCAAAGTTCCCTTCTAACTTGTCATGGTGTTTGGGAGAAGACCATGATTGAATCCTGAGAATCTGGTTCAAGGCTCCAGAGGGGAAAAAAGAGTAAAGGATAAGAATTTGAGGGAAGGAGGAAAAGTACTAGGTATGCTGAGGGATTTTAATATGGAAAGAGGCTGGTGTTTAGGAAGATGCTGCTGCTGCTGCTGCTAAGTCGCTTCAGTCGAGTCCGACTCTGTGCAACCCCATAGATGGCAGCCCACCAGGCTGCACCGTCCCTGGGATTCTCCAGGCAAGAACACTGGAGTGGGTTGCCATTTCCTTCTCCAATGATTGAAAGTGAAAAGTGAAAGTGAAGTCGCTCAGTCGTGTCTGACTCTTAGCGACCTCATGGACAGCCCACCAGGCTCCTCCCTCCATGGGATTTTCCAGGCAAGAGTACTGGAGTGGGGTGCCATTGCCTTCTCCGGTTTAGGAAGATAGGTATGTGTGATTAAGAGGTGAAGGCAGCAAGAGTCAGGTAGTCCCTTAACTGCCATCTAGAATTTCAAAGAAATGCTATATCTTTTCCATAGATTCTAATGGGTGTTGGTTAAGGGAGGAATTTGGGGTACTAATTACTTGTTAAAGTTTTGGAGGTGGTGGTGGTTGGGGGACGGGAATGAAAAACAACTCTGAGGTTGAGGGTCAGAAGAGTGTTTGCTTGGCTAGTCAAGGCTCCTGATGAAGTTCAGCTACCTATCCTACAGTTATGTGTGTGAGTCTATCCATCGTTCTGTTTCTCAAAAACACTTCAGTCGTCTCCCCTTTTCCCAGAAGTAGACTTCACCCAAAGGAGAAAGAGCTGTTAAGGGAAACTCCTTTGCAGAAGGAAACTTTTCTATATACACCCATTTTTTTCTTTTTGGAATCAAGGATGAGAAGCCAGCCAAGAAAGTCAGTGGGGAATTGTGAGATTAAAGAGTGAGAACTTCCCACCTGGTTCTGAGCTCTAGCCCCAGGATCAGCCAGGCTGTGCTCCAGAAACAATGTGGACGATGCAAGAGCTGATTGCCTTCCCCAGTTTCTTGACCTGTCTTGAGACTTTGCCAGGGCTGTTCCCTCAGTCCAGGTGGGCAGAGCACTCCTGTCTAAAACATCATGGAAAGGATATAGCACTTTTTTGAAATTCTAGATGGCATTTAAGGACTACATGACCCATTGCCTTCACCTCTTAATCACACATAACTGTCTTCCCAAACACCAGCCTCCTTTCCTATAACAATCCACTGCACTGCTCCTAGAAGGGCATAGTCTAGGGCTACTGCTACTGCTAAGTCGATTCAGTTGTGTCCGACTCTGTGCGACCCCATAGATGGCAGCCCACCAGGCTCCCCCGTCCCTGGGATTCTCTAGGCAAGAACACTGGAGTGGGTTGCCATTTCCTTCTCCAATGCATGAAAGTGAAAAGGGAAAGTGAAGTCACTCAGTCGTGTCCGATTCTTCGAGACCCCATGGACTGCGGCCTACCGGGCTCCTCTGCCCATGGGATTTTCCAGTCAAGAGTACTGGAGTGGGGTGCCATTGCTTTCTCCGAAGTCTAGGGCAGGGGTCCCCAACCTCTAGAATCTAATTAAATGCCTGATGATTTGAGGTGGAGCTGATGTAATAATAATAGAAATAATGTGCACGATAAATGTGTTTGAATCATCCTGAAACATCCCCACCCCCACCAACCCCAACCGACCGGGTCCATGGAAAAATTGTCTTTCACGGAAGTCGGTCCCTGGTGGCAAAAAGGTTGGGGAGTGCTAGCTAAGGCAACTTGGCCAGTGCCTTCCTTCTGCTGAGACAGGACCACTAGAAAAGGGGCTCACTCTTTTGGCATCCTTCAAAGGCTCCTTAGGAAATTGTTGAAGACAGAAATTTTGAAATTGAATTGCAAAGACTGAGAAAAGAGGGGTGAGGCACCGGCAGCTGCTCCCAAGCAGCTGCCCCAGCTGCTCCCGCCTTGAGAAAGGCCAGCCTCTTGGGCACCACACCCACTAGTCCCAGAAGGAGGCAAGAAGAGGGGCATGAATTGAAGGGGTCAAGTTTAGAGAGAGGGCCCTGGCTCTGAGTGTTGGAGAGACATCCATAGCCACAAACGCCAAGGAAAAGGTGAGCAAAACAAATAAACAGCTATCACTCAGTCCCAGGTTGCTGAAATGACTTGTAGGCCCAAGAACACACATTGTGTGTGCATGTATGTGTGTGTGTGTGTGTGTGTGTGTGAGAGAGAGAGAGAGAGAGAGAGAGAGAGAGAAAGATGAGGCCCTTTTGTGAGGGACCTGGGGGAAAGGGGAGAGCTCTGTAGGAGAAGGAACCAGTTTTCTCTCCTGGATCCCCATGACTTGTATGCTGGAGTGACTGTGGTCACATTAACCCTCATTTCCCTTCTTCTGCCTGCCCGGGGCCACGTAGAAATGAGAGGCAGCACACACGACAATGCCCTCCCACCACCAGCTTTCTCATCCCCAAACTCAAATGCCTGCGAGTGAAACGTCACCAAAAGTTATCGCCAGCGACAAATTGGGGCTGACAAATTGTCGATAATCGCGCCTTCAACGTGCAAGATGACTTGCAGGCAATAAAAAAGCAGACGCACCAAGAGGTGGGCAGCGGGCGCGCGGGTCGCAGCCGGGTCCGCGGTTCCCAGGTGGCGCCCTGCCCCAGCCCGGCGCCACCCCAGCCCTTCAGCCGGGGACCGCGCGCGGTGCAGGACCGCCGGGCTCCCACTCGCCCGCTGGAGCTCTGGTTCTCTTTCAGCAGTCTGAATCAACACAGACCGCAGGAGGAGCCTCTCTCCACCCTCTCCGCCGATTAACCCTTTTGGGCGCGCGTGTCTATGGTCTCAAGCGCCCTTGATTTACAGTCACGTTACCCGAGTTTTCTTTTGTTTGAAATCCTGGGCCCGCAAGACTTTGGCATGTGTTGGACGTCTAGTTACTTCTGCATGCCTGTCTGTATCCTGCGACAGAGAAAATGATTAGGAATTGAGGCTCAAGAGAAATAATATTTTTACCTGTGGATGCATTGGAAGGTGTGCACGTTAAATCGTTTCAGAATTTAAGATAAATCTGAAAAAGCTCTTTCAAAGTGTTTGCAAGTTAGTGCCTCCACCCACACACACACATCTTCACACGTTCTCCCACCCCCACCCCCACCCCCACCCCCACCCCCCCCACACACACGCCAGATTCACTAGAGTGCCCTTTGATTTGTTTTTTACATTTTGGATTCACTTGTGTTTCAAATTTAAGAGTAACTTCAAACATACACATGGATCTAAACATGAATTCTCTATGTAAGATATGATTTCTTATGTGATCTATCTGTAAACTTAAGGCTTCAGTTTCCATTATCAATCACAGCCCACCTAGGTGGCTGATTTAGCTATTAAAGTTTGAGTTCACAGTTGAAGCCACTGTTCCACTTTCTCCAAGTTGAATTCTGATTTCTGCAAGTAAATACCACACAGTATTTGAATTTAGGGTCTTGTTAAACTGAAGGCGTTTCCCATTTCCTTGAGCTGTATAAATGAACTGCATTGTCACATAATCGATAGGAAAAACTCAGCTGTCACAGATCCTAAGCAATTCCTTGCCACAGAAATAACACGATCTGGCATTTGTGAGTTTGAAAAATATGCTGTTTGGATGACATGAGACCAGAACTACCTAGACGGTTTAAATGTCATGGTCTCTATGATTGGCTATGGATGGACCTGCTGAGATATTTCAAATAGGCTTCTCTCCTGGTTAGAGACCAGGTGCTCCTTTTTTTCTTCTGTTATCCAGTAGTATAAAAACATTGGGATCTGGGATTCAAAGCTATTTCTAACCTCATCTAAGTTTGTCTGCTCTCATAGAGTTTATGAGAGAATTTTAAATCAGGCATTTTCCTCCCTGAGCCAATGAGCAATTCAGATGTGGATTTTGGAGTCGAAATCTGAAACTAAATGTTCAACAACTTCAACACCCATCCTTTGAAGTCCTGCATCATTCCATCAATGTGATCAGGATTTCTGCAGTATATAAATCTTTCGGCTCAAAAGTAACTGAATGGCATCTGATCATAAGTAGCAGGAACCCATAATCTCTCTTTTTCTGCCTCAAAGTTGCTGTCTCTAGTTGCATTTTTGGCTTTCTCTCTACAATCTGCCATGTACAAATGCTGCCATATCATATAAGAACATGAAGAAGATGTAATCTTTATCTATATTTTCTCCTCTTTTATCTTAGATAAAGTACTTTCAACTCAATGACTTCTTTCACCACTGGCAGTGTTTTTAAAGTGGTACTGGGTGGACCTACTGTGGAATCTACGCCACTCAATAGATTAAATTATGTGATTAAAAGGTTAATTTATCTCACAAGAACCTTGCTAAAAAGCCTCATGACCTTGACATACTATTTGCATACCATTCTGTACTTGGAATCCTTTACACACCAAAGGTGAAAGGTAATTTCATTCATAGATTTGCTCTGTCAATGAAATGATGTATTAAATAGTACAGCTACACTTAGCCTACCTAGACCCACTTCTACAAAGCAAAGTACTAGATCAGACAGTAGCAAGCTAGGTTAGACAAATTCAGTTTATAAATTCAAAGCATGAAGGCATAAAATTTGTCTTTTCTAAAACTAAAGCTTTTGGAATCTGCATTTCCCACATCTACCACGGCTAAGATCTTTGCAGTAAACTAAGAAACACCACCTCTAATTAGTTCATTTGTCATCAGAGAACCACTGCATCAAGCCAGGTATTTTGCTCCTATTCAACTCTAGAAGAGAATGGGACAACGTGGGCTATTATAAAAAGCTCAGCATTCAGTGCCAAAATTTCAAATTGGCTTCATTTTACAAGTTCTCAGAAACCCCCAACTCATTCAGACTATGTCTTGGCAAACTTGTTCCAGCCCCAAACAGGACTGTTAACACAGTAGAGTTTATCCATTATCATAGTTCACAGGCTTCTCCATAGCTGCAAGTTGACATTTGGAACCTGTGACATGCAGACGGGATGAAAATCCATCCAGCAACCAAGTCCCTTATTTCCGAAGTAACTGCCACGGGTAAGTGGGGGCAAGGCCAGAGAAGGGCGGGGAGCGGGGAAGAAATAGGCACAAAATAACTAGGCTGGGAGTAACTGAGTTCTGATCAAGGACATTCAGGTAACTGATGAAACAAGATCTCTTCTTGGATTCTTGCTCAGTGTGTCAATTTATCTTACTCACGATTATGAGAAATGACTGATCCCATCCCAGACTATTTAGAAATGTGGTGCATTAAATCATCTTGTCCTTGATTCTTGAGACATAAATCACATGAGGTCAATATCACAAATTTGAGAATTTGCCTGAATTCTTTAATCACACAGTGCACAGATATGACACACTGGATACAGATGTACTGGACAACATCAGTGTATCTATGGCTCTAAAATTTTTAAGTTGTTCATTTTTGTCTCTATAATTTCATACACACCCCCTCCACCCCCACCACCACACAGAAAATATTTCTTTCCTTTACTGTCTACAATCTAAATTTAAGAGCACACAAATCATGAGCTGGAGGTAACAGATCTATTTATGAAATACTTCTCTTTTCCTACCCAGGCATCCACCCCAAGGGACTGAGTGATGCATGGTGCTACTCAACTAGGTCTGAGAGAAAAGGCGGGGGTTGAAGAGCATCTTCACCGTTGCAGTACTCTGGCTGCATCTGTTTTCTCAGGCAGTTCCCTGAACTCACTCTAAGCTCAATTTTACAAACACACTATCTGGGTCTCCACTTATCTGTTAAAATGGTTCAGGGTGTGTGCCAGGAGTATTGTGCCACCATAGCTGGCACATTCGTCTCTTCTGTCTAATGTCTGTCATTACACAAAGCATTCTAAAAAGCTCATTTTCAACTCTGAAAAATATACTCTTACTACAGAAGTCATTATATTAGCATAACAAGCACAAAGTTCCAAGTGGTAATTTGGTTATAGATCTCAAATCCTTCCTCTTCCATTAGATTGGTGTTGAGGTATGAGGTTGCCCTGTGGCCACTAGGATCTGAGTCAGTGGATCCCCTGCTGGAGGGAGGTTCTTCTGACCTGAACCGTTTGTCCTGAGGAACTCAAAGTGAAGTAAAAGTTTCAAGTGTCAGCTGCCCTGGTTGGGACATTTCTTACAGATGCCTCCATCTTTTTTTACCTTCCTCTTTCCATACACTTCTTTCCTTGACCACCAAAAAAATGTCTTAAATGATATTCTTCGAAGGTGTCTCACTGGACATGGGCAGATACCGGTCCTGCTCTCACAAGCAATACGAGCACTGTTCGGTCCTTTTGTTGGGGGCGGGGTTTGGGAAACCTGACCTCAGTCTGCCCTGCCAATTGTGGCCTTGTAGATTAGCTGAGACTCTGCTGAGGCCCGGATGGCTGCGGTGGTGGCAAGGGTCAGCAAGGTTGAGATGTATTCAGATGTTAATTTACACCTGAAAAGGCTGAATGCAGTTACCCACATGGGGGGTGACTGGAGTTTCTCATGAATGCTGGCCTTAAGTGCTTCCTTGGGAAACGTGAAAGTTGAAATGGAGGGGAAAGTCATCCAGAAGTTATGGGAGCAGGGAGAAGGGTGGGGAGTAGGGACAGTCTTGATGAATTAAAGGTAATTTATTTAGCCACCAGGCAATGGCACCCCACTCCAGTACTCTTGCCTGGAAAATCCCATGGATGGAGGAGCCTGGTAGGCTGCAGTCCATGGGGTCGCCAAGAGTCGGACACGACTGAGCAACTTCACTTTCACTTTTCACTTTCATGTATTGGAGAAGGAAATGGCAACCCACTCCAGTGTTCTTGCCTGGAGACTCCCGGGACGGCAGAGCCTAGTGGGCTGCCGTCTATGGGGTCGCACAGACTCGGACACAACTGAAGCGACTTAGCAGCAGTATAACTCTATGTTCAACTTTTCCTTTTTAGCATAGTTTTAAGGTACAAGGGGGCAGGTGGTAATTTCCTGTTTACTAAATATTTGGAGATTGTCTATCAAATCCAGAAACACTGATATGGAAGGAAGGATGAGAGAGTAGCCTTGTCTCTCTTCTGTCATCAGGATGGGTGTCCTTGTTTTGCTGTCTTTCTGTTTAACAACTGCTACCTACCTTTCTTAGTGGAATTCCAAAGTACTTCATGAGTACTTTGAAAAAAGAAAAACCAACTACATTCCAATACTGCCTTTAACCTCAAACATAGTAAAGGGTTCATTCAGACCCCAGGACCACACTGAAGCATTAATTAGGCTGATGAAATCCATCGAAATGTATGAATTCAGCATAATCAAGTTTCTACCGCAGACTATCGTTAAGGAATACGTGAGCAGCTGGGAGAATAGAAAGTACTGTTAGAGTTAAGTCATGCATGTAATTGAGTATATTTAACATAACCATTTTAATGATCAGTGATTAAAAGTGCATCTTACTTAAATGGTATATCCTCTGCAATTTGTTCATATCAACTTGATAATATTCTCAAAAGGAAAAAATAGGGATACACATTTCTAAACAAGATCTTTTTTGAGTTTGGGGGGGGGGAAGCAGGAAAGTGAACTGGAAAAAAAAGTGGGTTTTGCATGCAAACAGAGACAAGGGTGTGATATAAATTAATCACTGTTTTGGGTATCTTCTGTGCTCAGTTCAAAGTAATAGGAATATATTCAGGTGAGTTTTTTCATCCCTCCAGAAGAATGTAATTTCTTCTTTCTCTGTCTGACAAGATTTTTTTTAAGAGCCAGAGAGAGGGGTCTGCTCAAATCCTGATGATTTTAAAAGCTTTTCTTAGGAACCTGAGAAGTTCACCTTTCCAATCCCACTTCCCACCTTTGGGGTTGGCTGATCTTAGTGGAACTCACCTCCGTGAAGATGGCATTGGGAAGGAGAGAGATGACCCTGGATGTGGTCATCTAGGGCCACAGACAGGAGAAGCTCTCAGGGAAATGAGCTGTTCAAATCAGCTAGTGGCCTGAGTCTAAACTCCGTGTGCTTGGAGGCAGACTCTGCTCTGCTGTGGTCACTCAGACCTGGCCAGATAAATGAAGTCATTGTGGAGTCACTCGCAAGCCAGCCCAACTCTTTTTGTAGTAGTTTCTCAGCTTTTGCTCTCAAAACACGCAAATCACTGATTACCTGGGAAAAAAGAGCTGGATCTAAATCTACAGCTAGAAGTGGGCACATCCCACAACATCTACACATCTACGAAGGCACTATAAAAGTGAGGGTTTAAGAGAGTGGATGCAGTTGTCCCAGCTCCCAAAAGTTGCCTCACAGGACTTTTTTCCTCCCTTCACCCCTGCCCCCACTCCCATAAAGAGGTCAGTCTATTCTCCCACTCAAAATAGGGTTTGAAGAGTGGCACATCTTGAATGTCTAGGAGTTGTACCTCAACTTTTTACAAACCTGAACCAGGAGAAAGGGAGACACAGGCACATAAAACTATGCTGGGGCAAACGATCTGCTTGCTATAAACAAACCAAAAATATATTAAGGGGAAATTTATTTGAAATCCTTTCACCCAGTAGCATGTCTTCCTTGGCTTGGAGGGACAGCTTTTGAGAAATCAGGGCTCTCAGGGAGCTCTCTCGAACCCAATGTATAGTCTATAAATATCGTGGAAGAGTCATGCCAGGGGTAGTCCGTGCAAGAGAATCTGGAGTCTTGAAAGCATCTTTTTCTTCTGGCTATGGTGGCACTTAAATGATAATGTGGGCAATGGAGCTAGGAGATTTATATCTTTTGGAAAGTAGGGCGAGCCAGATGGTAATAGCGTCATTAACACACAAACTTGGGATGTGCAAGTGAAGCTTGAAATTGGGAAAGAGATCGGGAGAACAAAGGGGGCTGCTGTTGAAAGGCTACCCCTCTTCTGCCGGCCAAAGCTAAGAGCCTCATGGTACTGGGGTCTGCTCCTGCCCAGAGCTGATAATAAACGACAGCTTTCCTCCTCCCCTGTTGAGACTTAGAAAGCACCGAGAAAACTTTTGCAATAGGCAAATGTGGCACTTATTTATGTGTAACCCTTTGTAGTCTGAAATGGCAGGAATGGGCCTTTAATTCAACTGCAACTCCCACCCTCCACCCCCTACCCTAGTTTGATAAGCTCTTGCAACTGTTGACATTTATTTTATGGAATCAAAGTGCCGCTTGTTGCACGTTTCAGACAAAAGTTCATTTTCCTCCCCTTATATAAACACTCAAAGTAAATATTAAAGGCTGAACAGGCACTACCTTTTTCATTTTGGTGATGGGGGATGGTGTGAAGGTGTTGGTGGCAGGTTAAACTACAGTTTTACTTTTGGAAAGCTTTAATGTTTAAGCTAAACTCCCACTTGCTCAAAGAGATATAACTCAGAGAGAATACAGAGAACATACTAAGACAAGATTAACAATGCCATTAATAATAATAATGCATGTCTATAATAAACACCCACACGAACATCTGTAAACAGGCAGGGCAGTTTGTAACAAAATTAATGACTTCGTTAACATATATATGATATATATATATATATAGTATACATATAAAAGCAGCAAAGGTAACGGCCATTAAGTATTGAATAGCTTGAGTGATGCCTGTTAGCGACTCAAAGTTGACAACGTCTAAACCAAAATCGAACGTTTTTCTTTTTTTTTTTTCTTCTTAAAAAAAAATACTGGAGCTCTTTAAAAGCCCGAAGGACTTACCCTCAAGGCATTATTCCGAGAAAAACTGAGACTGGCCGTTCGTCACAGGCAATTGTGAAGGGTTTCAAAGGGCCGATCAAACGATCGCCAGAGTAATCTACATTCAAGTCCGGATGGTGGTGTTACGGCACACACCTGCGGGGTGTTTGCTGTCCGTGCCCCTCGCCGAGCTACAAATCATCATTAAAGCGAGCTGCTTAAGCTTCTTCCCAGTTTCTAGACAAGAGTTACTTGGGACAGTTCACTTTGATATTGCTACAACTCGCAATTGACAAGCACGCTATTTTGGAGCTCAAACCCGAGCCCACACCCTAGTTAGCGCGCGGCAAAGTAAGGAGGGTGATGCGGTGCGGGTAAGGGGGGTGGGGTGTGTGTGAGCACATTGTAAAAGTCTGTTTCTCCAATTTCCTGAGCAGGCTTGCCACAAAAATGTATAGGAAACCAGGTGAGAAGCGCCTGAAACCTGCCTCGAGTTTTCGACTGAGGGTCTTCCAAAACTTCACTATCTTTGCCACAACTTTTAAACGACTCAGAGAAGAGACAAATCTCAAAACCTCAGTTTCTCTCCTTTCCTCTCTGACATACACACGACTCGGGCCAGCACACTCTCTTGAGTGAAAGATAACATTATTTTTCTCGATCAGGACCGGGTATCTACTTTGAAACTTTCACTTTTGATTCATTCGTTTGGGATTATATCCTCCCTTTCTTTGCGACCCTGCCCTCTCTTGCCATCACCTTGAGGTAGAGAGAGAGAGAAAAAAAAAATTCTAGAGTTGGGTAAAAAGAAAGGGACGTGGGGGTCGGACAGTTGGAGCACGGGAAAAAGCAGGAAGGTCGGTTTCTGTCTGCTGCCTGCCTGGCTGTCTGCGAGCTCTGCAATCCGTGTGCGCACCATTTGGGGCGTGGGGAATAACCGGTTGCCGGTGATGCCAAAAAATGAACCAAGACTCGGAGCGAATGTATCAATAGACCAATTTTCTGCTCCCACCGCGAGCTTTTTCATTTCAACCCTGAGAGGAGGCGTCTGCGCTGCGCAAGACGCAACAGCACGGTAGCGTCGCGAAAAAGAGGGCGCTAGACACGGGAGGCGCAAATATGGAAATTAACTCATTAGGAAGGGGTGTGGTTACTGCGAAGCCCCCTCCTCCATCCCTTCCTTTTCTCCCTTGCTGCCACCGTCCCGGCTTGCTAAATATGAGATTACAAACAAACAAATAAAGCAGAAGCTGACTACGCAGTCCCAGATCAAACACGCTCCAGATAATGCGCTTCACTCAGCGCTGCGGCCAGAACTACGGCGCAGCGCGGGCCCCTAACGCCCTCGCGGGGCTTCTGCGCCCGCTCCGCGCCAGCCAGGCGTCCCCGGCTCTGAAAGCCAGGGCCCGCGGCGGCGTTTCGAAGGCACAGCACGTGGCCTTGGCGCCCCGTTTGGTATAACTTTTAAAACATCAGACAAACGCTTGCACCAATATGGTAACCCTTAAAGGGCTTCTGCTGATCTCAGCGGTCCTGCCCTGATGCTGCATAGAGGGGAGTGTGGTGGTGTTCTCTTTGGGATAAAAAAGACCCCAAACTAGAAAGTAGTATCCCAGAGTACATGGTCATGGGGGCTTCCCTTGTGGCCCGGCACCCCGAGAGGGGAGGCTTGAGGTGGAAGGGGGGAGGGGGGAGTCGGCGTTGAGAAAGGCTGGGTCCAGGCTTGGGCGTCGGGTCGATTCGAGCGTTAAAGACCCGGGTTGAGATATTAACCAGAGACCAGGTCCCCAAGAGTGAAGGCCAGGGGGTTGGAAACGCTAGGCTGCACAATTCTGTGTCGAAATAAAATGTTTGGGAGGGGGTGGGGGCAGAATAAGAAAGAAACAAAATGCAAAACCTCTTACATCCCCCTCCCCAGCCGCCCTTCCCCCACGTCCTCAAAGCCGACTTCTGTGGAAGGCTGGGGTGTTTGGGGGGTGGGGGGGGGGGGGGGGGGGGGGGGGGGGGGGGGGAGGAAACTTGTGTTTTTATGGTTTTTCTTTCTGCGCGGCCCGCCTCCCCGGCCCTGTTCCCTGCCCGGCGCTCCCCCAGCTGCGGGCCCCTTGGAGGAAGGCCGCCCAGTCCCCTCGTCTCCCGCTGCCTGCAGGCCACCGAGCCTCAAAGCGGGCATTGTCCAGCGGGGGCGGGGAGGCCAGCGGGCCCCTGGAGAAGAATAACACTGCGCCCAAGTCCTGTTAGGGAAAGTTTCCTAATGCACTCCTTGTGGTAAAATATACTTTTAACAGGGCGGGGTGGGGTGGGGGAATAACTTTTGAAAAATCCATGGCCTTCTCTCACTTTCTCAACTCTTTCCTTTGTCACTTTTTCGGTTCTCAGAAAGGGGGAGAGTGGACCGGAAAAAATTGGAAGAGGGGCCGAAAATGTGAAAATGATTCTAGAACCGTCGATGTGACGGTTTTAAAATGCGGGTGGGAAGAGAAGGGTGGGGTGTCTCCACTCAGGTCTGGGCGGAGGACAGCTGCACAGTCGGTACGCCGGGGGAAAGGGGAGAGGGGCCCCGAGGGCGCGTGTGCGGGCGAAGCATTTCGCACCTCTTGTTTATCTTAGAAGCGAGGCGGGTGGGCAGGAGGGGGGCGAATTGTTCTTCCTCCCGACGGGCAGTAGAAGTTAAATAAAATGGAGAGGCGGGCACACGCGAAAAACCAAAACCTGCTGTAGACTCGGAGTCTCTCTCCTTGACCCGAATTGCAAATGGTGAAGGTTCCCCATTTGCAAAAAACTCCAAAGTCTTAAGACCCCCAGAGACAGCGGTCCTCCTGAGTCTTGCAAGAGCCGCGACAGAGAACCGTTAGAATTGGGGCTTTGGGGGCAAATGTGACTCATCTCTCATTCGGGCCACGAGGGCCCATCCTTCCAAGCGTTGCCATCTGCATTTGAGGGGTCTCTGGCTTTCATCTGCTCTTGCAGGCATTAGCAAAATAATGACTCGTGCCTCTTGTAAAACTCTACTTGAAAAAGTATATTCCAAGACACTGCGTTGGTGAATCCGTTTTAAAAATCAAATCAAAACAAAATAAGACTTTTTAAAAGCCCCGAGTCCGTGCTCTCCGTGTCCAACAACCAAAATAACCGAAGGGGCGCCATTAGTGGTTGTGGCTCTTGGGGAGTTGCGCTAATTTGGTATGTGGACTCAATGCCTTAATGCTAAATCGGCAACATAAAGGGCTGAAGAGCAAGCCCGATAAAAGCTCTAATTGCTACTGGAAGATTTGGGTGGTTGCTAGGATCTGAGGACCACCACCACCACAAAAAACCTCCAATAGAGTGTTTGGGCTGAGTACATTGGGGGTGGGGTGGGGGTAGAGTATCTATGGCGAGTAGTGCCCACATCTGCTGGAACTTCCATATCTAAGCTGTTCATTTACGGGAGCCAACTTATGAAATCTCCACAATTAGATCTTCATTGTTCTTCCTCCACAACACTGTCTAGAAAGAAAAGGTCTTCTCGGTCGGGGCCAATCCAACGAAGCGTTTGACGTTATTAAATAATAAAGCGATTGTGATTTACATTGTTGTTCAGAAAAAAAGGCCAATTATCCACTGTTATGTTGCCATAAAGATCATATTAACTCGAATTAGTAATCAAACAATATGCGAGCGTTTAAAAAAGTACAGCCGAACTGGGTGACAGCTACCGCGACGTCTTCACTTTCACCAGCGAACCCACCCGCGCCTGCAGCCGGAGCGATAGAGGCAGTCGCCGCAGACCCGAAAGGAGGGAGAGAGCAGCAAAGTGGTGATTAACGGTCTCCAGTGTTAATTATTCTCAATTAATCCCAAACAGTGCAGACCTTCCCTGGTTCTCTGGGAGTTCCCTGGTTTGGGATGCTCTGAAAATGTCCTCCTTTCTGGGAGGGGTTTATAAGAAATCCGGAAGAGGCAATCTCAGGGCAAGTGTACCTGTGAGCGATGAAGGTGTGTGTACGGAGGTTGCGCGCCGTGTGTGCGCGGGAGGTTTGCTGTCTTTCCCAGAGCCTAGAGTGCAACCGGAGGCGGGGGCCTGGGGCGGGCAAGGCCCGCAGCATCCTCACACTCCTAGTGGATCTTTGCGTCTTCTCTACTCAAATCACTCTCTCTCGCCCTCTGTTATTAGGTTTATAACTCTTTGCCCACTTAAATTTGTGCAGCCAACCAAGGAAATCTAAATAGGTTTGAGTCGCCCCTTGGGTACAGAATGGAGGCTTTAATAAGAAAGATTAATTGTGGGTGTGTACCTGCCGGAAGACGCGGCAGTTATCAAGTGGTGGCGGGCAGCGGGGCTAGGGGAGGGAGACGCCTCTCCTCCGAGGCCCAGACTTTAGTAGGCGCCGTAGGCATACTTATCGCAGGTCATCGGCAACTCGTTGCAGTCCCAAGCAAAGGGCGCCACGGAGATGGTAAGATACATGTCTTCTGTGTTACTAGAGGTTCTTATAGAACTTGGTCCTTATTTACCCTGCTCACCAAATCCTCGGACTCCCGACTCCTTGCCTCCACGCCGTAGGCGAGTGTTGGGTAAGGCTGTGACTTCGGCCCTGGGAGGTCTGCCTATTCCCGCCCCCACCCCACTGAACAATGTTCAGGCGAATGATAAAGGTTTTGCTCCAAGGGCTAGAAAGTTGATATTTTTGTTGCCGCGATTAAAAATGTATACGGTTACATGGTTTTTAAATAAGCAAACAGGGGAGCAATTTTCCTCGGCGCGATGCTTCAGCAAGTCCGGGCACAGAGGGAAATCAGCCAGTGGCAGGGCCATGGAATCTGGCCCCGCGCGGCGGCGGCGCTGGGGGAACCTTCCTGGTCCGCACAGTCCTTTTCTTGCCCCTCCCTCTTTCCACCAAACGCTCGGATCCCAGATTAAGCAGTGCGGGGCGGGTAGAGGTTGGGGGCGGAGAAGAGTAGGAACCGCGTGGGGGTGGTGGCAAGAAGGGATGGACGAGAAGAATTTCTTTAGTAGCGAACCCTCCTTGAATAATTCCATTTAAAACTTGAGGCACCGAGGCCTGAGTTTAAACAAATGTAAAAATGAAATCTTCAGAAGGTCCGGCCCTTCAGCTGCGGGGCAGCCAAAGGGTGGTCGCATCTTTGTCGAGAGTTTTGGAACAGTTGCTGCCTTTCCTAACCCCCTTCTCTATCTCCCAGTAAAACCAATTCAAAAGGGGACAGACTCCACTCCACCAGATTAATGTCCGTTCATTTGCAGGATTAACCCTCTTACGAAGCATAATAAAATACTAGAGGTTCTTTTAAATTTAAATAAACACCCCAAATTCGTGCCTTCTCTCCCTTCCTGTTTGGTCTCTCTTTCCAGACATCAGAAAACAGCGTCTTGGAACCTAGTGAATCTTAGAAGAACTTTTAACTCAGAGTTTTCAGATCATCTGGGGGCGGAGGGGCGGGGGTGGCTGTTGTGGGCATGGGTATTGGGAGAGAGTGGAGAGACCAGCTTAACTTTAAAAACCTATGGCTATACGTTTTGATTTGGAACTCTCGATTAAAAATCTATTTGTTCCTCCCAGGGCTCAGCAGATTTCAATGTTGGTCATGGAGCCACAAAAATGTTCATTAAAGGAACCTAACCAAGGCTACTGTATGGCCACTTTGTGAACTCAGAACTATGGATGGGGGGAAAAGTATGAAAGTGTGAGTTGATGTCACGCTGGCTGTCAGTGTGTGGTCTATTGTGGAGAATGGTGCTTTTTGACTGAACAGAGGGAGCCCCCCCCTCCCCCTTCCCCAGCTCTACTGCACCTGCACTGGATGAGGGAGTCTCTGCCATTCAGCCCATCGCAGATTGTTCAAACAGAAGACATCTCTGACAGCACTCAATTCATTACATTTCTTCCTGCTTTTCAAACCAACACACACACACAAAATGAGTATTGCCAGCCAGTGACAGCCAAAAAAATCTTAAAATACTTTATATGCAGCTAATTTGGAAGCTCACACAACTAACCATGAAATATTTTGTATCCTTAACGTGTAAGCCTTCTTGAGAAAAGATTACCTGATTTTTCCTATTGAAAACATACCTCCATATTTTACACCGGCATAGTAAGTTTGCAAAAAGACACTGCAGCATAGCTCATGGAGAAGTTTTAATGGGAACGAAAGTAGAAATTTGCAAAAGAGAAAAGCCCCTGATTTATCTTACAGAACGGTGACTGGAAATGCATTCATAATTTATGCTGGTGAACCAACTTGCTAATAGAGGTGAGGTACCCAAGAGCCAAGGGTGGGCAGTGAGCAAAGTGAGAGAGGGTAGTAAGGGAGGCAACCAGGCTGAAGTGTGAGTTAAACATTTAAATCAATTTTCTAACAATAAAGTCTTCCTCCCATATGCTCAGGTTTATTTTGCCATCTTAGACTCCAAGATGTTTTTACACCATTTTACAAAACTGATGAGAGAGTGTTTAGAAAGCTGATGAGAGAGTGTTAGTCTAGTTTAACAGAAGTTGGAGTAAACAAACTCTCACAAGGCAAACTTGAGTTTATGAGATTTTCCTTGGAGGTAGGAGTAAGGGGGGAAACAAAGAAAGGGAAGAGGACTTTGAGCAGAAGGAAACACAACTTTGCCAGTTAGTATTTCAGACTGATTAAACTGTAATATTATGCAATAACCTAGAATTGAGTTACATGTGATAGTCAAATCAACCTGGATGTAAGTTGATACTAAACTGACTGTATGTGAAATATTGGCTCATTCTCAGCAAATCATTAGTCTAGCCAATATAAGGCCCTGCAATCCTTCCTGTTGCAAGGGCATTCAATGAATTACATTGGGTCGTAAATAAAACTTGAGAAATGCAGAGGTGTTTCACCTAACACATAATTTTATCCATTTCATATGGAGTGCACAGACCAAATGTCATTCTTATCTACAGTTTAAATCACTGTTCCAAGGAGTTCTCTCAGCAATACTTTTTTGATTCTAAAAAAAGATTATTACAAGCTACACAAATTATTAGGGATGGAGAAGGAAAGAGAAAATCGAAATGGCATAGCAATGGCAAGCCAGAAGCAACTGTCCTAATCACCTCTCCATATCAGAACCGGAAAACTTTTGGGAGTCCAGTTCTCCAACCACCAGTGAAACTTCTGCAGCACCAAATAAAATAAGGATGTGGTGTACTTTGTAAAGTTGTTTAGTGTAATTTTTTGATCATCTCAAAACACATGTAAATCAAAATCAACTCATTCAGACTTCACAACAAACTCTAGTTAGCAAATCAAAAAACTATATTGTTCTTTACATATATGTAAATGGATAAATATATAAATATATAGAGTGCCAAGGTGATGGAGATGGTTGTCCTGTGGCTAACTGTATGTGTAGTGAAGACTCTTGCTATCGCTGTGTTTGGTTGTGTTGAGGCGGAGACTTCAAAAGCTGGAGCTGGGTGCTGGGGAAGAGGGCCAGCTCCCCTGGCCTCGTCCTGCAAGTGTTCGGATGGTCCTTTCTGGGACGCTCAAACGAATCATCTCATCCCGGAGGCCCTGCAGACCCTGACGTCACGAGGTGGGGGTGGGGGCGCAGTCCTGTTACTGGTCTGGCCGCCAGCGATAAGAACCCTTGGGAAGAATTTGCTGCTCCTTTTAATACAGTAATTATTTTTTCTGCCTTTTATGGGTGGGGGCAGCTCCTGCCAGGAATATCTGTATCCCTCCCTTCAGAAAGATGCCCAGGGGTGGCAAGTTTGGAGGATAACTTCCTAGGCGAACCCTAAAGCCAGGAAGGGCACTGGAAAAGGGAGCAGGGTGGTCCGAACAAGGCTAATTTCATGGCCAAAGACCAGCAAGCAGAGGAGGAACCCAAATGTCGATATTGAACTCGGAGTCCAAATGAGACTCTTTTGACTTCCCTATCACCTTCCCTATTACCATTGGGCAGTAAGAAAAGTAATAGCTATTAATCCTGTTCAGCGTCAGTGACTTTCTACTCATCTTCTGCGGGGTAACTATATATTATCCCTATTTTATAAACGGGAAAGAGAGATCTGCATCCTCCCATCCCCACCTACTCTGATCCTAGAGGGGGAGCAATATTCCCGGGAGCCCACATAGCTCCTGTAGCATCCCACAGCCATGTCTATCTGCAACCTCTGGCACTGGGAAGGACTAAGATCAAGATAACTCATGCTGAGCCTCGGCGCCAAACAAGGACAAACAACCCCTTAAAAATAAGGGTCTGGGTTAAGAGGCAAAAGGAAGGCAGAACTTGAGTCAGTGAGCCTCTGATTTGGGAAGTCTAGAGTCTAGAGCTGTCTTTGGCGTCACGATGTCAACGTGGAGAGGGCTGGGGTACAGGAGCTAGAGCACTCTGGAGGGGCGAGAGCTCTCAGCACCTCGGGAGACTGCAAACTTGCCTGACGCGGGCACGGCCCAGGGCCTAGAGAGGAAATCGGGCAGTTTGGGCAGGGTCCGCGCGGAGAGAACTCGAGCCCCACGCAGCACCTTCTCAGGGAGCCCGATGGAGGCCGTGGCTACGGCCGCGGTGACGTCAGGGCCCCGGCCCAGCGCTTGGCCGCCTCAGCTTCCATCTGCCGGCGCATCCGCTCCCAGCGCTGGGCGCGGCGCGCTCCCTGGGGCAGACGGTGGGAGGCCCGCGCGCTCATAGCCCTGAGTCGCGCCCCGCACAGAAGCACGGGGAGGGAGGCAGAAGATAGTTCAAAGCGCTGAAATCTTTACTAATACTGCACATTTCATCTGTACATAAAGGCAGACGAGGGTAATGAAACGAGTGACTCCTGGGAGCTTTTACATCACCTGGCACTTCTTTGCAAAGTAGAGCAAGCCTCTCAAGTCCAAAATCCCAAAAGTAACAAATATCTTTACATCCTGAAAAGAGAGGACGTCCTATTTGCTTTTAACAGAAACTAAGTGCACCGCTCAAGGAATAAGAAATACTACCGTTACACCAAGATATAAAATAAAATCCCTTGAACCCGCATACAGAAAGAGAGCTGTCCACCATGGGAAATCTTGGCCTTGTCTTAGGAGCCCACGCTCCCAAAGAGAAGTCTCTTAGTTAAAATAAGAAAGTCAAATCTATAATTTCCTAAAGGCCACATAAGCAAAACAAAAAATTGAAAACAAAAATTGTAAAACTGGACAGCATCGTCAGAAGGGAGTGATGTTACAACGTCTCTCTGGGTGATATTAGAGGTCATATTTCCAGTAAAGTTTTTAAATAGAAAATAACTATGAAAGACACTAAACCAGTTCTCTGGTTTGGGCTATTTCCTTATCTCTGGAAAGCTCTTTCCACATTTGCTTACTCTAGAACTCTGGAAGCCGTGTCCCTTTGGACTTTAATCCATATTTTCATAGTAAAGGTCAAGAGTTTCTCCCTCTTCTCCTGTCTTAAAGGGATTCACCTCATCGAGGAGGTCCCTAAGGAAATCCATCCAGCCATCTTCCAAATTCGGTCAAAAAAAAAAAAAAAAGCAACGAAAATAAATCAATCAACCCTACCCCCAATCTCACTTGTAGTTGTCCTGAAAACAGCCTTTGCTCTGAGAGCAAGGAAAGGCAGTATAAAAAACAGTGAGATGCAAATTATTTTAAGGCAATATTGCGGGGGGGGGGGGGGGGGCGGTGTCGGGGGGTGGAAAGGAAGTTCAGGAAAATGTTAATTCAGGCCTCTGCTAAAGCTCATGGCAAAGGAAATTCCTTCCACAAAGCAAAATATAAGAACCCGTTTTGCAAAATCCTCCAAAAGCAAGAAATAAAAGCAGGGGGGAAGGATATTTTAAAATCTTTTAATTACAACAAATAAATTAATTAACAATGCCAGATATCAGGCAATCAAACCACAATCAAACTTCAATCTCAGGGCATTTAGCTATAAACTGTTAGCAGTTGAAAAGTAAACCTTGTGCACACAAAGGCACTGTTTAATTTTCTTCTTGTAAGGGTTCTAAATGAAGACCCCATCACTATGCAGTTAAACGGTATTTCTTGTCCTTCTGAGGTGCTGATCAGTTCTTTATAATGTGAGAAAAGTGGCAGCTCAAAACCCATCAATGGAGCGCCCACAACAAAAGTTCTGAAAAGCTGAATGAATTGGGTTTGTAATTACTGCATCCCGTTCCCTGTTCCCCCACCCCTTGCAGCTTATCTCTTATTCATTCACCTTATATTATTGTCAAAGAATCTTACTCTCAAAATCATTCTCTTCCCATTTTACCTGGGGTCTCAGAGGAACTTATGACAGGGCAGAAATGGAACATTCACCCCCCCACTACACCTGGAAATGTTCATACCCAATAGGTAGAGAGAGGAGGAGGGATTATCTTGTACCCTAATTTACTGTGAGTCTACTAGAACTCAGTACTCAATCTACAGAATCTTCCATTTTAAAACCTGAATTTTACTGGCAAATGGGAATCTGTATCCTTTCTAAATTCAGAGCCTGCTTGAGTTTCTGAAATTCTGTGACATCTCCACTTAGAAAAGGCAAAGGTTATAAATAAATCTCCTCCCCTCTCTCTCCAAATTGCAAGGCCCTGAAAGACTATGCCAGACATGATGCAGAAATAAGACAACTTATTATGTTCTTGTTTTCTTCCTTTGAAACCTAAAACCAGTAAATAAAATAGAAAAAGAGACTATAACCCCCCTCCCCCTTAATACACATACACATACTCCCAATCCAGGAAAAGATTTTATGAAAAAGTCAGCTTTAGAATGCCAGGGCTCTGTGTGTATTTCAATTCAAGGCACTGCTGATGGAGAAGATTCTCCTGAGATTTCCTACTATAAGAATGTGTCGGTTCTAGAAATAAGTACAGCTATTACAACCAAATCTACTAGCAGACTAAATAATTAATTGAAGCGTTGCTCTTTGACCCTTGAAAAGTCCAGTAGGGACACGTTTATAGTAATAATACCTCCGAATGAGCCCTTGTCAAATATTCATTTAGTGGTTAATGTGAGCCATTTTCCCCTGGGACCATCTGTAATACCGGCTTCCCAGCACTGGCAAGAAACCTTGCTAATCTACTACAGCTCAGCAAAATATTTTAACACTCTTTATTTAAAGTATGGGAGGGGATGCAGGGAGAGAAAAAAACTGCAGAGGGAACAAATAATCTCATCCTTCTGCCCATTTCTATCCTGTGTATAAGGTTAGCAAAACATTAAATTCACCTCTTTCACTGCAAGTTGAATAGTTTTAGTGAGCAGGATAATATCCCAAGGAAGGAACTGAACACTCAACAACTTTAGCACTGGGAGATAATCATCTCTAGGGAAGCTTATGGGTTTACCCCCTTCTTGGAAATCATGTTATAATTAAAATATCGTATGTTCAGTATCGACCTAGCCATGAAACTACACATCTTGGGGAACTGTTTAACCCAATCCAATGAGTGATGAAATATGCATCATTTTCCTCAAACGCGGTTTATCAAAAGCATTTATATTTGCAAACAAAATGTTTTTCCATTCATTGGTTAGGACATATGGAGGGTTAGGAGGGAGAACGCAAGTACTCTCCTTTCAGTAGACAGTAACAGTCATTCAAAACTAGTTCAACTTCCCACAATATCACTCTTGCAAAATATTTGAATCTGAGCATTTTGCCAATAAGTTTTTTTCTTTTTCAGTCTGATCCTGTGGGGCTTTTTAAACAGGTTAGTGCAGTGCAATTACTCCAAACCCCAATACATATTTCTAATATATCTTTTTTTTTTTTTAAATATATACACTCTATATAGTTGATTGGCTCAAATTCCGGGAATATTCTACCCACCCCCCAGCAAGATCATTTGGATCTTTATTCAAAGTTTCTTTTATTCGTATGTGTGAGCAAGAACTGGCGAATGTGCTCATTACCACGTGAATAATCTGTATATGCATTACAATGGCTGGCCAGGCCAGGGGAAATTCTTTTAGAGTCTCTGCATTAATTAGGGGGGGAAATGCCTCACTTAGAATTGGGAACTGGCATAATAATTGTCTTTCTCAGTACAATATTACCCTAAAAATGAGGATGAAAAAAGGGAATAAAATAAAAAACCAACACATAAAGCAATCCATATGAAATAAAAAGAGAAAATATGAGGATATCTTCAGCTGAGCCCAGAACTAATATAACAACACCACGAGAGAGAAATACTTTCTTGGAAAACGAGAAGATGCAAACCAACGGGATGAACTAATTTAGTGGCTGCAGCCGATACTTTACTCAAGGGTGAAAGGCGCAGCTGGATTCCAACTTCTCCAAAGTTGTGGCAAGTTCACACAACAAGCCCTTGAAATTGTAGGAAGGAAACCCACGCTCCTAAGGCAGGACTCTAGGTTCCTGGTCCCCTTCGGTAGGGGAAGATGAACGACTTAAGTAGTGAATAAAATAAAAGTCCCCGAGTCGGTCTTACAGATTCTCTGCGCCAAAGCGCGCGGGTTCGCTGCGAAGCTGAAACATCGCTAATTCAAAGACCGTGGCGATTCCCTAACTTTTCCGCTCCCACTGAGGATAACTACAGTCTTTCTTTACCTTTCCTAGGGCAAAAGAAAACAACAAATCCAATCTTGTTTCTCCACCCCCTTTCCCCTCCCCCTACTTCTCTACTACTCTAGTAAAACATGGTTAACAGATCAAAAGCACAATCATCTCTAAATGTGATTAGACCGGACAAAGTAAAATATCTACCTCAGAGTTGATTGTTTTCTTCTTTAATATGGCTGTTGCCTGGCTTCTCTTTTGCTTGTTATCAGCTGCAGAGATTATCCGATTTGGGGCTACAGGCTTGGACCCACGCTGTCAATTTAAGAAATGGAATTCGTGGAGGGAGAGAGAGGAAAAAAGAAAATAAATAATAATAATAAATAGCTGTGATAAGTCGGGGAGTTTTTGCAAGCCGCTCTCTGCTTTCCCTTGTCCCTAAACAGGAAAATGTAGAGAAGAAAGTTTATGAAGTGATGGAACAAAGAAGCAAACCACTTGTTTCTTCTCAGACAATAGCAGGGCCAGAGTAATCTAAACACCCACCCAGCAGATGAGCACTTTGCTTGTCTAGTTTGCAATTATTCCTATACAAGAAGCATCATTTCCCCCTATAACCACGTTTCCAAAGGGCCATTGTGCTGTGAAGAAAACGAAAACAAAACCAGCCAACCTGGTTCTGATTTGGCTCAATACCCCATCTGCTAAGCTACATGAAATTTTTCAGAATTGACTCCTTTCTGGCAACAAGTGGCATAAATCAGTTTAAGTCCCCATCATGCTTATTCATGCTGCTTAGAAAAGGAGGGGGTGGGTTTACAATATATGTCCCTAGTTTCTGTTTTGGAAATGACATAAGCATTCCCATTTTTTCGAGAATACTTATTCAATTAATCATCCAGCCATTTATTTGTTGCTGTTAACATTAGCACATGCTACTGGACTAGAATACCAAGGTTTTAGGTACTCTGCGTTCTTGGCTGAGCACAGTATATTCCCCGAGGAGCTGGGTTATAATCACAATGTTATCCAAATAAATGAAAGACTCAAGCATAATTTCAGTGTCCATATTTCAAAAATTTATTTATCTCAAACTGTGCATAATGGAGTAAAAACTTAAGTTGAAAATGTACCTGTTATAAGGATGGTATTAGTTCAAATATATACATGGATTCTCGGCAGACTGATTCAATAATACAGAGCCGAATCTTTAAAATACAACTACGGAAACTAAAAGTGGGAAAACCTTAAAATATCACAATAAATTTACAGAAATATTACAAACCATAAGAAAATATTTCAAACACAGTAATTTCATGTTGGTTTTTCATCTGAACAAAATGGAAAGTTGGGAAACAAAAAAGCTATTATAAATTACCAACGATGTCAACCTGCATGGCCATTTTTGCTTTTAACAGTTAAGTTAAAAAAATTTAGTACAATCTAAAACTTTTGCCCCTTTAGAGACCACGGAGATGGTTTTGCCAGTACTTATTCTAATTTTTTCCTTTTGTACAATTTTTAAACAATTAAAATGCCCAATCTGATTACTTTTCTTCTTTGCACGTTTGCAACTGTCCTAAATTTCAGCTGCAGAATCAAAATTCAGCAAGAAGCCTCTCCTTGAAAAATATTGGCAAATTCTCAGCTTATAAACAATGGACATTTTGATTGCCATGTTTATCTCGATAAATACTGTACAAAAGTTGCTTGCAAATATTAAAACATTTTTTTCGTCGCTTGGAGACTAGCTCTAAATATTATTGGTAAAGACTTTTGCAAACTTTCTGCAAAGCTCCTACCGTATCACTAGAACTTTTAAAAAGTTTTGCGTAGTTTTCTTTCCTCCAGATCTATACAAGGTCCATTCCCTCGCCCTCCCCACCTGCCCACCCCAGGTTTTCTCTGTACAAAAATAGTCCCCCCGAAAGAAGTCCAGGATCTCTCATAAAAGTTTTCTTGCCGGCATCGCGGTTTTTGCGTGAGTGTGGATGGGATTGGCGTTTTCTTTTGCAGCTGTCATTTGCTGTGGATGATTTTTTTTTTTTTTTTTGAGCGTACCGGGTTTTTCTCCATGCTGTTTCTTGCTGTCCTCCATTTCCCTCTTTTTCTTTGAAAATGTCTCCCCCGCCCCCTCCAGTTCACCGTCCGGCCCTCACATGTGCGAGAGGGGCAGTGTGCCGTTAATGGCCGTGCCGGGCACCGGGCCGCTCTGGTAGTGCTGGGACATGTGAAGTCTGCTGGGGGCGGCGGGCTCCGGCACCTCGGCGCCGGGGAGGTACATGCTGATCATGTCCCGGAGGTCCCCGGCTTGGCAGGGCGCCCTGGAGTGGGAAGAAGAGGTAACCACGGGGGGGCTGGAGCTGGCCTCGGACTTCACCACCGAGCCCATGGAGCCAAGCGCCATGCCAGGGGTGCCCTGCTGAGAATAGGACATGCTGTAGGTGGGCGAGCCGTTCATGTAGGTCTGCGAGCTGGTCATAGAGTTGTACTGCAGGGCGCTCACGTCGTAGCGGTGCATGGGCTGCATCTGAGCGGCGCCGTGCGCGTTGAGGCCCGGGTGTTGCGGGTAGCCCAGCTGGTCCTGCATCATGCTGTAGCTGCCGTTGCTCCAGCCGTTCATGTGCGCGTAGCTGTCCATGCGCTGGTTCACGCCCGCGCCGAGGCCGGCGCCCACCCCGACCCCGCTCGCCATGCTGTTGCCGCCCGGGGCGAGCAGCCCTCCCGGCAGTGTGTACTTATCCTTCTTCATGAGCGTCTTGGTTTTCCGCCGGGGCCGGTATTTATAATCCGGGTGTTCCTTCATGTGCAGCGCTCGCAGCCGCTTGGCCTCGTCGATGAACGGCCGCTTCTCCGTCTCGGACAAAAGTTTCCACTCGGCGCCCAAGCGCTTGCTGATCTCCGAGTTGTGCATCTTAGGGTTCTCTTGGGCCATCTTGCGCCGCTGCCCGCGGGACCACACCATGAAGGCGTTCATGGGCCGCTTGACTCGGTCCGGGCTGTTCTTCTGGTTGCCGCCCGCCGCCGCCGCGGTGGAGTTGCCGCCGCCGCCGCCGCCGCCCCCCGAAGTTTGCTGCGGGCCCGGCGGCTTCAGCTCCGTCTCCATCATGTTGTACATGCGGGCGCTGTGCGCGGGCCCGGCCCGCCGGCGGCCGCCGACCCTCGGCCCGGCCGGGACTTTGGGGGGCCCGCGGGCGGGGGGGAGAGGAGGAGGGGAGGCGGGCGGGGGTGTCGGGAGCGCAGGGCTCCGCGAGGAAAATCAGGCGAAGAATAATTTGGGGGAAGAAAAGAAAGAGAGAGGCAAACTGGAATCAGGATCAAAAAAGCGCTTCCCTCCTCTTCTGGCCGATCCAGCCGCCGCCGATGATTGTTATTATTATTTTTTGGAAAGGCTTAAGCCTGGGGCTCAAACTTCTCTCCCTTTCTTTCTCTCTCTTCTTCTTTCTCTCAGTCCTAGTCTTAAAGAGGCAGCAAACTACTTTCCCCCTTTTGCAAACACTCTCTTCTCTGCCTTGACAACTCCTGATACTTTTTTGAACAAGTTAATAGACAACCATCCATGTGACGGGGGCTGTCAGGGAATAAATGGGTTTCCAGCGACCAATCAGCGCGCGGCGGCTCCTCCACTCGAGCCCAGCCTTGCCGGCGGGTTTTGCATGAAAGGGGGCGGGGCCTGCCGCGCCGCCAGCCGCGCGGGGGAGGGGGGGGGAAGGCGCGGGGGGGAGGGAGGGGGAGGCGGCTCCCACAGCCTGCCTGCCAGCCACTGAGAAACCTTTGTATCCCCTCTCGCAGCAACAGGTCACACCACACGCCTTTTCGGAGGAAGTGGGTAAACAGCCCTAAGACTACGATATTTTCTTCTTTAAACTTAATCTTGAATTTACTCTTTTGGTGCGGACTGCTGAAATGAGGAGGGGGGCGCGAGAAGCTGAGGTGGGGGGGTGGGGTAGGGCAGAGAAGGTGGCTCAGTGAGACTGTCCCACTAATATTTCGGGAAACCAGCCGTGCTGGAGTTGGTGTGTCATTGTTCTCCCGCTCCTCCGCACACTTCCCCCAACTCCAGCCGCTCCAGCGCTTCTCCCTAAGCTGGCTTCTCCGCTCGCCCGGCTCGCTCCAAGGGCACCGACACTCGCTCGCCCCCTTCTCACACTGTCCCGACAAGAAGTTCTGTCCTCAAAACCTTCTTGCTTCCACGTAATGTACTCTGTCCCCCCCCCCCCCTCCGCCCCCCAATAAATCCTGCTCCGACTGTGCGGTTGCCTCCAGAGCTGAGGTCAGACCAGGCCTGTGTGAGCAGCCGAATCCACCCTCTTCCCGGCCCAGCTCAGCCCGCGGGGCAGGAAACCACAGCTTGGTCCTCACCCTAGCCACAGCTCCCACCCATCTTTCTCCACTCAGTCCGTGCAAAATGGGACGTTCGTCCTCTCTCCCCATTCTCCTGAGCTCCCCGCCCCCACCCCACCCCCGCCCCAAGGAGGGATCTCAGTGGAGCGGGGTTCCAAAGGGGGGCTGGGGGAAGAAAAAGATCAACCGAAGGGCCCTGAGAAGTGCAGGCTGTGGGGGAGGGTAGTCTCAACTTCCTGGCATCCCCGGGCACTGCTTGGAGGTGGCTTTTGAGCCACACTCACAAACTCCCTCCCACGCAGAGTTCCCAGGACTCCAGCAGAACCAGCCCTGGCATTTCCCCCACTGACTTCTACCGCGGTGGCCGCATCGCCCGGGCAGCCTGGGTCTGGGCTGCCCTCGAAGGGGGTTCCGGGCCTGGGAGGCGGGGGTGGTGCTCTCCAGGCACAGGTGCAGGCCAGGCAAGGCAAGAGGAAGGCGACCTGGGCTGGAGAAGGGAGCGAACCCGGCCAGGCCCAGGCTGGAGGAGGATGGGATGGGGGCGGGAGTAGGGGCTCAGGAATCCTGCCCTCCCAGGACCCAAGAGGGTAATTTTAGCCGCTCTCCTATTGTTCCGACGTAAAGATTTCAATAGGTAGGCGCTCAATGCGCAGAGCAATGGCAGCACGTCCGTTACAAATAGGTAGTTTTGTTTCTCTTGTTGTCGCTACACGGAGTCAAACAAAGCCCCGTCTAAGTTTCCTTCCACTCTCTTGTTGGGATCTTTGTGGCTAAAATGCACTTGACTACAAAGCGGGGGGGGGGGGGGGGGGGACGGGAGGAGATGGAAAAAAAAAAACCTGATGCCATTTCTTTTTTATAAAGGGCTTAAACCATCAGGGTTACTTATTTTCTTTCTTCTATAACACTCTCTCCGCCTCCCTCCTCCCCTGATCTACCCTTACTCACCCAAAGAAAATGTACTGAATAGTATCTGTAGGCCACGTTCCATTTATTATCTTTACAAAACTGTGCATTGTTTTGTTCCTTACTAACCTTCTTCCCATAACCTACCCCCTACCCCATCCCCCGCTCCAGCTTCCCGATCCCTGCCTTCCCAGGCTTTTCTGTTCTAGTCAAACTCAAGTCTGCTCCCTGGAAACCCAGAAAAGTTGTGGAAAAGTTGCAGACTTTTCTTAGTAAAATATTATTTCCAATCAGCCTCTCCTACCCCTGCAGTTTCTCTTATTAGCACTTAAGTTATGATTAGTTGTAGTTATCAGGAATCCGGGAAGGATGATGCTAGTTCGAAAACTTACACACTTACTCTTCAAAATAAAGCAGAACCTTCTATTTTAAAGTCTTTAATGTTTTCAGTTTATTCGAGGTGTAATATTAAGCTAAACAGAGACCTGGAGTTAGGAAAGAGAAAAGGTTGAGAGGATCTGGGTAACAGAAGGCGGCCACCGGCTTTTCAGCGCGTCTGATTTCAGGGATGTGGCTGGTGCGCCCCCTACTGGTGGATTCACTTTTCCAAGACTATTGCTTTTACCTTTAAAATAAGGTGTTTGGAAATAATTAAAGAAAAAAAAAATGAGGGGGATGGGAGTGAGACCAAACTAATTGCACGTAATCTAAACAAAAGAAAAGTTAACATGTATAAGCTATGAAACCAAATCACAAGAATCGGATTTAATTTGCTTAGCTTAGAAATGTACATATAACCTCGAGATAAGTGGGAGGTTAAACCATGGGAAAAAATAGGTACAAATTATGAGATTCAACATATGAATGAATTGTGATTGTCCAGACGCCATGAAGGGCAGACCAAGCATTCACTTTATGATTGTGTATGCATTGGTCTGCGCTTAATAGCATTATCGGAAAACTAAAAAAAAAAAGGTTATGGATAATTAAGTTTGAAGAAAAAAAATACAAGGGGTTGATGTGGATAATGGTGTATATGTATTAAAATAAATACTAATAATGGATGGTTATAGAAGCAAACGTTATTAATCTCTCTCAAGGGTAGTAGTAAGAGGCACAAATTTTTCCTTGGTATGATATATAAAAGCTTTTATACATTCTCAGATGCATGTGTTTGTGCCTGAACTCTATAATAATGCATTTAAGAGGTTAAAGGGGCTGGCTAGGTCTTTTGTTAATTGCTTTTATCATATAAATAAGCTATGGAAATACATTACAATTGTGTTATCATTGGTTGCATTTATTTACAGCTTTATTTTAATTAAGCCTGCTGTACTTATCAAGGCAATAAACTAACTGTGGCTGGCGTTTATGCATAATAATGTGCTATGAAAATAAGATTAAAGAAGATGGTGATAGCAGAAACAATTTTCTCATTAGATTTTTTAGAACATATGCATTAAAAAAATCAGATCACCGGCCACTCTATTTCAATCCAGCACCATCACTGGGCCCTAAATATAATAATAACTATAACAATCATAATAGATGACAGAAGCAGCCCGACTTTAGG